>NC_092872.1:205192030-205521030 GCF_028372415.1 Notamacropus eugenii
GACTAATAGTGGACTCTTTAGCCGTTTAATGAGAGGACAAAATATTTTTGAACACTCTGTGTGTGTGTGTGTGTGTGTGTGTGTCTCCTAAGATACTTGGGACTTTGCTTAGGATATTAAATCTCTCTCCTTCCCCAGCAGTATCTATAGGATCTTATATGCACATTGAATCAACAACGTGCCCTTGCATATGTGAGCCTAAGACTGAACCTCAAGTCCTTAGAGATTTGCCATGCTTTTTCCTTCTTTCCCTGAGCAGAAGTGGTCAAATAGTGATCCTGAGAGATGGAGGCTTCCAGCCTTGATGGGTATTTTCTAAGCTCCAGAGGTCTGAAACCCTTAAATTGGGTGCTGATTGTGCAGTGGGAGGTGCTCCCTGCAAAGATTACTTCATCAAGAAATGTTTATTAAGCACCTAATCATCTTGTCATCATCACCAAAATGCATGACCAATCAGAAGATATGGATTTTAACTTGCTGCTTGTCCAATATAGATATGAAGTGAAGGAAAGCATCTCTTTAGCAGACCCACTAATCTCCTGGGAATCTTACATTCCAGCAGAATATAATAAGAATAATGGGTTTGTCTTTTCTGTTTTATGTTTTTATCAGTGCTTGCTTAAGGGTCTCAAGTGGTTGAAGTATTACTTTTGTGGTAAAGGAAATAGCTGTCCTGTAACTTGGATGTACTACTGTCCACAGTAAAAACCTTAATAGAAGGAAGCTAGTAATGCCTCTTGAGGAAAGGCCAACATAAACCACATTTAATGCTAATTTAAGAGATTTTCCTTGGAATTCTAGAATGAGGGCATAACAAGTCAGAAAATATCCAAAAAGCCTGATTCCTTCTTTTTGGAATCCAGATCTCCTCAAACCAAACCCAGCCAAGGCAGCCTTTATCGGAAAGGGGAACCTGTTGGCCATGGATAGCATTCCCCATATATCCCATATGAGCTTCCAAGGTCTGTTCTGCTTGTTGGCAGAGATAGACCTTGGACCAGTGGGGAGAAGATACTGGAAAACAAGCTTCAGTCAAACATAAGGGAAAACAACTGATAGAGCTGACCAACGGTGGAATGTGTCAGCTGTGAAAGAAGTGAATTCTCCATACAGAGGTTCAAACGAAGGCAAGATGAATTACCTGTCACAGGTGTTGTAAAAGGGATTCTTTCTTTGGGTACAAATTGGAGGACATGACCTCTGAGTCCCATTTCAGCTGGGCAATTTTATGATCTAATAACCTTACGGAAGTGATTTCCCCTCTTTGAGCCTAGGTTCTTTCTTCTGTTAAATGGAAAGATAAGACTAGAGGCTCTCTGAGCTCCTTCTGAGTAGAAGACTTTATTCTGTTCTGTAAAAGGATACTATCTCCTACCTCAATACATATCCCCAAGTCAAAATAACTTTTGTTCTAAGGCATGAATTTTAAAATCCCTCATAAGGAAGCATCAATCATTGATTTTTCTATAAACTCCTAAACAACAATTGACTCAAGTATATGTCTGCGTTTCTAGGTCAGTCAACAGATTTCAGGAACAACATTTTAACTCTGTCCAAAAAATAATGGCATGGAAGCTATTCATGACTTTGCAGTAGATAGAGTGTTGGACCTGGAGTCAGGGAGACCAAAGTTAAAATTCAGTCATACTTAGCTGTGTGACCTTGGACAAGTTACTTAACTTGTTCATCTCAGTTCCCTCAATTGTAAAATGGAGATAATAACAGCAATAATAACAGCTACTTCCAATGATTGTTGTGAGGATCAAATGAGATCTCTGTAAAGTGTTTATAGCATAGTCCCTGGCACATAGTAGGCACTGCAGTAGAACTTCAGTTTACAAATTTAATTAGTTCCAGGAGTCTGTTTGTCATTCAATTTGCTTGTATTGCAAATCAAATTTTCCCATCGGAAATAATGTAAAGTTGGATGATTGGTACCACATCCCGCAAAAGTCATATAAAATAATTATTAATAATTTTAAGTAAGTTTTTTGTCCCTGATACTCTTGGAATACAATAGCAATGATCAGTACACACAATATAAACTGAAAATAAAATAAATTTATCTGCACTTTACCTTTGAGTAGAGTCATGGCTGGTGTGAAGGAGAAAAGAGGGAGGAGGAGGAGGAAGGGTTATTGCTTGCAAGGAAAATCTCCTTCTATGAGAACACTAGGGATTTCAACTCAGGGAGTGTTGTCTCTTATGCTACTTTCATTAAAAGTAAGACTAACACTATTGCCTTCACTTATTTTTCATGTTTTAGAATCACTTTCATGTTTTGACTCACTGATTTTTTTTCCTTTATATTCGCTTCTGACTAGGAATCTAAAGACATTTGTTTTGATGCTTTTTTAAAATTAATTTGTCTTCAGTTTTCAACAATCACTTCCATAAGCTTAAAATTTTCTCCCCTTCTCTCTCCTCTGTCCCAGAGACAGCATGCAATTTTATATGGGTTCAAAAAGAAACCATTGCCCTAACTGAGCATCATCCCTTCATGAGCTGTTCAAGTCCAAACCTGATGCTTGTAATCTGAATTTTTGTTCATCTGGCAAGAGAAATTTTGTGAAAAATTTTTCCTCAGCCAGTGAAGCATACGTAAACCAGGTTACTCATAAACCAAAGTTCTACTGTATATAAATTCTACTGTTATTATCATCACGATCATTCTTAGCACTCTTCTGAAGGCAAGCTGGAGCTCTAAAATCCTCACTCCTCTCTGAAGTGGAAAAATAAAGGTCGTGATACTCTCCTTCCTTCTTCTCGTTCTTTTCACTCACTCCATTGACCCACTCTATGTGCAAAACCCAAGCCAGTTTAATTCAGTTGTAAATTCAAGGCAAGGATAATGGATATTTTTGTGTGCACACAGGCATGTTTGTGTTTTAGAGTTCACATTCTTCTGTTCTCCTCTGGAGAGAAAAGCAGTCAGATTTCATAAAAGTAAAATTGGCAGGCATTTTCTTTCTTGCTTCCCAGTGGCTTTTGTTCATATGTACATGTAAAATTATTTGCTTTGAATGCATTTCCAATTGACTACTAAATTGGCTGGGATAGTATTCTTTTTTAAATGGATTTTAAAGAGCCACTTGAGAGCATAAGTTATTAAAAGAAAAAGATGTGTTCTGCAAATTTTGGCAAATATTTGCATTTTAACAAAATGCTTAGAGAAAGTTATGTGCTTTCTTTTGCTGCCTGGGTAGAAGCTAGTTTTAGAGTGTTGAGCTTCTTTTTCAAAAGATGGAGATATCTTTATAGAAAAAGAGTAGGTTGTACTAGTAGGTGTTAATGATGTCATCAGTTAAGTGTCAGAGAAACTACAAGAAGTTCACACTTAGGCTTTGGCAAGAAAGTCAAGGAGAAGTGGACTGGGTGTTAGTTAATTAATGTACCTTCTTAGTACAGTGAGTTTGACCAGATATTTGGAATTTAGTCATTTATTAAGAGGCATGCACTCAACTTATACTTGGGCTACCAGGACAATTGGTTATGCTATGTCACTATTGGCACCATTTATTTTCCCCTTTGGAAAGTTCATTTTTCTCCCAAATTACTGAGTAGAAATAGAGGCATTTGAAAATTACTGCTGAGCTATCCAGAGTTCCTAATAACAATTCAAATATGTTCAGACACTTCTGGGTAACACCTTTTACTTGAAAAGATACTCTACTGTGTCAAAATATTATTCCTCTGTTACCAAGAGAGTTGGTCAGAGAGGTCCCCAGGTAGCCATCAAACTAAAGTGAATGTTGGCCTCTCTTTTCCTAGAGACTTTATATGATAAACATCCTATTTCTGGCTATGCTTTTTCAGTGTTTTCTCAGATACATATATAGACACCACAGTTTGACCTTTTCAGTGATCTTTCCCCCTATACTATATTTTATACCTCCCCACTCCACCATCCAACCACCCTGAAAAAAGTTTATAGTTGTAACTTATTTAAACTAGAATTTTATTAAGATCCGTATTCTTGCTTTGAACAGTCTATTTGGTTTGCTGGTTTTTACCAGTCTTGAGCTCAGTTTGTGTATGCTTATTGATTTCATTTTGAGGCCAACTGGATTCTGGATTCAATCAATGAAGAATGACTGATTGGTCACTCTAGAAATGGATTCCATTCTGTTTTCCAGTTTTCTCTGATTTATCAATACTATCCACAAACTGGAAGGCTGGACTTCCCTCCCTACTATGATGCGCTACTTAGTAGATCACTTCTTTAAATGAGAATATTGTAGGCTTCTAGACAAGGGATGTTTGGACTACATAATCTAAATCTTAATCTATCTTAACTCTCAGTTCTAAATCTCATAAATAAAAATCAGCAATTTGTGAACAAATAATGCAAATAATCCAGCTATGAGGGAAATATAGTGTACATTAATTCTGGGTAACTACTTTTGCACTGTTGATAAAACTCAAGGACACCAAAAACCTAAAATATTTTGGAATCTGTGAGTGGGCAATGAGAGGGGAAATGGTCTTTTATCTTTAAAAAATGTGTTTTGATACTATTCTTAACATCTCTTGATTTAGTCAAATATTTCAGGCAAAAAAAACCCAAAGTAACAGCTCTAGCTAACTATAGTAGGATTCAAAGATTTCTCTGAAATTTTCATAAAGTCGGGACCAAAACCATTTTATTGCCTTGACAATCCCTGGAAATCCTTGACAAGTTATCTCAGGAACAGATATTTTTGAGAAGTACTGTTCATATCTGGCTAATGATGACATATTTTTTGGATTTGGAAGTATGAACCTTGGAGGTGGAAGAAAAAAAACCAAAAAAACTCAAGAGACCTAGAGCAACTATATAGTTTCAAGCAAATAGGGTTTTATTATCTCCATTTCACAGATGAGGCAACTGATGCATATGGATTAAAATGATTTGCTAGATTTTATACAGCTAATCAGTGGTGCTGGAATGGAAGCCAACACCATTTCTCTTGCTTCCCAGTGCAATGAATATTCTACACTATTATATCATGGAGCAGAAGGAGAAGAAAGGGAGAAAAGCATCTTCTTGAAATGCAATTATGCCATCTAATATTCAAATTTAATCTCATGTATATGTATGTGTGGCATATATGTGAATGTGTACGTGATGCAGAATTCTTGACTATACTAAAATAGCAACTGTCATCTCTAATAAGTTACCTTAATAAGAACAAGTGGACAAATTGCTCTGCATGGATCCATTGTCAATGTATCAGGCAAATGGAGCTGGAACTATGATAAATTCTCCACTGCAATTGTAAGAAATTTGGCTGTCTCCTCTTCTTATCTATCACGTCAGTGGCATAGTCACAATCCAATATACCAACGTGAGAGAATTCTGGCCATTACCTTGCACATATCTTTTCTGAAGACTGCTATTTCCTAGTGTTCTAGACCTCTAAATTCTAAAGAGGAGTCATGAAGTCATAGTCAAGAAGAAAAGATTTAAGCTCTATCTATCCAAAGACAGTACACATAGGCACCCCCATTCTCCCATTTATTTTACTTGGACTATATTCACAAAGTCTTGAGGCCTTTAGGAAACTGAGTTTGGTGATGGCAGGGGAAGTGGGTGGGGAGAAGAAAGGTAAAGTGATTTACTCTAGGTCAAGTCCAAATACCCCTTGCCCAGAAACTATGCTGTGTGACAGCAACTGACTTAACTGAGTTTTTCACTTTTCAAATAGTTCTAGAACAGTTCTAGGCTGTAGGAACTAGAATGGGCCTTAGAGGCCATTCTGGACTAAATGGCAAATTAATCATTTTGGACTAAGTGTTGATTGATCATTTTGGACCAAATGTTGAGTTGCTCTCTCATTTTATAGATACTCTAACATGAGGCTACACACACACATACATATACCTACCATACAAACATTCTAGTAATCGAAATATTAATATCATTGAGGGTGGAGCTGTGTTATAGTCAAAAGAGTATTGTATTTGAAAGCAAAAGACTTTGGACTTCAGTTATAGCTCAGCTACTTACTAATGGTGACAATTAAGTCATTTTATTTCCCCACAGCTCAATGTCACCACCTGCCAAATGGGAATAATGACACATACTTCTCATCTTAAGGGGATAAAATGAGATAATAGATGTCGATGCATTTAGTAAATCAAAAAGTGCCATAGAAATGTTACCTGTTTCCATATTATTATTAACTTAGTTTAAAGACTCTACTTGGGAAACATAGATCATTAGATCCTAAATTTACAGTTCATCCAATTATTTTTTAGAGGTCATCGAGAATGAGATGACTGAGGTCTCAATAAATTAAATGGCTTGCCAAAGTCATAGAAGTAACTGGTGGCAAAAGCTGGTAATCATAGTCAAGTCTTCTGATTGCAAATCTAAAGCTCTTTCCAGAGCACCATGTTAGATGTCATAGTTGAATGGACTGGCAGCAAATACAGATTGAAGAATGAATAAGAGCCTAAACTCCTAAAAGAAGTTAAATGGTTCATAAAGCAGATGTTTGAGAAATGTACAAAAAATAAACCAAAAAAACAAAGAAAACTAACCACAAAAAATTTCAAAGCTCAATGAGTTGGGGATGTTCACCTGCAGGCATGACTAAAATGGAGGAAAGAAAACAACATAATATCTTAAGGCCATAACATGAAACAAGATGAAGGACCAGGGACCAATTCATCTCTCTAAGGTTTCTAAGAGGGCTAAAACATTCTGTGATTTTTGTGCTTTGAAAGCAATCAAAGAAAGGGCAGAGCAAGCAACACAACCACTTCTTTATTAAGCAGAGTAGCTTAGGTCAGTTGGTAACCAGACTGCTATCAGCTGTAGAAAATGAACCAATAATACATATTAGTGTGGTAGGGATCAGAGGAGGCTGATCACTCTGTAGGCTGAGAGACAAGTGCTTCCAGAGCCTAGTTGCACAGACTTCTGAGACTTCTGGGTCAGAGAGAAAGATTGAGTTCTACCTCAGCATACACACTTAGTATTTGTGTGTGTGTGTGTGTGTGTGTGTATCTATTTCTCTCTTCTCTGTTTGAAGTCCAGAAACCTGGGGTCTACATCTGGATCTCTTCCTAGAATATAAATGTGGGCAAGTCCCTAGAGCCATAAATTCTGTCATGGAGAGCTGTAATCCCAACCAGACCAGGGCAGGTACTACTTATGTCCACCTTGCCTAGTTCCAAGGATACCCTGATAGGATACCCTCAAGGAGATGCTCACAAAAGGATCTGACAGCAGAGGGCTGTAATAGAGATTACAAAAGAGATTGAGCAATGATTCACCACAGTGGGTACCCTAGTATGCATGGAACTTTTATAATGTAAATAAAAGGAATTCTGGGGAATATTCAGGAATATTTGCTATTCAGGTGGAACGGAATCTGAGGATAGCATAATTCTCTTGTTGAGTAAACAATATTCTTTGATTTTTCTTCCTTTTAAATAATGTTTTCTTTGTTACATTATAACCAGAATACTTATAAACAATTGCACTAATAGGTTGGTCTATTCAATTTTTTAAAATTTCCTAGACTTTCTAGGGGGTGGTAGTGGTATCAAGTCATGAAAAGTGTGAAAGCTACCAAAACCCTTAAAGTCATGGGTTCTCTAAAAGGCATGGAATGAATTCAATATAAGGGCCTATTTTACTTAACAACAAATTCATGTGATAATTTACATGAAATGAAAATTGATGGGTCAATATTTCTTTGTTCCAAAACTCGATTTTTAAAGAAATGTTTTCAATGTTTGCAGTGAAAGTGTAAAAACTGTTTTCCCACAATTGTCATATGGTTCACTTAACCAATAAGTAAAGAGACATGGGTGGCGTCCCTCAAGTTAGAAGCAAACTTTTGCAAATATGACCTCAGAAATAACAGAAATGAATAATGAAGCATCAGGTGTTAGCACCCTGAATCTTCAGGTCTTTCTGATTTAGCAGACTCCTTCCTCAAGAATTCCTCTGGGCTGTTTTCTTTTTCTCAGGTCCTTTGCAGTTCCTATGCTTCAGTGAAATCAGACACAGAAACTAAGAACTACCTGGGAGGAAGGAAGGAATAACCCAGTCTAGTGGCATCACTATGACCACAGAACAAACCAGATAAGGGAAATAAGAAACTGGGGAAGACAGACAAGGTAATGTCTTCCTTAGAGACCTAGAAATTCAGTAACTTTGCTCAGGCTGTTGAATAACATCTCCAATTGAGAAAATTCCTGTTCCTATCAAACTGGTCTCTGGTTGCCACATTCTTCATCTCCTCTCTTCTTTTATTTTCCTTCTTCAGCTTCATTGTCTACATATTCTCCCTAGAAAACCTATGGCATTCTGTCTAGTAGAAGCCCAGAGCTGTTTCAGGACTCTAATTTCCCTGCTAATCAGCCAGGACTCAGGGCCTCTACATGCATTCATCATCTGGCCCTGATCAGCTAGTGCATTGACTCCTAAACCTGAAGGTGATCCTGGAGAAGATCAATTTCAAAAGTAAGCTTAACAAAGAAATCTCAGTGCAGAAAATAGTGCAAAGATGGCATTTCTAGTATTCCTTTTATTTATTTAGACAAAAACCACTTAGTTTTGGCACAAAGTACCAGTTTCAGAATGGAAGTATCTTATATCCCTCTAACTTAATAGTTTAAAAATAAAATTAAAATTAAAGCTTACTTAAAAATTTCCCCTTCTCCAAGTCATTGAATCCACTCTCCATCTCTTCTCCGTAAGGACATATGTATAGGAGAGACACTGAATCTTTTCTAACATTAGAGTCTTTTCCAATGATTTCAGTCTTCTCATTATGTGAATAATGTATTTAGGCTTTAGTTTCAGTATTTGATCTTCCAGTGAGGGCTCTGAAATAATTTCTGTGAGTATTGACTAATTTGATCTCTTTGCTGTCCAAGAAATTCTGAAGAGTCTTCTCCAGTGCCACAATTCAAAAGTGTAGATTCTGTGGGGTTCAGCTTTCTTTATAGTTCAGCTTTCACAGCCATACGTTGCTACTGGAAAAGCCATAGCTTTGACTACACAAACCTTTGCTCGCAGGGTGATATCTCTGCTTTTTAGTATACTCTCCTGATTGGTCATAAATTTCCTTCTAAAGAGCAAGAATCTTTTAATTTCATGGTCACAGTAGCTACCTGCAGTGATCTTTTGGCTCAAGAATATAAAATATAACATTGCTTCCATTTCTTCTCCCTCTATTTGCCAGGAAGTTGTAATGATCTTCATTTTTTGAGCAGTTAAGCTTCAAGACAGTTTTTGAACTTTTCTCTTTCACCTTCACCAAGAGGCTTCTTAATTCCCCTTCACTTTCTGCCATCAGAGTAGTATCATCTGCATATCTGAGATTGCTGATAATGTTCCCAGCAATCTTAATTCCATGCTGTGATTCATCCAGCTTGGCATTTCACATGATATACTCTACATAAAAGTTAAATAAATAAAGTGGCAGTATATAGCCTTGTCATATACCCTTTCCAATCTTCAATCATTTGTTCCATGTTCTATTCTGTGTGTTCGTCTTTCTTTGCTGAAGAAGACCATGCCATCAGAGAAGTAATGACCCATATGCAGGTTACTCAAAAGACAAGTAAAATGACCTGTTACTTCCACTTCTTTGAAGATTTGCCACATTTTGTTGTGATGCACAAAATCAAAGGCTTTAACATAGTCAACAAAGTAGAAGCAGATATTCTTTTTCTGGAACAACTTTGCTTTCTCCATATTCCAGTGAATGTTGGCAATTTGTTCTTGAGTTCCTCTGCCTCATTGAAAACCAATCTGGTCTTCTGGTAGTTACTGGTTTCCATATCACTGAAGCCCACCGTGCAGAATCTTAAGTACAGCCTTGATGTCATGAGAAATGAGCACAATTGTTTAGTAATCTGAACATTCTTTAGCTTATTCTTATTTAGCATTGGGCCGTAAACTGATCTCTTACAAACCAGTAACCACTGTTAAGTTTTCCAAATTTACTGGTGTACTGAATGCAGGACTTTGATAGCATCATCTTTTAGATTTTTAAATAGCTCAGCTGGAATTCTATCACCTCCACCAGCCTTATCATTAGCCATGCTTCCTAAAGTCCACTTGACCTCATTTTTCAGGATTTCTGGCTCTATATCAGTAACTATCACATACGGTTATCAGTGATGTTGAGATTTTTCTTGTATAGTTCTTCTGTATATTCTTGCCATCTCTTCTTGATCTCTTTTATTTAAGTCCTTACCATTTTATTTTATCATGTCATTTTTTCATGAAATGTTCCTTTGATAGCTCTAATTTTCTTGAAGGTATTTGTTGTCTTTCCAATTTTATTATTTTTTCTATTTATTTGCATTGCTCATTTAAGAGAACTTTCTTCTCTTTCCTTGCTATTCTCTAGAATTTTGCATTCACTTGGGTTTATCTTTCTTGGCTATTTATAAAGCCTCTTCAAATAACCATTTTGCTTTCTCGCTCTTCTTTTCTTTGGAATTTGCTGTTGTCGTTGTTGCTGCTGCCTGTACAATATTGTGACTCTCTGTCCATAACTTTTCAAGTACTCTCTCTACCAGATCTAATCCCTTAAATCTATTCATCATTCCCACTTCATATTCATAAGGAATGTTATTTTGGTCATGTTTATGTGGTCAGATGGTTTTTCCTATGTTCTTCAATTTAAGTTCAAATTTTTCAAGAAATTCATGGTTTAAGACAGTCAGCTCCAGACCTTGTTTTAACTGTCTGTATAGAGCTTCTCCATCATTTCTTGCAAATTATATGCTCAATCTGATTTCCTTATTGACCATCTAGTGATGTCCATGTATAGAGTTGTCTTTTGGATTTTTGAAAAAGTGTTTGCTATGACCAGTGAGTTATCTTGACAAAACTGTGTTAGTCTCTGCCTTGCTTCATTTTATACTCCAAGCCAAAGTTCCCTGTTCTTCACATCATCTTTTGATTTCCCCCTTAAGCATTCTAATCCCTATGATGAATGGGACACCTTTCTGGTGGTATTTCTAGAAGATGCTGTAAGTTTTCATAGAACTGATCAACTTTGGCCTCTTCAGCATCAATGGTTGAAGTATAGACTTGAATTACTGTGATGGTGAATGGTTTACCTTGGATTTGAAGAGATATCATTTGGTCATTTTTAAGATTATAACCCAGTACTGCTTTTCTTATATTTTTTTAATTAACTATGAGGGTTATCCCATTTCTTCTAAGGGGTTCTTGCCCACAGTAGCATATTAAATTGAATTCACCCATTCCCATCTATTTAAATTCACTAACACTTAAGATGTCAATGTTTTAATCTTTCCATATCCTGTTTGACCATATCCAGCTTACCTTGTTTCATAAAGCTCACAAGCCAAGTTTCTATGAAATATTGATCTTTACAGTATCAGACTTCTCCTTTTGTCACCAAATACATCTGCATTTGAGCATCCTTTTGGCTTTAGCTCAGCTGCTTCATTAAAACTGCAGCTACTCATAGCTGTCCTCTGCTCTTTGCCAGTAGCATGTGGGATACCTTCTGACCTGAGTGGCTCATCTTCTGGTGTTACATCTTCAATCATTTTAATATTGTCCATGGGGTTTTCTTGGCAAAGACACTGGAGTGGGTTGCCATCTCCTTCTCCAGTGGATCATCTTTTATGAGAACTCTCCACTATCACTTGTTGGTCTTGGGTAACCCTACATAGCATAGCTCATAGCTTCAATGAGCTATGCAAGCTCTTCTACCACAACAAGGCATTGAACCTGGACATGTACATGCCAGCTTACTCCTCTTCGAGAGAAGTTTGACAGATAGTCTAATGGTGGCAATGAGCAGCAGTACATGAGTCTTTCCAGCTCTGTGACAGCAAGAGAAGATGAAGCCATAAATGTCCCAGTCTTCCAGAAGAAGAAAGAGTGATTCTTGGACAATGGGGATCCAAGATTCTACAACTGTTCAGCACTATTCTTTTAGAGTTAAGTTGAATTAGTGGCCCTGGAAGTAGAGAAGAATCAGTAACTGAGGCACGATGTAGAACAATGAAACCTGGACTCCAGATGTCCTAAATCAGCAGTGTCAAACTCAAATAGAAATGTGGAGGAGGGAAGCACTACATAACAATCCCTGCGGACCATGCAATAACTACATATTAACGATCAAATATTCTATTGCATTTTGATTCATTTTGTTAAATATTTCAGCATTCATTTTATTCTTGTTCCAATCATAGTAGGCAGTGTTGGAGCCTAGGCTACAAGTTTGACACCCCTGGTCTAAACTAAGATCACATTCCCTGTTAGTAGGTGAAGTGAACAGTTCAACAATTGGTGAATTCTGCTTTACAATGAGAGGAAGAGGGAACAATCAAGGATCAAAAAGCTTAGAAACATGGACTTTGTCCTCTGCTACTTTTTCAATGAGTCATTCATTTATGAGACTCATTCATGAGTCTCAGCAATCTGAAATAATGTTTATTCAATGGGGGGAGGGACTCTCTGGCCTCTTAGGTTAGCACTAAATTGCTAGATATTCCCATAGACCCCTAAAAGTAGGACTCGATAGATATTAGAGAGCTATTTCACAAGTAACCCCAACTTTTCATTCCTTCCAGAAAGAGATTCAAAACTTTAAGCATAGTACTATAAAATTGGATGCCTATATAAGTAAGTCTCTGTGGTAAAAGGCATAACTGGAAAGAAAGGGAAATTGGCTATTTTATTTAAAGATTACAGTGCATTCTTTATATTGCTTTCCATGCATTTTTATGAGAAAAGTAAAGGATGTCCTATATCTGATATGCATTGTTTCCTTTCATGCTCACATGGGAACTGAAGCCCTTTTCTTCACATCTGTGAAGACTCAGATCTGAATTGTATTCTGAGGTTCCCAGAAGAAACTGTGGGTGTGGACAAAAATGAATATAATCCAGAAAAAACATGAACTACATTGTGGTACAAGAAAAGGTACAACCTTAAATTTTGCACATCTAAAGAATATTATCCTGTATCTTTACATACATGCAAAGTACATAAGATACATATATCAGTAAGCAATAATTGCATAAAATAAAGAAGTAAACTTGAGGGGGAAATGGGGCAAATTCTTTGTAAAAATTAAGCCATCACTAATTTCCAATAATCAGATTGTCTCTCAGAGAAAACACTGGCTTTTCCTAAGGAAGTTGCCATTCTATTTAGTCTCTTCTTTGGACTGATTACCCCCTGTAGACTCACATCCCGGGTTCTATACATGACAAGAATCTGGAAGTGAACCATTAGGTCAGTGTCCTTTATGAATGGCCCTTCTACATTCAATAAATCCATAGGTTGTAGAACCACATAAGATATCCTGAGGTCAAAATAATGCCTATTAAAATAATAATAACAGATACAAAGCCTGGTACTACCAGAACCACCTGTTGCAGATGAAGAGCATGGAGGAGCCGTGACCTCAAAATGGTGCCTGCTTCTAGACCAATTACATAAAAGAAAGCAACCATGAAAACCATAGTTCTTTAAAGTTCAGATGCTGATGATCCCAAAGCTTCTTTTCTATTGCAGAATATTGTGATCTTATAGAAAAGAAGGCTTATGACAGATGGGAATAGGTGTTGAAAAGAAAAGGGAACCCTTAGTGTTTTCCTAGGACTCCTGTGGCCTCCAATATGGCATTTGATAAAGGCAGACAGAGACAAAGCCCTCTGTTCCAATGTCATCATCTCACAGGTAAAGTCACACAGGAGACAGGAAACCTCCTCTATTCAAGAAAGCATAAGCTTTGTCCTCAGAAGCCTAAAGCAATATGCCTTACAGTTTTAATAAAATGACAACTCCAATAATGAAGTCCCTCAGGACAAATTCTCTCAGAATCAAGTTAAGCACAGAATTTTTAAAAACATAGTACATATCAAAGAAATTTGTAGAAGTCATATGAAGTAGGCTTGGCTTGTATCCTACATCACAATGGGATTTTTCTTACTAAGCTGTGTTGGCATAAGGGACACAAGTATCTCCATGTATAGCTTCTAATTGAGGAACAAGTGAATGCAAATAAATATAACTTCCAACCAAATTATAAAGCTGGTAAAATTTGCCTTTGGGGTCTTCAGACCTTTCTGTGCTCTCTTCTCCCTTACCAGAGGAGAAGGTAAGGCTGGTAACTTTGCACAGCCCCTCCCTCACTCAAATCAAAGTCAATTGCAAGTCATGTGATCCTCTCCCTAATATCATGGTCCTTTTCTGGTATAAAGGACAAACCACACAACCACACAATTCCCCTCAGCAATAACCCTTTCCCCATTTCAGATTCCCTATTCTCCAATGTCCTTCAGAAAAGAGCTGACTTAAAGAACCTAGGTCTCCTAACTATTGGCTTCTAGAATTCCAAGTCTGATGGTAATAAAATGCGAAGCTTGGACAAGTCACTTCAAACTCAGCCTCATTTCGTCATCTGCAAATGAGCAGACTGAACTCAATAAGGTCTAACGTCCCTTCTAGTTATCTACGTCCCCTTTCCAGAATCCGTCAGTAACAGGCCCCCCTCCTCACATTTTCTTCATCTGACCACTGTCTTTCTACTTTTCTGTCCTATTCTCTACATAAAACTTTAAATGGATTTTACAATCAATATTTAATGATTCCATCTTCCCTTTATCCCTCCCCCCAATCTTTTCTGAATCCTATAATATAGCCTTCAGCCTTTTTAGGTAATTTTTGTCTTTGGTAACAAAGTTTCTGACAAACAAGGTGTGTCAGATCTAATTTACTGATAAAGGTATGTAACCATACAACCATGTGGAGCATATGCCATGTTCTGTTTTTTTTTTAATTACTCTTAAGACATATGTTGGTTATAAATGCATTTTTCCCCTTCTCCCTCTTTCCTTCATTTTTTCTTCCTTCCTGTCTTTTGTCTTTCTTTCTCATTACATAATCGACTTTATCCCTATCACCCCTCAGAATTCCCATGCTCAACAGATCTATCAGTCTCAGCCCTCAAGAGCAGAGGACTTCCCACTAGATTCAGTCATCCCAATAATGTAAAAACAAAATTAGTTTTAATTTTAAAAAAATTTTGGATGGGGAGATATAATGTTAATTATGTTAATAAGAGCTAAAGTTCTTCCTCATCCATTAATGGTCCCGCCCATTAAGAGAAGCTTGATAGGGGGAGATTTGTTTTGTTGGAAGGCCAGCACCTTTTGTTAATTTCTAATGAGGCACTGATTCTCAAGGGTTATGATACCCTCTGGCTGTGAAAAGTGTATATATACTCTGAGGTGAGGTTTTATTTTAGAGGCTTACTCGCTGGAAGTGTTTGTTTGGCCAGATGAGACTCTGGGCAGTAGCCAAGGAGCCCCCTGGCTTTGAAAACCCAGTGGTTGGTGCTTTCCTCTTTGTTGCTTATGATCAGACAGCTGGAAACCTTGTCTGTTGGTCTTTATTTTTCTGTTTACATTTTCTCTGAAGTTCAGGGTGCTTTTTCTCTGAACTGTGTGAATGATATATGTGTTTGATTAAAGGGATTGCTGACCCCTCAAAAGTTGCTTTCCTTTCAGAAAAGCAGATCTAAGAACCTGTACAGCAGGCCCTCCTGTGTATATGAGGGTCCTTGCTGTTACAGGAGAGGGGAAGACCAGAGATGCAATGCCATCCTTGATAAAGATGCTTCCCATATCAATGCAGATCATCCCCTGCTCTGTAATTTATAGTCTCGAACAATTGCTTTGGATACTGAGGTTTAATGATTTGCCCAGGATCACACAGCAGGTTTGTCAGAGGGAAGAGTTGAAACCAGAGATTCCAGATTTCAAGGCATTTCATAGGTATTTCCTTCACATATTCCCTCAAGTAATATAATATTTGTCAAGTACTTAGCACAGTGGCTGGCACATACTTGGTGCTTAATAAATGCTGGTCTCTTCCCATTAGTTTGTTTATTTCTGGACAAATAAACACAAGAAAAAAAGTTAAAACTGCCTTTTGATATGCCTGGGGCTCTCAATTATACCCTTAGATTCACTCAACAAAAGTAGCCAGGGTTATAGCTGACTAAGCTCAACATTACACATTCTATGTTATAAGTAAACCAGTCACATACCACTAAGGAAACTCAAAAGGGGAGGAAAATTCAGAGAGAATGCACCAGCATGACCTGGTTGCCTTGCCCCAAGCTAGAGGACCAAGAAATTAGACAAGAAGAGGCTCCTCTAAAGGCAACTCCCAGAAAATCTAGACAATATAGCTGTACTCTAATCCTCGCTTCTCAAAGAGAGAAATCCATTCGAAGGCAACAAGGCTGACCTAGCCTAATAAGCTCCTGACAGTAGTCACTGGCCTTCTTTCTGTTATCTTCCAGTGAAAGGTTCCATCTGTTTATCAATAAGTGTGGTAAAATTATATAGTTCTTCTTCTCCCACCTCTGCTACTTCCCCCTCACTATTGCTAAAGATACTTCTCTACTCACAAGGGGCACATTTTTGGTTTTGGTGGAGGGATACAGTGAGCTCTATTCTGCCTGTTCTCCATATCTCTGTAACTATTTACTGATCTGAGGTTTTACTACTGTATTACCGGTATGGGTTTTCAGATGATAGGTCACACCCAAGCAATAGATTACCATCATTATCCTCAGATAGACTTGTAATGAGGATCACTTAAGTCTAATGAACTAAAATCATCATGCTACAGGGGTAGAGCAGATGTTCTGTGGTCAATATATACGTTTCTACCATAAAAACAGCCTTGGAATGTAAGCACTCTGAGTCAGTTGAACTGCCCTTTTGTCCAGTGTTTCACTTGGTCCCAGATTTCTTTGTTGCCTTGATGCTTGGCTCTTAAACTTCCCCATCCTCCAAAGGTGAATCAATGCATCACTATCCCATATGAATAACTCAATCTTTTCCAAGGATTACAGAATAATATATTTCAAACTGACAAGAAACTTGGAGAGCATCTGCTCCAACCTCCTTACGTTAAAGATGAGCAGATTGGGTCATGCAGATGTTAAGGGACTTACCCTAGATTTTATGAGTAGTAAGTAGCTAAAGTAGACTTCAAACCCATTAAATCATGTACATTTTCCACTTGATACTTAGTGATTATGGATCCCTCTTTATCCCTCTCCTGTTTTTAGCCTTCTCAGTTTGAAATCTTGGCTCCATTCTTTGGTCCTCATCTGCTATATCTTACTAGTGTATATACCAATCCCTAAAATTCATCCTGCATAAGAAATTTTGCTTTCATCATTCTTGGCTTCAGAATTTTAACAATAATAACCAGATCACTCAGAGGTCATATATACATATATACACGTATGCATATGGTTCCTGTATGAGTACTTTGATATGAAAAATACTAGTGATGGATAACTGAAGTCTAATAAAATTATATGATGAGTCACTGTAGGAAAAAATGACTGCAGTGGTTGACAATTCCATATGAATTTGGACTCCAACATTGTTTATCTGATTGTAGCCTGCTTGTTATTGGTGACCTTCCAGGAATTAAAACAAATCTCATCAGAAAATTATAGTTAGGTTCTGGCATGACTGTGAACAAGCTAATCGCTAAATATTGGACAATGGCCAAAGAACTGAATACAGCAGCTCTGACATGATGTGTTTGTGTGGGGGCTTCTGCTAAGTCAGAGAACTAATCTGTTATTAAATGCTAAAGTGGATCTAAACGTGTGTTTTTTTGTCCTCTTGGCATTTCAGATTCAAAGTGTATGCCAACTTCAAGTTTATGTTCAGTAAACACTGTACACGAGTTCCTGCTAGACAGCCTACTTGCTATTTTCCTATCACCCACCCTCATTCACCCAGGCCAAATATGCCTTTATTCCCCTTCTATTCTACTTTTCATATGAATTTTGGTAAAATTATGCCTCAGGAAGCTAAATTCAGGAGAAAAAAACCAATATTGTATTGTACTCACAACCACAGTGAGTTCCTTCCTTGGGTGATGACACCTGTGAACTTGGTCAGTCTCCTGGCATCAACTTCAATCCACTGGTGAAGGTCATTTCTTCCTGCACACCAAGCTCCATCATAGAAGTCATTTTCATTAATACCTGCCTGAAAAAAAAGAAAAAGGTGTTTTCAGAGAGACAAGAAAATCTGGACCCAACCTTTAAAGAACGGAGAGGCAAATACATGCGTGTATGTAGGGCAAAGAAGAGAAAGGAAAAGTGAGGCAATGACTTAAAAAATCCTTAATCCCCATACTTTTTGTTGTGTGAAATCATACACTTTACAAACACTTGGAAATTTTTGGATGCTCCATTTCTGTTGTTTGGCCCATGGGAGAGCCTGATTTTAAATTGTCTCCTGTTGGGTTTCTATTTCCTGGATTAGCATTTAATTGGATCATTTGGCAAGCTGAATATCAGCTACTATTACCACCCAAAGATTCCCTTGGCAGAAGTTCATAAGCCAAATGAATGGAATGCTAGTGGATTTATCCCATAACAATCTCCGTTTTGAGGAAAACAATGATTCTATTGCCTGAGTCAAGTTGCCAGAACATATGGACACAAAGCAAAGCCCCCCAATTGACTTCTGTCTGCTGGTCCCACCTGTTTCCACCAAAGAAGGATTTAGCTTGCTAAGGAAAAGTTCACCTGCATCCCAAAGATAAAACTTATGCCAATCTTATCTCTGAAGACCATCTTTATGTTTTTTTCAAGCATTCTTAAACTCAATTTGTAAGAAGAGTTCTTCATGTGAATTACAAAACTAAAAGTGAAATTTAGAATCAATTCTTGGCAGATGGCCATTTCAGCAGGGAATAGTAGCAATTGATGCCCTTCAATTACTGTAACCACTGTTCTAAAAAGAATTTCAGAGATTGAAAGAACCTCTAAAGGCCATGTAGTCTACCTGAAGAAGAATCCCCTTCTCAGTACGCTTGATAAGTGGTGAGGCATTCTTTGAAGACCTTCAGCGAAAGGAACTCACTACTTCCTAAAGGACTCTATTCCACTTTGGAGAAGGGAAATTTTTCTTTTTGCATTAAGCCTAAATGTGTCTGTGACTTCCACTCATTCATCCTAATTCTCTTCGTTCATCTGGGGCCAAGCAGAAAAATCGAATCATTCTCCCATATCAAAGACCTTCAAATGTTTATACTTATTATACTAAAAATGTTATATATCAAATGAAGATTTTTGTGAATAATAAATTGATCTCTTTTATTTCTCATGTGTATATATATGGTGAACTCTAGAATTTATTTCTTTTCATATCGAATACAGGATGTGGGGAGTCCACTTTACAGAAAGGGAAAAGGTATGGGGAGCAAAAAATATTGGGAACTCCTATCTTAGAGAGTTGGCTGGAGAACTAAGAGGATATATGAATTGTCTAGGGTCATACTGCCAGTATACATAAGAGCCCAACTTTAATCTGATTTAACCTGATTTTAAGGTCAGTTCTCAATCAAGTCTAGTAACAAGTAAAACAAGTAAACAAGTAAAAGAGGTTGGATTAGCATGACCTACACTTGAAAGAGCCATACTAATTATTTTTGCTCATTTCCTTTTATAAATGGTAATTAAATATTCTAGAATTTTGCTAGGAATAAAAGTCAAGATTACCCTGCAATAATTAGAAAACTACACTGTCTTTCCTTTTTTGAAAGTTGAAACATCTACTCTCACCAATCCTACAGGACCTTTACTATTTTCCAAGATCTTTCAAAGATCACTATCAGTTCCTCTGAAATCAAACCTGCCCGTCCTTTCAGTACCCATTTATATATGTCAAGAGAGCTTGGTAACTAAAACTCATCAAGGGCATTGATGCTATCCCCTTCTTTCTCTGTCAAACTTGGCAGTCAACTCAAGGGTAATTGACAGTGTACAGTTGAACAAGTAAATCAATCCACAATCAAAATATTTATTAAGGACCTACATGATAGACATTGTGCAAATAAGCATGGAGGATATAAGTGCCAAGAAGGAAAACAATCTCTTCTCACACTGAGCTTATAGGCAAATGAAGAATATGATTCCATTCTAATGGCAGAGAACCATAGGATCAAGCTTATGAAGGGGAAGTAAGTGAGAAAACAGGAAGGGTTATGAGCCCAGTCAGTCAACAAGCATTTTTTCTGAAGTTTATTTTTTGCCAGATACTTATACTAAACACTGGAAATACAAAGAAATACAAAAACATGATCCTTGCCCTCAAGAATTTTACATTCCAAAGGGTGATAAGAAGCAACATGCAAAAACAAACAAACCTATGCATACAAGATAGATGCAGTACAAATACAAATAATCTCAGAATCACTAGCAGTATGGATATAAGGGGAAAGGGGAGAATGAGAAAGGATTCTTGAAAAAGATGGAATTTGAGTTGAGGAGGAGTTGAGGCGGGAATTGCAAGCATGTAAGATAGTCAGTACACAGAGTTAGGACATGAAGTGTCATATGCTACAAACAGCAAGGACAATGTCATTAGATAGATGAATAAGTAGATGGGACTAAAGTATAAGAAAACTGGAAAGTAGAAAGAGGCCAGGTTTTTATAAAGCCTTAAAAAACACACAGAGGACACAGAGGAGATTTGATCCTGGAACTGGAGTTTACAGAATGGGGGAGGAAGCAAATGACAGATACACACTCTAGGAAGATCACTTAGGCAATGGCATTGAAGATGGGCTGGATTTGGAGAGAAGCATTTAAGGACAGAAGCTTGTGATGAGAAAGAAGGAATTCAAAGTTGGGAATCACAGAGGCTAATGATCAGGTCATGGTTATTCTCTCTCAATATAAATATTCCCTGTGTGTTACTGATGGTGGTAATGTTGGAGATCATGGGAGTTTAAGAGTCTAATTAACTGTGAGGCCAGGGTAAAATAAGAGCAACAGCATATAACTAGCATTTATACAGCACTTTAAGGTTTGCAGAGACCTTTGGAGACATCTCTTTTCCAGACAAGGACAATGAAAGAAACAGAGATTAAAGGACTTACTTGCAAAGGGTCCCATGTGTAGATAAAGTGTTGGAGGCTGTAACTTGAACTTAGTCTTAACTCCAGGTCCAGACCTCTATACACAGTCCCCAAATATGTGAAGAGGGGTTGGGAGGACACTAGTATAGATGACTGTGACAAGGAGTTGAATTAGGAGATAAAGATGGAGTGAACCTCAAGGAGGTTTTTGGATAATGATCAGAAAGGGACAACCTAGAAGAGGGAGTGAGGAATATGTTTACTCATTTCTCTAGCCCAGTGCTTTGGGGAGCATAAGTTCAAGAACATAGAGTCCTTGAAAGAGTGGTAAGGGATGAAAAGTTTCCTAGGGAAAGCCAGATATCACTTAATACAGGGATAGAAAGAGTGTAAAATATAGAATCTATTCCAATTCATTCTTCATTTATCCCCTCCCCCAAAATTTTTCTAAAGTAGCATTCTCCCACCCCACCCCACCCCCAGTCAAATTGGAGAACACAGGGGAAAACACTATAGTCCCTACTTCCCAGTAGTTCCTACTTCTCAGAGTAGTTGTTGGGTTCAGATGAGATAATGCATGTAAAATTATTTGCAAATTTAAAGGGCCATATCAGTGATGCCAGCTTGAACTCTAAATTGTTCCTGGCATTATAGTCTACTAGAGGTTGCCAATACAACATGCACAGTAAGAAGAAAATGAAAGATACATACAATCAAAATGGTGGAATCAAAAAAAGATTCTTGGCAGTGTCACTTGAACTGAACCATGAAGAAAAGTAGGACTTCCAAGAGCTAAGATTAGGAAAGAGATCATTCCAGACATGAGGGATGGCCTGGGGCAAAAACAGAGGTAGGAGATATAATGCTAAATATGGAGAAGAGTAAGGAGGTCAAGTTGGCTGGAATTGGAGCAAGAGGAGCTAATGGACAATCAGTCTGGGAAGAAAGGTTGAAGGCAGATTTCAAAGGGTAAATACTTAGATTATTTACCTCCCAGGATTGTTCTGAAAATCAGAAGAGATAATACACATGAATTTTCTTTGTAACTACAAGGCAGCATAGCAGTTAGTAGAGGTGAAAAGTAAGTCTGACCCTGGAGATTCTAGGAGTAGTAAGCCTGTTCTAATTGTCAAACTTGGATGCAACCATATATGTTTCATGCCTGGTCAAGCTGGCTATTTTGAAAAGATGAGAGAACTATAACTATAGGAGAATTAAGACAAGATCTCTGGAAAAAGGAAAGATGTGGCTACAGGTAGAATCCAACAGGTTAACCAGCTCTACACAAAGTCTTATCCTCTCATATACACATATATATGTATATGTGTATATATTTATACACATGTATATATACATTAAATCTTCGTGTGGGTAGTATGTAGGACAAAAGTCATCAGATAATGACAATTTTCAAAGCTTGCAGTTCAATATTTCAATACTTCAGTTATTTCTCCCAGGCTTTTACTTTCAGGAGAACAATTCAAGTAGGAGGCCCTTATGCTTTCACATCTCCATGGGGAACCCCTTCTTGATCAGTTTCTAGATATTCCTGCCACAAATGGTGAGTATACTATAGTGAAGTCCCATGATCAGCCCAATAAGATATCTTAAAAAGATTGGACAAGGAGTTTCCCACCCCATGAACCAAACACCCTGGGACGAAGGTCTACTAAATCCTCTTATCTCTCTCTCTCTCTCTCTCCTTTTACATCTATAACAACAAACATTTCAATAACAACAAACATATATTAAGTGCTTACTCTGTGTCAGGCAGAGTAATTACCGGGAATACAAATACAAGCAAAACGAAAGACAGTGCCTTCACTGTAGGAGTTTACATTCTAATGGGAAATGGCAACACATAAAGGAACTGGAGAGTCAGGAACAGAAAATGCAGAAAGGAATGAAAGAGAGAACATAGCTTGTATTTCCTTATTATTACTACACATGTTGCATCTGCCACCACCAGTAGACTATAATGCCAGAAGCACTTTAGAATTCAAAGAGTAAGAACAAAGAACAAGGGTTAGGCAAAGAATAACAGACATCGCTGATACAGCACCTAAAATCTGCAAACCATTTTATATGCACTGTATCATCTGACTCTCACAACCACTCCACGAGGTAGGAACTCCTGTATTTTTCCCTGTGTTCTCCAATTTGGCTGGGGTGGGACAGAGGAATGTTACTCCAGAAAATTTCTTTTGGGTAAAGGGAGAGTGAATTGCAACAGATAACAAACCAAATTTTGAGTTACTTCAAGGGGACAAAAGACATGAAACATTAATGTTAAATATCTTTAACCTTGTATTTTTTTAAAAAACAGTATAATAATTCATATTTTTCTCTTGTCCTACAAAAATACTAATTTGTTCTTTCTCAAAATCAAAGACCATATATAATTTAATAGCCATGTTTCTGTTTATTAATAGTAGCAAAGATGATTTCTTGGGGCATAGTGTGGTCTAGTGACCTGTTCAAAAGACCTGGACTTGAGTCTCAGCTCCAACTATGACTAACTTAAATTCTTGAGAAAACTTACTACTTTGAGTTTCAATTTTCTCAGCTGTAAAATGGGAATAATCATTCTGGCACCACTTTACCTGATGAGCTTGTTGGGAGGGAAGGATTTTATGAATTATAAAGTGCTTTATATCCATGTAACATTGATAATATTCTGACCCCAGCCACACTGTCTAGATGTTTCATTAATCATCAAAGTTCCTTTTCCAATTCCATAACAAGATCTCACCATAATTTTCACAAAGCCTTGGGTATACTATTTAACAAAATTAACAATCATTTATTAAATACCTTCTGTGTGCAGAACATATTCTAAGCAGTTTTTTAAAGCTTGACCTTTTGGGGTGTTACTGTACCAATTTTTTTTTAAAGTGCCAGACATAATGCATGTTGAATCATTTAAGGGTTGATGCTTTCTTTCTGAAGTACCTTTTAGCCTATGATAAGCATAAAACCACTGTCAGGACCCTTTGGGATAGAGGTAATAGAAGAAGGGTGGGGGAAGAGGAAGACAGAGAAATCCAACAGTTCATCCAAGGCTTAAATAAGTGTCCATGTACAGGCAGACTGAGAAGAGATGGGCAATTCTAAAGGTCAGTTGAGAAAATATGTTTCTGAGGTTTGGGATGTCAATTTCCAAGCAGCCTGTCTCTGTTCTGAGGACTGATGAAACCAATTATAACTTTCTAAATGAGATCACAGTCTCACAAATGAGTTAATGTAAGAGGATTCTGGGAGCTCAGAAAGAATAATTGTATGCACGAGAGGCAAAACTATTTCTGAGTTGCTGAAATTGATCTCTTGCTTTAATCTTTGAGAAATCTGAGATACTGAATGATGGCAGTAAAATGCAATACACTGATGAAATCCAAACTTTGTGTTTATTTATTGGACTTGCATGAAAGTCACAAATAACGTTCCATAAGCAAGGATGATTAAACTGTGAAAAGTCAGCCTACTATTTGTCAGGCAATGTACTAATTACTAGGGATACAAAGAAAGGTTCACCAACCATGTCTACCTTCAAGGAGCTTCTATTATAATGGGGAGATAGTGTGTAAGTTATTATACACAAGATATAAACAGAGTAAATGGAAAGTAACCCAAGAAGGGAAGGCAGTAGAAGCTGGGAGACCTGGAAAGGAATTTGACCCAATTATTGAAGAAAGCCAGGGAATCTAAGGGGTGGAGGTGAAGGGCCTGAGAATTCTAGGCATGAGGGTTAACTAGTGTAAAAGCAGAGATATAGGAGATGGAATGTTGTATTAGAGCAACAATAAGTATAGTGGCATAGTACATATAGTATTGTGTATAGAGGGAGTAAAATATCAGAAGACTGGAAAAGTAGGAAGGGATCTATAAAAACAATGTTCTTTTAAAAAAATCTTTAAATGTATAGGTCATAATGATTTTAGATATCAAACCAAAGAATTTATATTTTACCCTGAAGGTAATAGGGAGTCATGGAAGATCGAGTTCTGGGGAGAGAGTAACCTAATCAGATCATCGATACTTTATAAAAATGACTCTGACAACCCAGTGAGGGGGGATTTGAGTAGAGAGACAGCTGAAGAAGGGAAATGAATTAAAAGAACATTGACAGCTGATCAGGGCCTAGGGTTGTGATAGAGTGAGTGGAAGGAAGAGGACATATACAAGAAAAGTTCTGAAAGCAGAAACAACAAGGTTTGGCAACAGACTGGATGTGTCAATGAGTATGAGTGATGAGTTGATGATGACAATGAGGTTGCAGGTGGTGTTCTTGACAATAATAGAGCAGGTTTAAAGAGGAGAGGATCTGAGTTGGAGTAGGAAAAATAATAAGTTCTATTTTGAACATGTTGAATTTGAGATGACTTGGGGGAATCCAGTTAACGATGCCCACGCTGTGTATTGACGTTCTGTGCAGGATAGCCTTTGACATGAACTCTTCCCCTCCCCTCCTGTTCAATATTCAATAAATATTAGACAATGGGTCCTCCACTGTGGTGAGTTGAAGAGTATGCTTTATGCTTTGTATTTTAAGCATCATTTCCTAATTTTAATGCCTTCATTTTTCTCATATAAAATTTCATTCTTTGTACATCTATAAAATGCACAGCTGCAAAAACAAGATGTTTATTTTTAATCTGTATTTGAAATAGCTATTCATGGATAGAGGTATTTTTGGATAAGTTCCTATCCACTTCAAATTTCCACCTAGGATATTGTAACAACAATGTCAGGAAGTAGAGACCTGTGACTTGCTATTCAGGTTTAACTTGTAAGAGATGCCTAATGGAGATGGATAAAAATAAGACACCTTGGGGTAGTCAATATCATACCATGAGGTGCTGGAGCATCTCAGATGTCTCAATATGCTAAACTAATTACATTTCCAACCAAGGTGGTTTGTGCCAGGGATTTACAAGAATGATGACAAAGGGTACCAATTGTGGAGGGAATGTGAGGGAGGTTACTATCATGCTAATACACCAACGTGACAATGAAAGAAGAGAGCTAAGAGGATTTCCTCCCCTATCAAAGATGATCAGGAAAAATTTGAAGTGAAAGAAAATTCCTTCAGAGAGACTGTCTGAATGTGATGCCTAATCATTTCTTGTATTCTCATCCTTTTGGATCATTTTTAGTCTAGGATAATCTATGAAGCAGAGTGTCCAGGGAAGGGGCAGTCTCAGTATTGATCAGAAGTATTTTTTAAGGGAAAAAAACCCAACTTTGGGCAAGGCGTTCAGGGAACTAGAGTCAGTTCACCCCTTGCCCTGCCATGATCACCTTTTTCCTGTGTCTTCAATACCATTTTAAGGAAGAAGAATTATTAGCAGTTGGTGATAAAATTAAAACAAGAAGAGATTCACTGATTTCTCCCTTCAGTTTTCTGGAATGGATTTGTTGATTAGTGGAGGATTTAGAAGGAAGAGTATAAGATGTGCTAATCAACAAGTATTTACTAAGTACTTACTCTAGGCCAGGTATTGTGCTAGGCCATAGAGATGCAGATTTTTAAAGAATGTAATCCTTCAACTCATAGAACTTGAATTCTAATTTTAATACTAATTATTGAGTTAGAGGTGTTAAACTTTCTTTTCTGAGCCTTCACTTTAGTAGTAAAGTTACAACTCCTGTTAGAGTACCCATTTCCCTTTCTCTTATGGGATTCACTTTGCCATGAGAGAAGGCAGAATAGAGATTGAAGACACAGAAAAAAAAGGTGATCATGGCAGGGCATGGGGGGAACTGTCTCTAGTTCCCTGAACACCTTGCCTATTTCTTTCCTTAAAAAAATACTTCTGATCCATACTGAGACTACCCCATCTTCTCTATTCTCATTGACAGGTTCACATTACCTCATATGTATAGTACTTCAAAAATCTCCTAGTGGGAAGGGGTGAGAGAGAATTTGGAATGCTTAAAAAAATGAATGTTATTTGTTTTTACATATAATTGGGAAATATTTAATGAAGCAAATAAAAATGTACTTTAAAAGTCTTCTAGAAAATCTATCTCTGGGTGTGGCTATGTCCAATCCATCCTACATACCATGTTTACATTGAGACTTCCCAGAACAAGAAGCTGTGATGGCTCCCTCTCATATAATATATCAAAACTAAACTCTTCAGCCAGACTTTCAAGATCCACCATGGTCATGGTACTACTCAGCAGATCTAGTCTCTTCTATCATTCCCAAACACAAGACCTCCCCTCTCTGCTTTCCCAAATTCTACCTATCCTTTAAGATTCTGTTCAAATTCCAAATATTTCCAAAAAGGATAGCTCTCCCTGATTTCTGAGCTTTGATCTCTTACTGTATTTACAATGAACATCATTTAATTTATGGTACAGTTTATACAGTTCATCAATAATTGATTGTTTGGTGGACTGAATTTGGGTAATAAGTGGCAATGGAAAGGAAAGGCTAGAACATAGAGATAGGATAGAATCTACAGGATTTTGCAGCATCTGAATTTTAAGAACAACGGAAGAGTCAAAGATGACTCATATTTCTAAATTGGGTAACCATGTGGATCATGGTATTGTTAGGAGAAATAGAAACCTATAGAAAGAGAGATGGTTTGGAGTAGTAGATGATAAACTTGGATTTGGACTTGACAGTTTTGAGATGTCTGTGGGATGTCTAGGTGGAGATGTTTTAAAGGCATATGGAAATGACTGTGTGGAATGGGAAATGCCCTAGAACAGAGTGTCTAGTACGTGGTCTGTGGACTGCAAGTGGCCCACAACACTCTCAAGTGTGCCCTGAATCTGATTAAAATGTAATTGGACTTGCACAAAATAATGAAGAGCAAACTGAGCAGAGCCAAGAGAACATTGTATACAGTAATAGCTATATTGTTTTAAGAATGACTTTGAATGAATAAAGTATTTTGTTTATTATAAATACCCAAACCAACTATAAAGGACATATGGAAGCACTATCTGCATCCAGAGAAAGAACTAAAAAATAGACACGTATACAGAATAATTTTATATGTATATAGGTCTATATCTATATCAAAATATGCATATTTGCATCTATTGGTAGCCATCTCTGGGGATGGGGAGAAGAAAAAAGAAATCTACATGATAAATTTGTTGTATGTTTTGAAGTAATAGCAAATTGTACATAGTAGATTTGTAGTTTCATGTACAATCATCTTTTTCTTTATTGTGTTATGCTATGGAAATTCTTGTTTTATTAATTTTTATAAATTAAAAATAAAATTTTCAAAAATGCAATTTAATAAGCCTTTGGGCATAATTTTAGATTGCTTTCCAAAATAGCTGAATCAGTTCATAGTTCTACCATCAGTGAATTAGCTTCCCAATTTTTCCATATTCCCTCCAACATTTGTCACTTTCCCCTTCAATCATTTTAGCCAATCTAATAGGTGTAAAATGATATCTCAAGGTTATTTTAATTTGCATTTCTCTAATAAATAAAGATTTAGAGCATTTTGTTCATATAGCTATAAGTTTTCTTGATTTCTTCAAAAGAAAATTGCCTGTTCATTTCCTCTGACGATTTTTCAATTGAGAAATAACTCATATTTTTATAGATTTGACAGAGCTATTTATATTTGAGATATGAGACCTTTCTCTGAGAAACTGTTCATAAAAATGGGAGGAAGCAAGAAAGTTACATGATAATGTTATTATGTATTTAAAAGGAATAGTAAGTTTTACATGACAGATTTGCAATTTCATGTGCAATAATTTCTTTTTTCCTATTCTACTATGTTATGGAAATGCCTGTTTAATTTCTTAAGTTCAGAACAAAATAAATAAAATAATTTTTAAGTGTATGTGAGAAATAATGAAATAGAAATACAATAAAAATAGATAACATCACATTTTAACACTAAGTCAATATGTGGCTGCAGAGATCCCTAGGTGTGGACTAGCAGCAACCCCTGTTTCTATTTTAGCTTGACACCACTGGTCTAGAGCAGGGATCCTTAATCTTTTTTTGGGTCATGGATCCTTTTGTAAGTCTAATAAAGGTCTTAAATGCTTTCCCAGAATAATTTTTTAAAATGTATAAAATAAAATTTATAACATTATAAATGAAACCAATTAGGTTGAAATATAGATATCAAATAATAAATAAACAAGTCCCTGGACCTTGGGTTAAGAACACCTGGTCTAGGAGGGGAAAAAAATTATTGAAGACAGAGACATCAAGAACACCAGAATTTAGAAGAGAAGCAGATAGGTCAATAAAGAACAAAGAGGGGGCTTTTTCATAATATTGATGTTACAATGTAAATTGTTCCTCTGGTTCTGCTCCTTTCATTCTGCATCAGTTCATAAAACTTATCTCTTTCCATGTCTCTTTGAAATCATCTATCTCCTCACTTCTTAAAGCAATTACATTCCTTCATTAAATTCTTATTTAGCCATCCCCAAAGTGAATGTATCATGTTACAAGCCCAAGGGTGGAAGTTTCAAGGAGGAAAAGATCCCACAGATTTTGAGCTGGAAATTATATTAGAGGCTATTTAATCCAATCTACTAATTAATCATGAAGAAACTAAGGCCCAGACAGGGTGACTTGTCCAAGGTAACAAAGGTAATAAATTACAGGAAACACTTTGAACCTAGATCCTCTGATTCAAAGTTCAATGCAGGCTGATGAAAATTGAAACCAATATAAGGATATTATATTTAGAAATTAGGAATTTGGCTGCTGGCCTTTTAGGAAGCAGTTGTTAAAATGGTAGGTATGCAAGTCTGATGCAAAAGGAAGTGAAAGATAGACTGCTCTCTCCAAAAAAAAATGTGATCACAAAGAGAAATCTCACAATTTAACTTCTGAGAGGTAAACAAATTCTGGATGGCAATGAGGTCCAATGCATAACCATACTACTTACAGACGTAGGAAAGACCTCAAAGTGAAAAGCAGAGGTACATAGAGAAGGGAGAAATGAGGAACTGTGAAGTAAAGATGGTAGACAGGTATTAACAGCATTTTGAAATCATCAGGGATGAAGGACTGAAATAACTGAAAAATGTCATGTAGGGTGAGGGATGATGGCTCGTTTGATTTTCTTCTTTTTTTCTACAATAGTATCTGATAAGCTTCTGGGCTCCTAATAAGAACTTGGAAAATATCTGTTGATTGCCTGACCAAAAATCTCCAAGTTCAAAGAATATCTTAAGCTCAGAAAAACCAGAGAATATTTTTCTAGAATTTATTTTAATTAGATCCAAATGTTCCTTTGTGAAGATTTTTATTTTTATTTTTATTTTTTTGCTTTCTGTTTTGTTTTGTTTTAAATAACAGATACAGATAAGATATCTTTAGAACTTACTAGAAGTCTCTCTTGAAGAAACAGGAAGATATATTTTACAAGAGTCTATTTAAACAGAAGAACACTCAAAGCCTGAACTGGCAAGAATATTCAGAAGCCATGACCATTGAGTGTGACTAAAACAATGTTAAATATACTCTAATATTCCATGTAATTGACTGCAGCCTCGAGGCTACATGTGGCCCTCTAGGATCTCAAGTGCAGCCCTTTGAGTGAATCCAAACTTCACAGAACAAATTCCTTTAATAAAAAAATTTGTTCTGTAAAACTTGGATTCAGTCAAAAGGCCACACCCAAGGTCCTAAAAGACAATATGTGGCCTTGAGGCTGCAGGTTTCTCATCCCTAGATGGGAAAAGAAATGATTATGCTCAAGTCAGTTTAAAGGTGGACCATTTATTACAATGAATAAAATATAGAAGATCCTGTAAATTTCATCTCAAATAATGTCTAATACTACTAAGAACACACATTTATGTAATTCCTTATGATTACAAAGCATTTTACATAACTTATTTCATCTGATACTCACAAAAACCCAGTGAGGTACAAGTAGCATCATCATTTTACAGATAAGTCAAACCAAGGCTCTGAGAGATTAAGTTAACAGTAGGAGTGTGGCACACTAAGGGGCCAAGAGGGAAGACAAAAGAATATGGTCTTTCTCAGAGGATGCAAGAGAAGGCTGGTACTTGCAACTCTATAGGGCTAATGTTTTGATTGGCAAGAAATAGACTCAGGGCTCTTGCTGGTTGATATGCAAATTGCAAGACTACAAAGCTAGAGGAAACATGGCAGGGAACTAGTACTGGTGACCATTCCATTCTCAGTCTCCTTTGATAGATCTTCATCTAGGGCATGCCCACCAACGGTGAGTGTCCCCCAGGGCTCTGACCCAGGCCTCTTCTGATTTCCTTCTGTACAGTTTTGCTTGTTAATTTCATCAGTTCCTGTAGATTCAATTATGATCTCTATTCTGATGATCCTCAAATCTGCTTATACAGACTCAACCTCTCTTCTAACCTCCACTCACATCTCCAATTACTTATTGGTCATTTCAAACTAGATATCTTATAGACCTTTTAAACAGAATACGTCCAAAACAAACTCATTATCTTTTCACCCCAAACTCTCTAATTATCCAAACCTCCATCTTACTGTAAAGGGTACAATATCCATTATTCATGCTCGCAAGCTAGATGTCATACTTGGCTCCTCATTCTCTCTCATCTCCCATATCCAAACAATTGTCAAGCACTCTCAATTTTATCTTTGCAATGTCTCTCATTATGGAACCTTTCTCTCTTCTGATAATGCCACCAGTCTGTTCCAGACCTTCATCCCCTCATGTCTAAATTACTGCAATAGCCTGCTGGTTCATCTTCTTGCCATAAGGCCCCACTCACTCTAATCCATCCTCTGCTCAGTTGCCAAAGTAGTTTTTCTAAAGCAAAGGATAAACCATGTCATTCTCTCCCATTTAATAAATTCCAGTGGCTCCCTATATCAGATGTAAAATCTGCTGATATCCGAAGTCCTTCATAACATGACCCCTCCTAATTTATACTCTACTGTATACTCTGGGATCCAGCGATCCCTCTCACCTTGTTGTTTCTCACACAATGCATATAATCTCCCAACTCCATCTATACTCACTGGTTGTCCTCAAACTTGGAATTCTCTCTCTCTTCATCTATGCCATATGGCTTCAATGACTTTCTTCAAGCCCCAGCTAAAATCCCATCTTTTCCATGAAGTGTTTCCCAGTCTCCTTTAATATTAAAGGTTCCCCTCTGTTGATTATCCCTAATTTACCCTGTATATATATCTTGTTTGTACATAATTGTTTGCAAAGTTGTCTTCCCCATTACACCATGAGTTATTTGAAAGCAAAGACCTGTCTTTTGCCCTTCTTTATATCCTCAGTGCTTAACACAGTACTTGATACAGTAGGTACTTCATAAATGCGTGCTGACTGACTGTCTGACCTCAGAACCCATGACACTATGTATATGAGACCTACATTAATCTTGTTTAGCAGAGAGACTTTGGAGAGACAAGAGAAGAAGCAATGTTTAAGACATATGGAGGTAAGTAAAGGAGTAAACTTTGAAATAGCTAATAGGAGTCTGGGAAATTAGAAAGGTAAGGAAAAATAATTGTCCAATATGCCCTTTGATTCCTAGTACCTCATCCCCAGATACTATTAAGATCAGATTTCTCTGGTGAATTATTCTCCATTTGGTTGAGATTTTTTTATTTTCATAATTAATTTGCTTTCAGTTTTCAAAGTTTAAAATTTTCTCCCCCTCCTTCCCACTCCCTCCTCACAATGGTATGCAATCTTACATGGGTTCTATATATACATTCTTATTAAATACATTTTCACATTAGTCATGTTGAATAGAAAAATTAAAGTGAATGGGAGAAATCAGGAGAAAAACCAAAACAAGACAAAATGTAATGAAATAGAAAATAGCTTGCTTCATTCTATATTCTGGCTCCATAGTTCTTCCAAGAGTCCTTTGAAAATATTTTAGGTCCTTGCATTGCTGTGAAGGGCCAAATCTATCAGAAACAGTCCTCACACACTGTGGTTGTTACTGTATATATTCTCCTGGTTTTGCTCAGCATCTGTTCATATAAGTCTTTCCAGGTTTTTTTGAAGTCCAATTGTTTATCACTTCTTATAGGACAATAGTATTCCATTACATTCATATATGACAAGTTGTTCAGCCATTGCCCAATTGATGGGCATTCCCCTTGGTTTCCAGTTCTTGGCCACCACAAAAAGAGCTGCTATAAATATATTTGTATATGTGGGAGATTTTCCCATTTTTATGATCTCTTTGGGATACGGTCCTAGAAGAGATGTTGTTGGGTAAAAAGGCATGCACATTTTTCATAGCCCTTTAGGCATAGTACCAAATTGCTCTCCAAAATAGTTGGATCAGCTCATAGTTCCATCAACTATGAATTAGTGTTCCAACTCTCCCACCTCTTCTCCGACATTTATCATCTTCCCGTTTTGTCATGTTAGCCAACCTGATAGGTGTGATGTGGTACCTCAGAGTTGTTTTTTTTTTTTTTTTTTTTTAATTTTTTTTTTAATGTTTAACAATCACTGCCATACAATTGCGATTTCATCCCTCCCCACCCACCCCCCACTACCTCCCTCCCTCCCCACGACTGCATACAATTCTGTATAGATTCTACATATACTTTCCTATTGAGTATATTTTCACTATAGTCATGCTATGTAGCAGACTAAGATAAATGAAAGAATCCGTATAACAAATCAGAACATGATACACAAACAGATACACATACACAAACATGATCTGCTACATTATGTGAGTGACTTCCATATTTCTCTCTCTGAGTGTGGAAGGCATTTTGCCTTGAGGTCCACCATTGGGATTTTTTTTTTTTTTCAGAAGTTCTTGTGTTATTACAAAAATCTAAGTCTACCAGAAAAAACTCTCACACACTGTGGTTGTTGCTGTGCATAAAGTTCTCCTGGTTCTGCTCCTTTCACTCAGCATCAGGCCATATAAGTCCTTCCAGGCCTCTCTGAAGTCTTCTTGTTCATCATTTCTTATGGCACAATAGTACTCCATTACATTCATATACCATAATTTATTCAGCCATTCCCCAATTGATGGACATCCCCCTGACTTCCAGTTTTTGGCAACTACATAGAGTGCTGCTATAAATATTTTTGTACATGTGGGACCCTTTCCCATTTCCATGATCTCTTGGGGATATAGTCCTAGTAGCGATATTGCTGGGTCAAAGGGTATGCACATTTTTGTAGCCCTTTGGGCATAGTTCCAAATTGCTCTCCAGAATGGTTGGATGCGCTCACAGCTCCACCAACAATGAATTAGTGTTCCAACTCTCCCACATCCTCTCCAGCATTTATCATTTTCTTGTTCTGTCATGTTTGCCAATCTTATAGGTGTGATGTGGTACCTCAGAGTTGTTTTGATTTGCATCTCTCTAACCAAGAGTGATTTAGAGCATTTTTTCATATGATTATAGATAGCTTTAATTTCTTCCTCTGAAAATTGCCTGTTCATATCCTTTGACCATTTATCAATTGGGGAATGACTTGTATGATTATACATTTGGGTCAGTTCTCTATATATTCTAGAAATGAGGCCTTTATCCCCGAGCTTAGCTGTAAAAATTTTTTCCCAATTTACTACATCCCTCCGGATTTTGGTTGCATTGGGTTTGGTTGTGCAAAAACTTCTCAGTTTAATGTACTCAAAGTTATCCATTTTGCATTTCATAATGCATTCTATCTCTCCTTTAGTAAAGAATTCTTCCCTTCTCCATAGATCTGATAAATACACTATTCCTTGCTTCTCCAGTTTATTCATGGTATCAATCTTTATACCTAAATCATGTACCCATTTGGACTTTATTCTTGTGTACAGTGTCAGGTATGGGTCTATGCCTAATTTCTGCCACACTGTTATCCAGTTTTCCCAGCAATTTTTATCAAACAATGAGTTCTTATCCCAGAAGCTGGGGTCCTTGGGTTTATCAAACAGAAGGTTGCTATATTCCTTGCCTACTGCATCTTGAGTGCCAAGTCTATTCCACTTGTCTACCTCTCTGTTTCTTAGCCAATACCAAGTGGTTTTGATAATTGCTGCTTTATAGTACAGTTTAAGGTCTGGTAGCGCTAGGCCACCTTCCCAGGCATTTCTTTTCATTAGTCCCTTTGATATTCTGGACCTTTTGTTTTTCCAAATGAATTTTGATATTATTTTATCCAGCTCTAGAAAGTAATTGTCTGATAGTTTAATTGGTATGGCACTAAATAAGTATATTAATTTGGGTAGAATTGTCATTTTTATTATATTAGCACGGCCTACCCATGAGCAACTAATGTTTTTCCACTTACTTAAATCTGACTTTATTTGTGCAAAAAGTGTCTTGTAATTGTGTTCATATAGTCCCTGGGTTTGTTTTGGCAGGTAGACTCCTAAGTATTGTATACTGTCTACCCTAACTTTAAATGGGATTTCTCTTTCTATCTCTTGCTGTTGAACTTTGTTGCTAATATATAGGAATGCAGAAGATTTGTGTGGGTTTATTTTGTACCCTGCAACTTTGCCAAAGTTGTTTATTAATTCAAGTAATTTTTTACTTGAATCTCTGGGATTCTCTAGGTAAATCATCATATCATCTGCAAAGAGTGATAACTTAGTTTCTTCTTTGGCTATTCTAATTCCTTGAATATCTTTATCTTGTCTAATTGCTACAGCTAACATTTCTAGTACCATATTGAATAATAGTGGTGATAATGGACAACCTTGTTTCACCCCTGATCTTATTGGGAATGCATCTAGCTTATCCCCATTGCATATAATGCTTGCTGAAGGTTTTAGATAGATACTGCTTATTATTTTATGGAAAGTTCGCTTTATTCCTACGTTCTCCAATGTTTTTAGTAGGAATGGATGTTGTATTTTGTCAAAAGCTTTTTCTGCATCTATTGAGATAATCATGTGGTTTTTGTTAGCTTTGTTGTTGATGTGATCGATAATGCTAATAGTTTTGCTAATATTGAACCAGCCCTGTAGTCCTGGTATGAATCCTACCTGATCATAATGTATTAATCTCGTGATAAGATGCTGTATTCGTTTTGCTAGAATCTTATTTAAAATTTTTGCATCTATATTCATTAGAGAAATTGGTCTATAATTTTCTTTCTCTGTTTTGTCTCTTCCTGGTTTGGGTATCAAAACCATATTTGTATCATAGAAAGAATTTGGGAGGACTCCTTCTTCCCCAATTTTCAAGAATAGTGTATGTAGTATTGGAATTAACTGTTCTTTAAATGTTTGATAGAATTCACTTGTGAATCCATCTGGCCCTGGAGATTTTTTCCTAGGGAGTTCATTGATGGCTTGTTCAATTTCTTTTTCTGCGATGGGGTTGTTTAAGTATTCAACTTCCTCTTCTGTTAATCTGGGCAATTTGTATTTTTTAAAATATTCATCCATCTCAGTTAGATTGTCGAATTTGTGGGCATAAAGTTGGGCAAAGTAGTTTCTAATTATTGTTTTAATTTCCTCCTCATTGGAGGTGAGTTCACCCCTTTCATTTTTAATGTTAGTAATTTGGTTTTCTTCTTTCTTTTTTTTTGATCAGATTAACCAAAGGTTTATCAATTTTATTAGTTTTTTCATAAAACCAACTATTGGTTTTATTTATTAATTCAATAGTTTTCTTTATTTCAATTTTATTAATCTCTCCTTTGGTTTTCAGTATTTCTAATTTGGTATTTACTTGGGGATTTTCAATTTGTTCTTTTTCTAGCTTTTTCAACTGCAAGCCTAAGTCATTGATCTCCTCTTTCTCTATTTTATTTATGTAAGCATTCAGAGATATAAAACTTCCCCTAATAACTGCTTTTGCAGTGTCCCACAAGTTTTGGTATGTTGTCTCACTATTGTCATTCTCTTGAATGAAGTTGTTGATTGTTTCTATGATTTCTTCTTTAACCCAATCCTTCTTTAGAATTAGATTATTTAGTTTCCAATTGATTTTTGGTTTCTCTTTCCATGGCCTTTTATTACATGTAATTTTTAATGCATTATGATCTGAAAAGGATGCATTGATTATCTCTACCTTTCTGCACTGGATTGTGAGATTTTTATGTCCTAGTACATGGTCAATTTTTGTAAATGTTCCATGTACCGCTGAGAAAAAGGTATATTCCTTTCTATTCCCATTTAATTTTCTCCAAAGATCTATCATATCTACCTTATCCAGAGTTTTATTTACCTCCTTAACCTCTTTCTTGTTTATTTTGAGGTTGGATTTATCGAGTTCAGAGAGGGGGAGGTTGAGGTCCCCCACTAGTATAGTTTTGCTATCAATTTCTTCCTTCAACTCCCCCAACCTCTCCTCTAAGAATCTGGATGCTATACCACTTGGAGCATACATGTTTAGTAATGATATTGCTTCATTGTCTATGGTGCCTTTTAGTAGGATATAGTTTCCATCCTTATCCCTTTTGATTAGATCTATTTCTGCTTTTGCTTTGTCTGAGATTAGGATTGCTACTCCTGCCTTTCTTACATGAGCTGAGGCACAATATATTCTGCTCCATCCTTTGACCTTTATCCTATGTGTATCCCCCCGTTTCAAATGTGTTTCTTGTAAGCAGCATATTGTTGGATTATGGCTTTTAATCCATTCTGCTATCCGTCTCCGTTTTATGGGAGAGTTCATCCCATTCACATTCACAGTTATGATTACAATCTGTGTATTTCCCTCCACCCTCTTTCCCACCATTTGTGCTTTTAACTCTCCCGTCTCCCTTCCCCTCCTCAATAGTATTCACTTTTCTCCCCCTCCTCCTGCAGCCTTCCCCTCCTTCTTTTAGCCCCCCTCCCTTTTATTCCCCTTTACTCTCATTGCTTCTTTCCTCCCTTTTAGCCACCCTCCCCTTTCTTCCCCCTTCCCCTCCTACTACCTATAGAGCTAGTTAGGATTATCTGCTTAAGATTATTGTTCCCTCCTTTGAACAAATCAGATGAGAGTACCTCTCAAACAATGCTCATCTCCCTCCCCTCCTTCACTCTACTATAGTTTTGTACTTCTTCTTGTGATATAATTTGCCATTTTCTGCTTGCCCCTTTCCACACCTCCTATTACATTCCCTTCTCATACTTAAATCATATTTTTGCCATGACATCATTTACTTTATGCCCGTTCCCTCTACATATATCCCTTTTATCATAATAGCTGCACAGTTCTCAAGATTAACAGGTATCATCTTCCCTTATAGGGAGGTAAACAGATTGCCCTAATTGAGTTGCAAGTTTTTGTTTTTGTTTTTTCCCCTCTGTTTACCTTTTTATGATTCTCTGGAGACCTGCATTTGAAGATCAAATTGTCTATTCAGTTCTGGTGTTTTGGTCAGCAAGCTCTGGAAATCCCTTATTTCGTTGAATGACTTTCTCCTTGCCTGAAATGTTATGCTGAACTTTGCTGGGTAGTTGATCCTTGGTTGGAGTCGCAACTCCTTTGCCTTATGGAATATTGGGTTCCAATTCTTTCGATCTTTTAATGTAGAAGCTGCAAGGTCCTGTGTGATCCTGACTGTGTGACCTTGATATTTAAATTGTTTCTTTCTGGCTGCTTGTAGTATTTTCTCCTTCACTTGATAGCTCTGGAATTTGGCAACTATATTTCTTGGGGTTTTGAGTTTGGGATCCCTTTCCGGTGGGGAACGGTGGATTCTTTCGATGACTATTTTGCCCTCTGAGTCTAGTACTTCTGGGCAGTTTTCCTTGATGATTTCCTGGAAGATATTGTCCAGGCTCTTTTCTTCATCATGGGTTTCTGGCAGGCCAATAATTCTTAGATTTTCTCTCCTGGATCTATTTTCCAGGTCAGTTGTTTTTCCAATTAAATATTTTAGATTTTCTTCTATCTTTTCATTCTTTAGATTTTGTTTGACTGATTCTTGTTGCCTCATTGAGTCATTAGTTTCTACTTGCCCAATTCTAATCTTGATCGTATTGTTTTCTTCAGTTAGCTTTCGCATCTCCTTTTCCATCTGACCAATTTTTCCCTTTAAGGAGCTATTTTCTCCATTTAATTTTTGTACTTCTTTTTCCATTCGACCAATTTTCCCAGTTAGGTTTTGGGTTTCCTTTTCCATCTGATCAATTTTCCCTATTAGGTTTTGAGTTTCCTTTTCCGTTTGATTAACTCTTCCTTTTAGGGAATTATTCTCTCCAGTTAATTTTTGAACTTCCTTTTCCATTTCTTCAATTTTCTTTTTCAGATTGATGTTCTCATCAGTGAATTCTTTTTTTATGGTTTTAAAATCATTGGCCAGTTTTTCTTTTATATCCTTCTTCAGACGTTCCAGGTAATCTAGTTGTGCTTGCGAGAAATTCATAGTCCCATCTGAGGTTTCAGATGGAAGTACAGTCTCAGCTCTGACCTCTTTGGTGTTTGTGTTTTGGTCCTTATCCCCATAGAAAGATTCTATGGTTTTTTCACTTTTCGTCTGCTTTTTCCGATTCATGATGTTGGCTGAGTGTTGTAGCTTTTGGTTCTTTCAGTCAGAAGATACAGATCTTTTAAGTTGAGTTGATGTTTGTCTAGGCTAAAAGCAGGCTTTTTGTTGTTGTTGTTGTTGTTGTTGTTGTTGTTTCCCAGATCAACCCTGGGGTTAGCTTGATAGGTGTGTGGGAGGTGTGGTCTGGTCTCAGGATATCTCCTCAGCTGGCCTGAGGCAAAGGCAAGGTCCGGGGGATGGTGATCCCAGCTTCCCTATTGTCTTCCCTTTCCCCTGGAGGGCTGGGGCACGCCTAGAGGCTAATGCGTGTTCCCGCCCCTCCTGGGGCTCGTCTCCCAGGCTGAGGCTTGCTTGGGTCTCAGTGCGAATTTTCTCTGCCCTGGGTCGTCTGTCCCTCCAGATAGCCTCCACCACGGTGGGAAGAATCCCCCTTTGCCACTTTTCCAGCCTCTGGTGTTATGAGACCACCCGCCCCCTTCTGCTGTTCCCACTGATCCAGGATTAATCTGGGGAAGAATTTTATGGTTCCCTCACGGTCATGGGGGGGGGGGGGGGGAGAGGAGAGCACTTACTGATCACTCCGGCATCCCAGCTCCTGGATGTTCAAGTAGTGACCCACTGAAGTCCTGTCTTTAGGCTGAAGATTTCAAAGGCTGTTGCGCTCTCAGAGTTGTTTTGATTTGCATCTCTCTAGTCAGTAGTGATTTAGAGCATTTTCTTGTATGACCATAGATAGCTGTAATTTCTTCCTCTGAAAATTGCCTGTTCATATACTTTGACCATTTATCAACTGAGGAATGACTTGTATTCTTGTAAATTTGCTCAGTTCCCTATATATTTTACAAATGAGGCTTTTAGCACAGACAGTAGTTGTAAAAATTCTTTCCCAGTTTTCTGCTTCCCTCCTAATCTTGATTGCATTGGCTTTGTTTTTCCAAAAACTTTTCCATTTAATGTAATCAAAACTATCAATTTTGCATTTCACAATGTTCTCTATCCCTTGTTTGGTCATAAATTTCTCCATTTTCCATTTGCATGACAGATAATCTATTCCTTACTCCCCTGATTTGTTTATAGTATCAGCCTTCATACTCAAATCGTGTACCCATTTGGACTTTACTCTAGTGTATGGTGTCAGGCATTGATCTATGCCTAGTTTCTGCCACACTATTTTCCACTCTTCTCAAGTAGTTTTTATCAAACAGTGAGTTCTTATCCCAGAAGTTGGGGTCCTTGGGTTTATCAAAGAGTAGACTGGTATAATCATTGACTACTGTGTCTTGTGTACCTAACCTATTCTACTGCCAGTACCAAGTGGGTTTGATGATTGCTGCTTTATAATACAATCTGAGATCTAATGTGGCTAGGTTACCTTCTCTAGTATTTCTTTTCATTAATTCCCTTGATATTCTGGATCTTTTGTTCTTCCAGATGAATTTGATAATTTTGATATTATTCTTTCTAGCTCTAGCAAAATAATTTTCAGATAGTTTGATTGGTATGGCACTGAATAAGTAAATTAATTTAGGCAGAATTGTCATTTTTATTATATTAGCTCAGCCTACCCATAAGTAACTGATATTTTTCCAATTATTTAGATCTGACTTTATTTGTAGGAAAAGCGCTTTGTAATTGTGTTCATACAATCTCTGGGTTTGCTTTGGCAGGTAGACTCCCAAATATTTTATAGTGGGTTGATCTAAGATTTTGTGTTTCTCCTGAGTTATAGAGCCCATTTAGTCTGGAATATTCTATCATCTGCATACATTTCTTGATTTCTGATTACTATTTGATTAGATAGGTATTTGTTCACTATCAATTATTGTCTTATATACAAGTATTTGGGGGTACAGAGTTAAACTATTTGAAAGTAATCTGTTACTCTCCCCTTGAGAGACAGCAGGAAAGTGGAGAAAGTGACTTCTATCTCCAGTTCCTAATAGGATGATATACTCACAGACCATAGATATCTGATGTGTGATTGGTGGATATAATTCTAGTCCAACCCCTTGATGAGATAGGAGAGTAGAAGAATGAGTATCCAGTCTTAGTCCTCCTCCTACTCCACATAAAGTTGAAAAAATGTCTTCTTCTATGGAGACACAGTAGAAGGCAATCCAAATCTTATTTATCTAAATATATCTCTGCACAGTGGAACAACCTGGGTTTCTGTGACTACAGTTTCACATATACAAGCTCTTGTTTAGAACATGCAAAAACTATTTTGGTTCCCTTTCTCCATTCCACCTGAATATAATGAGGAACAAGAAGGATGAGGAGGAGGAAGAGGAAAACATAGATGAGGAGAAGGAAGAAGAGGAGAGCACACAACAATACATTGGTCCTCTTCAAAAATGAAGGAGCATCATCACCATCATCATCATCACCATCATCATCATTATCATCATCACCATCATCATTGCCATCACCACCATCACCATCATCATCATCATCACCATCATCATCATTATCATCATCACCATCATAATTGCCATCACCACCATCACCATCATCATCATCATCATCATCACTATCACCATCATCATCATCATCATCACCACTATCATCATCACCATCATCACCTTCATCATCCTCACCATCACCATCATCATCATCAAAAACAACAACAACAGGAAGCACTTTGACTGCTTAAGGGAATTATGACTGTTACCTGAATGTTAAGCCTGCCTCTGTGAGCCCCCAGACCATATCGCTTAACTGTTGAGGCATGCAGCTGGAAGTCAGTGATTTTTAATGTTTCCAAACCCAGAGGAGGACAACCTGGAAAGCAGAAGTATTGTTTAAAATGAAGAAAAAAACATATATTTGTAAATATTCTTCCATTTCACTTAAATTATAGAGAAATACAACTTAAAACAACCTCGAGATATCTTTTTACACTTATCAGAATGGTTAAAATGATTGAAGGGGAACAACAAATGTTGGAGGGGATACAGAAAAATTGAGACACTAATTCACTGATCCATCTATTTTATTATATATAGTTATTAAACTATATATTTTTACATATATTAATATATAGTTATTAAACTGCCTAAGCCCTTTGACCCAGAAATATCAGTACTAGGCTTATTTCCAAAGATGATTAAGGAAAAAGGAAAAGAACCCATATATTCTAAAATATTTAAGATTACTGTTCATAGTAACAGGAATATTGTTTTAAGAATAACTTTAAGCAACTAAGTCATTTTGACTATTGTAAGTACCCAAATTAAGTACAAAGGACCTATGAAGGAAGATGGGCTACGCATCTGAAGAAAAAAATAACAAATAAATGTATGTATAGAATGATTTTACATAGATATAAATATATTTGTATTGACAGAGCTATCTTTAGAGGGAGGGGGAAAGAAGAAAAAAGGGAGAAAAAAATTACATAATAACTTTATCTTATATTTAAAAGGAATAGTAAGTTGTAAGTAATAGATCTGAAGTTTCATGCACAATCATTTTTTTTATTCTACTTTGTTATGGAAATGCTTGTTTTATTTCATAAATTAAAGAAATTTTTTAAATGAAGAAAAACATGGAACTATAGACTGAACAAATGTTTTATATTTTCTTTCATAGTACTTCAAGTTTTCATTTTCCAGCCTCTTTTCTCGCTTCCTGGGGTGTCTCTTTCCACAGGTATGCACAGTATTTCCTGACGAATGCTTGCTCATTCTAGTGTCAACATAAAGCTATTTTCTTCTCTATTTTGGCATTTGTTTCCTGTTCTTTTATTTTAATATTCCCATTTGTTCTCCATGCTACTGTCCTGAGGCCATGTTTCCAAGTAAGATTGCTTTAAGATTGGCAGTCAGGGAGTGGCTGACTGCCACTGGTTAGAAAATTCCAGATGATCACATGGTTGAGTTCTAAAAAATTCATCAGAACTTGCTGATTTTACCTCAAGTCCACTGAAATACCATGCTTTGTGTCTTAATCAGTACAGGAATATAAACAGAGAAAAAAATATTGGCTGTGGTTCTTAGTAACAACAGTAACTTTGAGAACAGCTACAAAGCATATTCAGACTGACTCTTCACTTTTAGTCTTGTAGTCCCAAGGTGAACTTTAACACCTGACCCTGAAGAAAACTACAAGCTGTAGTCCTGTAGGAGAGTCTAACAACATCTATTTTAAAATTCGAAGTACCAGAGAAAGCTTGAACTACGAAGCATGTGCCACAAGAAAGCAGATAACAGTGTAAAAGCAATCCAGTGTTCTACAGAACTGGATACTAAGGCTCTTTTCTAGTTTTGAATAATATACATACTTTACTTAAGTAACATACACTGTTTTATGTTTGTGAAAACTTTTATGCATCTATTTCATGTCTCAAAATTTTTAGTGCACTTTTAAACTGATAAAACTTAAAACTCCACTAAAAGTATTGATACATATATGTACAGGTATGCTTTATACATATGTATGTGCATGTATACATACACATATATGCAGGTACACATATTATATATATATATATATATATATACACATACATAAATATATACATACACATAGCATCTTATTTATGTTTCTCAAATCTTACAAGACGGGTAGCTCAGTTACCAGTTCCATGATAAGACATGCTCAAAGATGATAAATAAGTTACTCTAAGGTCACAAAACTAGAAAATGGCAGAGTTGGAATTCAAAACCCGCTCTTTCCACTCCAACTTTGGTGTGCTCTCTCCTACTTATACATACTTCTGTAGCCTTACCATAAAGATGGCTTTGTACTTATCCAAGAGAGATCAAGAGAATAGAAGAAAAGGCAGGAACCCTTTGCCAACCTCTATACCATCTTACCAAAGAGCTTCAGTGACGCAGTGCAACTTGCTATTTATTCTTACTAGGATAGATAAAACCACCTTATATCACAATGAAGAAAGCAAGATAGTATCTTCTTGTTGTAAATTGTGTATAATCTTTAACAGGGCAATATATGTTTACCTACTATGTGCTAGACATTAAGTCAATATAGGCAGAGAGATGCTGATTAGATGTAGCTAAATTAGCAGACTCATAAACATGGGAAATAATGGTCTCAGTCCTGCCATCTTGATATGCAAAGAATAACAAGAAATGATACAGTTGCCATGTGAGTGATCTGGAGAATTTCAAGAAAGATTGATTCAAATTCCATTATTATGGAGAAATTGAGGAAGTTTGCGGAATATTCTGAGGATATCATGACAGCAGTAAGGGATAGTTGGCAGGGGGAGGCACTGTAGTATCCATTCATTCCTTCAACTAAGATTTATCCAGTTCCTAATTTGGGAAGAATATTCTGCTAGGTACTGGAAGAAATACAAAGGTAACTAAGTCCTTGCCCTTTCAGAGCTCACAATTGGTAGGAAAGACAAACACAACACAGACTTCTAACAACATAATAACCAGAACAGAGAACAGAATATGATCAGGAGGCTGAAGGGAGGGACAGTACCTCCTATGTTCCAGACACTGGACTAAGCAATGTTACAGATACTGTTTCACTTCATTATAAGAACAATACAAAATGCTTCTTAAGGAACAAGGGAATTCCATTTTCAATTGAAGGGAAATCACAAAGGGCTTCCTGGAGGAGGTGACTTAAAGGACAAGAAAGCAATTCTCTACTTCTGATTCAGAGCCAGTAGAATTTTAATGGAGTTGGGGGAGGGGTGTGGGGCAGAAGGAAAAGAAAATTGCTGGGGCATAGACAATAGCAAATAGCAAAGGAGCATAAAGAACATACAAGAGGTCTAGTAAGCCATTCAGTTTGGCAGGAGCAGTTATGGGGTGTAGGGAGGGAACAGGCATTTGTTAAGCACCTACTATGTGCCAAGGATTGTGCTAAGCACTTTACAAATATTGTCTCATTTGATTGGAAGTGTGTCTGGGGGGATGGGGAAGAGGAAAGCAGTGTTAGATAAGGCTGGAAAAGTAGCATGTTGGCAGACAGCTGCAAAATGGAAAAGCCAGGATAAGAAATCTGACCTATATTTGGTAAACAAAAATATGACAGTGAAAGTTCATGATCAAATCTACACATAGAAAAGATTAATCTGGTACTGGTAGACAGGATGGATGGAGGGGAGAGAGAGAAGAAAAGAGGAGTCTACTATGATAATCTGTGGAGATAGTAATGAGGTAGTAATGGCAATGGGTATAGAAAGGAAGGGACCAGTACGGAGCTAATGTAGAAAGAAACCTGGCAATTTGGAGTGATGATCCCCCAAATCACCAAACTGAACATATCCTTTAACCCAGAGATACCGCTACTAGACCTACTCCCCAAAGAGATCAAAGAAATTAGAAAGAAAAGAATCTATGTAAACAAAATTGTACTGCATTATATACATAAATATTTATTATCATTATATATTATGTAAAATTCATATAATTATATATTTATTATTTATTAATTTTTTGTAGTTGCAAAGAACTGGAAGCTAAAGGAGTGCCCATCATTTGGAGAACGGTTGAACAAATGAGTGTGTGAACATAATGGGATGCTATTGCATTGTAAGACATGACATAATAAGTGGTTTCGGAAAAACCCTGGGAAGACTTTTCTGAAGTGATGCAGAATGAAATGAGGAGAACCGGGAGAATAATCTGTATAATAACAAGACTAAAAGCAAACAACTTTGAAAGATCAAAACTCTTATCAACACAATGATCAGTCACAATTCCTGAGCACTGATGATGAAGAGTAGGACCCATCTCCTGAAACAGGGTATGTATAAGGCTCAGGTTGCTGAATGGGACTTATATTTTATGTACAGGACCAATAAGGCAATTTGTTTTGCCTAACTATACATGTTTGTTATAAAACTTTTCTTTTACGTTTTCTGCTATATTTTTCCAAATGGGTAAGGAATGAAGGGAGGTGGTAGTAATGGTAGTAGTGGAAGGGCAAGAAAGCTTGTTAAATGAAAAAAATAAAAATTTAGTAAGAATAAAAATAAACTAATCTGAAACAATAGCACTGCTGAGACTTGGTAACTGACTGGATATTGGAACTGAGCTGTAGAGAAGACAAAAATAATGCACTCATTGGTGTCCGTCCAAGACACTATCTTGGGCAAGACAGTCTGAACACCTCAGCCAAAGTGATTCTCTTCTATAATAAATGCTAGCTTTATGAAATTTTCCATCATTATTATTAATTGCCATATTTCTATTTATGAGAACTACTCCCTATTCACTAAAAAAGGAATGCATTTCTCTTGCATCAACGATGACTAAGAAAGTTAACATTAAAAATTATATTTGCCTGAATCATATTCTTTATGCCATCCAAAGGACCCCTTCCACTATTTTAATCCACAGCCTACATTTGAGTTTTAAGTAACGCCGCTGTGAAATTCTTAGTTCCTCTACTTTACAAGTCACAAAACCAGCAAATGATACAACATCTATTCGTCTTTAAGGCAGCACCATACAGCTAATTAAGCTTCTTCCTCTCACTGTGAGCAGTAATAGATCCTTCCCCCACTACCATGACCAAATGCAGTAAGAGTATGCCCTCAGGAATGCAATCACACACTAAAATCCCCAGTTGCAAACCAAATGTCACTATGGTCTCAAGACATTACTTAAAATGTCATTTATCCAAAGGATAACCACTGGACCTCTGAATCCTTTAAATTGCATAATGTTAACACTCTCTAATATTAAACATTAGCACATTTGTTTCCTTGGTCTGAAGTGAATAGAGGTCTGTTGACCCACAATAACCTCCCAGGTTAACCTCACTCATAAGGACTAGGCTATTGGCCAGCTATCCTTAGAAAGAAACACTGAATTTAAGGCTGTGTTGATGTTTTATCCATACCTCTTTGTGAGCTCTCAACATTTAGACCTGAGTTGTATTATCTTTCTGGTCTAACCATTATCCTAGCTGTCAGAACTCCCAAGAAACTCTCAGCTTCTGCTTTATGCACAAGTGAAGGCATCACAGGACTCTTTCCACTCTTAGGCTTCTAGAAAACACTCCTGCCCACACCAAACAGGGAGCACAACACCATGAATGAAAGCAGACGACCCCAGTATCAATGGTCAAGACCATGCCACTAGTAATATACATGCTCACTTATCCTTTCCTATCAGATTTGAACTCATGAGTAGCCATCCTTCAGGCTTGGAATCTATTGCCCAGCCTAGGTCTCAGATACCCTCTTCCATATACACTTTGGTACTGCCTCATCTCCACTCTAGGGATCCGACCAAGCACTTGCTCTGGGACCTCCCTCCACTGGGTGCTTGTTCCTCCCCACCAGGACTAATGTCCCAGACTGGCTCAAGTAAGATAAGGCAAGCAAAATGATTTGTAAGCTTTAAAGTTCTATAAAAATGTCAGCTATTATTGTTGTTATTATGGTGATTGTATACTGCCTCCATCTGTATTCATCTTCCCAGGCTTAACAATCTGCTTCCCCATCTGGACTTACATTACACACATGTCCGTCTTCATATCAACTTGTCTTCTTTTTTCCCAGATCCTCCCCATCTACCAGGTTTATCAGACCTAAATAGACTCCTGAGCCTGAGCCCCTATTGCACTTTTTTTCTGCTTGCCATCCAGGGTGAGAATCCCTTTGGCCAATTCTGCATCTACTGGACTTGTTTATTAACTTTCTTGATCTTTGCCACATCTAGATCTTTAAACTGACCCTAGGGCTCCCTTCCTTGGTTTCATTTCCTGTTTCTGATGGCTCATCTCAGGTCGCTTTCACTGCCCTACCGTCAAGTAATAGGAGAAACCACACCAAAATCTCACTTCTAAAGGATATATGCCTCAGTTTTGATGGAGTTTTCTCTTCATGGTGAAAGAAAACCAACAAATCAATTACTCAATAAGCATTTAGTAAGTGCTCACTCTGGACCCCTACACAAGTATTGAGCATATAAAAGTCCAAAATAAAAGAAGAAAAGGAAAGCTGTCCACTCCTTCAAGGAAACTTACACCTTGCACTCACATAAATAAACACAAAATACAGATAGGGACTAAACTTGTTATTTCATTAATCTAACAAACTCTTGAATTGCAAAGAAATTGTAAAGCATTTAGCATAATGTATGGCACTTAGTGTTATTTAGATGTTAGCTATTAGTATTTTTAGCAATATTGGTCATCATCTTCTCTGCAACTTAAGAGTTTTAAACCAAGGGTTCTTAACCTAGGATACATGATTTTTTTAAAAAATCTATATAGTCAATTATATTTGCAATTCTATTAAATTATCTACATTTAAAGACATGATTCTGAGAAGTACTCCATAGGTTTCACCAGACTGCCAAAGCCACACACACATACACACACATACATACACACATGCCTACATGCATGCATGCACACACACACACACACACACACACACACACACAAATGGTAAGAATTGTAATCCTTAAGGTTGACTTAAAGAGTTTGGCAGAGCACTGAGAATAAGGGTGTAGGTGTCAGAGATGGGACTTAACCTAGGTGGCCACCTGGCTTTAAGGACTACTTTTTATCCACTACACCGAGCTGCATTTCCTGACAAACAAAAAAATTTCTAAGGTAAATATGAGGCATAAGATTTCTCCTACTAATTCATTCTAGCAGCAAATACAGGAATTGGTAGATTATATGGATGTCATCCAGTCTGCAAGTTCTTTAAAAAAATGCCCTGATTTGCTAGCTAAATTTAAACAAAGATAAGTGCTAACAAAAGCATTTCCAAAATAAAATTCAGGACATTCATGAATTCCGTTATTTCAAAAAAAGAAAGAAGTATCTGTATACAAAACTGCTCATTTTTGTCAAAATTGCTTCTTTGTGGATAGACATTTCTCTCCTCCCTTCCCCCGACACTGACACATAGTGTTCCTATGACATACTTCTGAAATCAACCAAGAGCAGAAATACCTATTATAAATAAATGTGAGGTCAAACACATATATGCATGTTATTAGAGCTTTGTTCCACATTTCTGGGAGTATATCTACTGCAAAATCAGATAAATACCTGTTTTAGTCACTCTTCTTATGGATGATATATCATGAGCCATGTAAGCCAAACCATAAGGCCAACCTGTACTATTGATTACGATTTTTGGTGAGAATCTCAGATAAATACATGATTCATCCATCCTGCTTACAAATTCAGTCTCAAATGCATGCATCTCTTGAAATAACCTCATTTTTTCTTTGTCAAATGTTGCTAAAAATAAACAGAAAAAAACTCTTGAGACTCAGAGTTGAACTAAGTGTAGAAAACATAGAGCCATGACTCTAACAAAAAGGAAAATAACAGAATGATGCAAAGATAATATGATGTTCTGTCTTTTATATACAAAGATGAAATAACTGACCCTCAATCATAGCAAAGAACAGCTGACATTTACACAGAATTTTTAAATTTGCAAATCACTTTATGATTTACCCCACCTGAGCCTCACGAAAATCCTGTAATGCAAGTATTAAAGGTATTATCACCATTTTACAGATAAAATAATTGAGACTCATGTTTAGTGAAGGTCAAATTACGTATAGTCAGAAGCAATGTTTAAACCTTAGTCCATCACTCAATCCATCATGCTGTGCTTGTGGTATCCGGCTGCTCTAATCTTTGTTCAGTCATAGTCAAGAAGACCACAATTCAACTCTCTCTTATGAAACATATGAACTATAAAATCATTTGACCTTTCAATGTTCTTGACTATGCTTAAAGATCATTAAGTTGAAGAGAAAGTGTAGATATACAGGGATAGAGGAAGTTTAGTCTTCTGGTTGTTTCCCATACTAATGAAACCACAGGTCTAGTGCTCATCCCTATTACCTATTACCATTCTAGCAGAATATTTGCTTGACCCAACCCCTTGAACCTGTGGTTGGTTGCCATTGACTACTTTCATAATCTCTCTATCCATTCCTACATCAGCAAATTACAATTTAACCTGTGCCTACTCAACCTTTTCTCTCAGAGATAAACAATAGTTTTCTTTTAGAATCCCAAGGCCTTTCTCAGTCCTTGTCTACTTAAATCATTATTTGGTATTTAACCCTGTTAACCAAAAGTCTGTTCTAGGCTATCTTCTTTTATCTCTCAGAAATGCAATGGATAAATATAATCTGAATATGGAGATTCTCTGTCCATGTAGGTTTGTAAGGTCAGTTACTCAAGGGGCTATTCATTTCCTCCTACATAGTTTACATATAATTATGATACACTGCCATTAGATCAGCTGTGATGCCTTGGTTATGGTCTGATCATCCAAACCATTAGTTCCAATAGTCCCAGTTCAGTAAAAATGACATTAGCAAACTTTTCCACTTAATTCTTCTTTTATTAAAAACAGTAACTTTATTGAAACAGTTGTAGACTGACAATGTGGTACAATGGAATAGAAAGCCACTTGGATTCTAACAACCTAAGTTTAAGTCCTGTATCTGAAAGATAATGTATATATATTTCTGGGTATTCCATTAACCTGTCAGTCTGAAAAGACTCTCAGTACCAACCTATGTTGTTAAAAAAAATTTGCTCATGCCTGATATTTCTAGGCCAATGAAATTACAGGTCCTGTATCTATCCCTTAAAAGATAAATAGAAACATTCTTCATTATTACTAATCACTACATTTTAAAAAGATATTATGTAAATAGACAAGATTTAAAAAAACACAACTATCTTAGTGTAACCAGGTGCCCTTGTTAACAACAACTGATTAATACAAATAAACACATCATTCTGGTTTTGGTAGCCTCATATTCCCAGCAATTGAGGTAAAGACTTATTACTCAATGTTTTTGAAATGCACAGAAGAGAACCACATCAGAATATGGAAAAACTGTGGAAGGTATGAGAAATGTAGTACACCTAGCCCTCAGGCAATGGGGGCACCAGAGAATAACTATTGTACACACAACTACATAATATGCATGTTTATACACACACACACACACACACACACAGATATGCTTGTGTATGCATGTTTAAAGTAGGAGATATAAAATGGAGAACCATAGCCTAATACTGAATCCTATATTCTACTGTATGTATGGAAATGAAATAGTTTGGGAAATTTTTTGGTATTTAAGTTCAGAATAAAACAAAATAAAATTTTAAAAATAAAGTAAGCACTTCTATACAAACAGTAGAACAAAAAGAGAAGATTTTACATGAAACTATGAATTTCTATTATGTGCAGTTTGCTTTGCAAATATATAAAAAATCTACATGTTACTTTCAAAGCTGTCCTGCCTTCTGTGATTCCTTCTGGTCCTCCTTCACTTCTCTTCTGTGCATTTCAAGAGAATTTTTCAATGATCCTCTTTTCTTCTTCCATTCCCTCCTTCCTTCTTTCCCTCCTTTCTTTCTTCCTTCCCTCCCAGACTTATCTCTAGCTTCCCTCTCCCTTTCCCTCATCCTCTCCCCCTGAAAAAAAAAAACAAATCAAGGAAAAAAACACCTTTGTGACAAATATACCTAGGCAAGCAAAACAAATTGCCACACTGGATGTGTCCAAGAAGTATGTTTCATTCTGAAATGCCAAGAGTTAGGTGACTTGTTTCATCTTCAATCATCTGGAACCTTAGTTGGTTATTGCATGATCAAAGTTTTTATTTTTTCAAAACTATTTGTCTTTACAATATTATTATTGTACAAATAAAAATCTTTGAAACCATGACTTTCATCACTTCTTCTAATGCAACAATATTCCATCATGTCCATATTCCAAAATTTGTTCAGTCATTTGCCAGTTAGTGGCTCCCCCCTTAGTTTCCAGTTCTTTGAGATTGCAAAAAAAATATGTTGCTACAAATATTTCTGTCCAGATGGGACCTTTCCCTCTCTAAATGATCTCTTTGGAATACAGGCTTAGTAGTAGGATTGTTGGATCAGAGGGTATGAATAATTTAGTGATTTGCGGATATATATCTAAACTGCTTTCCAGAATCCCTGCATCAGTTCATAGCTCCACCAAAAGTGCATTAATGGTGTGCTTGCTTTTTCACAGTCCCTCCAACAATTGCCATTTTCCTTTTTCTGTCAACTTTTCCAATATGATGACTATGAAGTGGGATCTCAGAGTTGTTTTATTTTGTATTTCTCTAATTATTAGTTATCTGAAGGTTTGTTTCATATGCTTGTTGATATCTTGGATTTCTTACTTTAAAAAATGCCTGTTCATAGCCTCTAATTATTTACCTATTGAAAACTGTAATTATAGTGATGAAATTTTATGAAGTTGAGAAAATACACTTCCCTTTCTTCTTTGCAGAGGTAGAGGGTTGTGATCACGGAATATTGCAAACCCTGTTATGCATGATATGTTTTGCTGAAGTGCTTTTTTACCTTCTTTTAAAAATTCTTTATTACAAGGGATGGTTCACTGGATAGGAGAGAGGGATTATATTTGGAAATACAAGTGACATAATCACAAAAATAAGTAAATGTAACAAAAATAAAATATTTTCAGAAAAATATACTTTCTCCTTACATATAGTTTGGTAGAATCCAAAAGAAATAATTAAATAACAAACTATAATTTCACATCTACAACTTCACTAACTTGAATATTTTCAATTATTGGAAGATAATTTCTCTCTATTTCTCCATTTACCCGAAGGAGATCTCACTGAACCTTTCCATACATGAGGTGCTTGATTGTATCAACACATCAGGGCAACTTTAACGCAGAAACTCAGATTTCAAAAATCCCTGTAGGAACTTGGAGTTATTCTATCAGAAAACAACTTTGAGAAACAATGAGAGCATGAGGTTAATGAAGAGAAATAGACAGTGATTTCACCACAAAGCATCTACCCAGAATATCTTTAAGCCTTAAACAAAGAATAACATCTCTTTAATGCAAGCAGATTAGAGATATAATCATACCACACAACTTTAAAATGTACGGGGCCAGCTTAATGATTCAGAATGGAAAATAAACTCAGGAATTTCCATATTTAAAAAAGATTAAGGATTTTGACATTTTCTGGGGCTATTGATGAGTTTTTGATTGGAGAAATTTAATTCAATTGAAAATAATGAAGAATCTTTGCTGTTTAATATTTAATTCTTTAGTGACCAAACATCTTCAGCTTAATTCTTGTTTCCTCTACCTACTTGAAGGGTAAAAATCTCTCTGAATTTTTTCATTGATATCTTCAGTTTTTCCATTACATTTTTGCCTCCCTCCCTGCCAAACTTTCCCTGTAACAAAGACTTAAGCAGGAAAAAATATAATTCAACATAACGAACATAGCAGTTGTATATGAAAGCATATTCCACACTCATAGTCCTCTGTCTCTCCAAAGAACAAAGGGAAGAGAGTCAAAACAGAGAAAGAAAATTAAAGACCAATTTCCCTAATGAATATAGATGCAAAAATTTTAAATAAAATATTAGCAAAAAGAATACAGCAACTTATCACAAGAATAATACACTATGACCAGGTAGGATTTATACCAGGAATGCAGGACTGGTTCAATATCAGGAAAACCATAAGCATAACTGATCATACCAACAACAAAACTAACAGAAACCATATGATTATCTCAATAGAAGCAGAAAAAGCTTTTGACAAAATACAACACCCATTCCTATTGACAACACTGGAGAGCATAGGAATAAACAGAGACTTCTGTAAAATAATAAGCAGTATCCACCTGAAACCATCAGCAAGCATTATATGTAATGGGGACAAGCTAGATGCAGTACCAGTAAGATCAGGGGTGAGACAAGGATGCACGTTATCACCATTGTTGTTAAATAAGGAACTAGAAATGTTAGCTTTAGCAATAAGAGAAGAAAAAGAAATTGAAGGAATTAGAATAGGCAAAGAAGTTATCAATCTTTGCAGACAATATGATGACATACTTAGAGAATCCTAGAGAATCAAGCAAAAAAAAATCTACATGAAATAATAAACAACTTGGCAAAGTTGCAGCATACAGAATAAACTCATGTAAATCATGCATTTCTATATAATACTAATGCCCAACAGCAAGAGATAGAAAGAGAAATCTCATTTAAAGTTACAGTAGGCATTATGCAATATTGGGGAGTTTTCCTGTCAAAACAAACTCAGAAAATATATGAACACAGTTACAAAACATTTTTCACACAAATAAAATCAGATTTAAGTAGTTGGGAAAAAATATTGGTTGCTCGTGGGTAGGTCAAGCTAATATATCAAACATGACAATTCAACCTAATTTACTTTACTTATTGAGTACCATACCAATCAAACTACCCGAAAATTATTTTCTAGAACTAGAAAAAATAATATCAAAATTCTTCAGGAAGACCAAAAGGTCCAGAATATCAAGGGAATTAATGAAAAAAATTCTAGGGAAGGTGGCCCAGTCATACCAGCTCTCAAACTGTATTATAAAGTAGCAATAATCAAAACCACATGATATTGGCTAACAGGTTAGGTACACAAGATACAGTAATCAGTGATTATAGCAGTTTATTGTTTGATAAACCCAAGGACTCCAACTTCTGGAATAAAAATTCACTGTTCAACAAAAACTGCTGGGCAAACTGGAAAAGTGTGTGTTGGAAACTGGGCATAGACAAATGCCTGACACTGTACACGAGAGTAAAGTCCAAATGGGTATACAATTTGGGCATAAAGGCTGATATTATAAACAAATTAGGGGAGCAAGAAATAGTTCATTTGTCAGGAGCATGGAGAAAATTATGACCAAATAAGAGATAGAGAACATTATGAAATGCAAAATGGATAATTTTGATTACATTAAATTGAAAAACTTTTGGACAAACAAAGCCAATGCAACCAAGATTAGGAGGCAAGCAGAAAACTGAGAAAGAATTTTTGCAAACTAGTGTTTGTGATAAAGGCCTCATTTGTAAAATATATAGAGAACTGAGTCAAGTTTACAATAATGCAAGGCATTCCCCAGTTGATAAATGGTCAAATCATATGAACAGGCAGTATTCAGAGGGAGAAATTAAAACTATCTATACTCATATGAAAAAAATTCTCTAAATCGCTATTTAGTAGAGAGATGCAAATCAAAACAACTCTGAGGTACCACATCACATCTATCGGATTGACTAACATGACAAAACAGGAAGATGATAAATGTTGGAAAAGATGTGGGAAAGTTGGAACACTAATTCCTTGTTGGTAGAGCTGTGACCTGATCCAACCACTCTGGAGAGCGATTTGGAACTACGCCTATGGCTATGAAAATGTGCATACCCTTTGACCCAGCAATATCTCTTCTAGGACCGTATCCCAAAGAGATCATTAAAATGGGGAAAGGTCCGACGTGTACAAAAACATTTATAACAGCTCTTTGTGTGGTGGCCAAGAACTGGAAACTGAGGGAATGCCCATCAACTGGGGAATAGCTGAACAAATTGTGGTATATGAATGTAATGGAATACTATTGTGCTCTAAGAAATGATAAACAGCTGGACTTCAGAAAAATCTGGAAAGACTTACATGAACTTATGCTGAATGAAATGAGCAGAACCAGGAGAATATTATACACAGTGACAGCCGCAGTGTATGAGGACTGTTTCTGATAGACTTATCTCTTTATAGCAATGCAAGGACCTAAAACATTCCCAAAGGACTCTTAAAGCAAAATGCCATCCAATCCCAGAGAAAGAACTATGGAATTGGAATGCAGAGTGAAGCAGACTATTTTTCCTTGTGTTGTTTTGATTTTTTTTTTCTCATGGTTTCTCCCATTCGTTTTAATTCTTCTTTGGAACATGACTAATATAAAATCATGTTTAATAAGAATGTATATGTAGAGTCTTTATCAGATTGCACACCATCTTGGGGAAGGGGAAGAGGAAGAAATGGAAGGAAATTTAAAACTCAGAAGCTTATGGAATTGAATGTTGAAAACTAAAATTAAATAAATTAAATTTGCAAAAAAGAACAGAGAGGTGCATCACTTCAGCTTCTCTCTTAATCCAAACGTGTTTATTATAATTACATAGCGTTCAATTTTGTTTTATGTTTTGTCCATTTATTTTGCTGCAGTCATTGGGTATGCTGATTTCCCATTTCTGTTTAGGATTACAGGATAATAGATTTGAAGCTTAAAGGGACCTTAAAGACAATCTAGTCCAACCCCTTTATTTTTCAGGAATTTTAAGGACACTATGCCAAAGAATGGCAAAGTAACCTGCCCAGAGTCATGCATATAGCAACTATCTTAAGCAAGATTTACACCCAAGTCGTCCTGTTCATTACACTATGCTGCTTTTTACTTCACATTATATCTGTTTATCTAAAACCTCTCATGTTTCTTTGAATTTTTCATATTATTTATTTCTAAGATGACAATAATATTCCACTAATGCATTCATTTGTCCATACTGTGAATTGGCATCAATGTTCAACTTTGCTAGAAGGATTGGTTACAACAACAAACAAACGCTGCTATGAAAATATGGGACCTTTGTCCTCAAGTTTTCAATGAATGAGAGACTACTTTAATAAAAAAAAAAATCTTCATGCATATTATCTGAACATATTTAAACCAAGCCCTTATCTTTCTTCACCTGTAAATGAGCATACTACTGAAGTGGGGAGGGAGAGTTAGAGAAAGTAATGAAAAATCATTGTAAAAGACTTCAGTTAGTGAGAAGGAAGGTGGTATTAGAAAATAAGTCTTTAACATACAGACCATTAGGCATCTCAAAGACACACTGGGAAGGGAGGCTCATAGATCAGCTGCAGCACATAAAATAAATTTCACTTCACACAATTCTAGAAACTGGAACAAAAAGATTATTCCACCATCAGGTAACAACCCTCTGGGCTAACAAAAGTCTAGAGAAGAATGAAAAGAAAAGCACAGCAAGGAATGGCAGGGGTGGAGTTGAAATATAGCTCCCACACATAGCTTGCCCTAAACCCTGATCTGCCCAGAATTCATCTGCCAGTCAGTTGTGGTAAGGTTGTTTGCCTTGATGCACAAAAAGTGGATAGCCCAACTGAAAATAGCATATGTATAAACTGATGTATAAATTGATGTATACGCACAATTAAAAAACAAACAAAACCTTAATCAAGTTATGTTTTGTTTCTTTGGTATTTTTAATCAAGTCCTTCCCAAAATGCTGGTTAATTTCAGAAAGGCTATTAAAACAGAAATATAATATAAACATTAAAGAGTTTTGCTACCTCTTTTCCATGATTTTTAGCTACTTGCTCTCTATCCCCTTGTAGTCATTTGTTTGGATCCTTTTGACAGCTGAGGTTATTCCCATAGCCTCCAAAACAGCCAGGGAAAACAGATGATAAACTCTAAGATCCAGATTGTTCATGTATATAAATTAGATTAGGTCAACCAGTCTCCAATTAATCATTCAAGCACAGATTGATTATAATATTAATAGCTAGCATTTGTGTATCACTTCAAAGTTGACTACATGCTTTATAAGAATTATCTCAAGAGAAGTTAGGAGGCTGGAAAGGTAGATCTGTGGCATGGGGATGGAGACTGGCCTGAAGCTTACGTGAAAGAAACACCAGTTGTGGGACTAGGTGGTAGCAATGGGAAGAGAAACAAGATCAGCTTGGGTAGCTCTCAAAGCAGAAATGTTAAGGAGAGATGGCAATTTGTCAGGAAGAAATTACAGGAGACCCCTATGCTAGCACTAGACACAGGACTGAATACTTGTAACAAATTCATTCCATATACACTTCTGGGTCATGGTTCAAGGGCAGAGGGGAGCACTTTGTTCAAAAGGGAGTAGAAACCCTGAGTAGCAGTATTACTTTTGGTCACAAGGGATCAGGGACCCTGATGAACAGTATCACTTCAGGTCTCAAGGGAGGGATCCTGAGGAACAATATAGTTTCCAATTCCCTGGGAAAAGGGGCCCCGAGGAGCAATATCAATTGGAGTCCCAAGGGATCAGGGACCACTTTACCACTTTGGTAAAGACCAAAATGTCAGAAAATTATGAAAAAGAGCTTTAACAGCTTGGTAAAAGAGGCTCAAAAAATACTAAGGAAAATAACTTTAAAAAAAAGACTTGATCAAATGCAAAGAGAGGTACAAAAGCTTACTGAAGAAACTAATTCCTTAAAGATTGTAATTGGGCAAAAGGAAATTAGTGACTCTATGAGCTATCATTAGACAATAAAATAAAGTGAAAAGAATGAAAAAAAGAAGAAAATGTGAAATGTCTCATTGGAAAAAACAACTAACTTGGAAATTAGATTCAAGAGAGATAATTTAAGAATTATTCGACTACTTGAAAGTCATGATCAAAGAAAGTACCTCACCATCATGTTTTAAGAAATTATCAAGGAGCCCAGATATCCTAAACCAGAGGGTAAAATAAAAACTGAAAGAATCTAATCACTTCCTGAAACAGATCCCTAAATGAAAATTCTCAAGGAATATTACAAGTGAATCCCAGGGTTCTCAGAATAGAAAAATATTCCAAATAGTCAGAAAGGAAGCCCTCAGATACCGTGGAGTCACAGTCAAGATCATATAGGATCTAGCAGCTACCATGTTAAAGAAGTGAAGGGCTTAGAATGATATTCTAGAAGGCAAAAGAAATAGGATTACAATCAGGAATAACATACTCAGCAAAACTGAGCATAATTCTTCAAGGGAAAAAATGTATAATTAATGAAATAGAGGACTTTCAAACATTCCTGATGAAAACATTAGAGCTGAATAAAAAGATGACTTTCAAATACAAATTTCAAAAGAAGCATTAAAAGGTAAACATGAAAAACAGATCATAAAGGACATAATAAGGTTAAACTATTTACATTCCTACATGGCAAGATAGTTGATACTTCTAACTTTGGAGAACTTTATCATTATTAGGCTACCTGGAATGATTCTACATAGAAATAGTATGTGGGGGTAAGCTGATTATGTTGGAATGATGTAAAACAAAAGGATAGTCAAGAAATGAGGATGCTTTAAGAGAGGGGGAAGAGAAGGGAAAAATGGGAAACTTTTTCTCACATAAAAGAGATTTGTAAGGAACAGTTTTTACAGTGAAATGGAAAATGGCAGGGAGAAGGTGGGGCAGGCAATGATTGAACCTCATTGACATATAAATTGGTTCAAAGGGGAACACACACACATTCAATGCATGACATAAATCTATCTTGCTCAACAGGGAAGTAGAAGGGGAAGAAGGTGAGAAAAAAGGAGGCATGACATAAGGGAAATCAGAAAGAAAGAAGGAAATGATCGGAAGCAAAATAGACTTTATAGGAGGGGTAGGATAAAAACAGAAAAAGATAGAAGAAAAATGGAATGAGGGGAAATGCAGTTAGTAATCACTACTATGAACGTGAATGGGATAAACTCAGTCATAAAATGACAGCAGATAACAAGATGGATTACAAACCAAAATGCAACTTATGATGTTTACGGAAACATCATAGACACAGAGATACACAAAGAGTTAAAATAAAGGACTGAAAAAGAATATTAATACTAGCACTACAGCTGAAATAAAAACTTAAGGGTAACAATCATAATCTTAGACAAAGACAAAGCAAAAACAGAACTAACTAAAAGGGATAAGCAAGGAAACTACATCGTGCTAAAAGGAACCATAGACAATGAACAAATATGCACCAAATGGTATGGTATCCAAATTCTTTTTTTTTTAAATATATAATTTATTTGTTTTTCAGTTCTCAACATTCACTTAGAAAAAAAATTGATTTCAAAATTTTCTCCCCATCTCTCCTCATTCCCCACCCCAGGACAGCATACACCCCATCCACCCCTTCCTCCAGTCTGTCCTCCTTTCTATTACCCATCCTTCTTCCATCCCTCTTCCCCTCTACTTTCCTGTAGAGAAAAATAGATTTCTATACTCTGTTGTCTGTATAGCTTAATTTTCAGTTGCATGCTAAAACAATTTTAAACATTCATTCTTAAAGCTTTGAGTTGTATGTCTTCTTCCTCACCCCTCATCCACACTCATTGAGAAAACAAGCAATTCAATATAGGTCATACATGTGTAATAATGCAAAGCACTTCCATAATAGTTATGTTGTAAAAGACTAATCACATTTCTCTCTCTCCTATCCTGTCCTCTATTTATTCCATTCTCTCCCTTGACCTGTCTTTCCATAATAGTGTTTTCTTCTAATTATCCCTTTTCCCAAAGTGTTGTCCCTTCTATTATCTTCCCTCTCCTATCCCCTTCCGCCTTGCCTTCCTTCAAGGTAACATAGATTTCCATATCCAATTAAGTGTGTGTTATTCCCTCGTTAAGCCAAATCCCACTCAATTATTTCCTTTCATCTCCCCCCCTCTTCCCCTCCATTGTAAAAGCTCTTTCTTCTCTCTTTTATGTGACATGATTTGCCACATTCTACCTCTCCCTTTCTCTTACACTTAGTACATTCCATTCAACAGTAAATTTTATTTTTTGGGAATTCTCCCTTCACACTCAGCTTACCTTGTGCTGTCTGTCTGTCTGTCTATTTGTCTATCCATCTAGCTAAACAAACACACATACAACCATGTATATATACATACCTACATATATATAATGTAAATATACATATATATCCATACTCACCTACATATGTATGTATATATGTGTGTGTATGTATATGTGTGTGTGTATATACACACATATATATACGTGTGTATATATATATATATATATATATATATATATATCCTCTAACTAATGCTAAAAAAAGGTCTCATGAGTTACATATAACATCTTTCCATGTAGGAATGTAAACAGTTCAACCTTAATGAGTTCCTTAATGCTTCTCTTTCCTGTTTACCTTTTCATTTTTCTCTGGATTCTTGTATTTGAAAGTCAAATTAAGCCCTTATCTTTTCAACAAGAATGCTTAGAAGTCTTCTATTTCATTGAAATTCCATTTTTTCCCATGAAGTATTATACTCTGTTTTGCTGGGTAAGTAATTCTTGATTTTAATCCTATCTCCTTTGACCCCTAGAATATCATATTCTAAGCCCTTCAATCCTTTAGTGTAGAAGCTGCTAAATCCTGTGTTATCCTGATTGTATTTCCACAATACTTGAATTGTTTCTCTCTGGCTGCTTGTAATATTTTCTCCTTGACCTGGGAACTCTGGAATTTGGCTAACAATATCCCAAGTAGTTTTCCTTTGGGGATCATTTTCAGGAAGCAAATGGTAAATTCTTCCAATATCTATTCTGCTCTTTGAGTCTAGAATATTAGAGCAGTTTTCCTTGATAATTTCTTGGAAGATGATGACTAGGCTCTTTTTTGATAATGGTTTTCAGGTAGACTAATAATTTTTAATTATTTTTTATTAATTATTAATTAATAGATCCCCTGGATCTATTTTCCAAGTCCAAGTTTTTCCAATGAAATATTTCACATTGTCTTCAATTTTTTCATTCTTTTGGTTTTCTCATAAAGTCATTAGCTTTCATCTGCTCCATTCTAATTTTTAAAGAACTATTTTCTTCAGTGAGCTTTTGAAACTCCTTTTCCATTTGGCCAATTCTGGTTTTTAAACCATTCTTCTCCTCATTGGCTTTTTGGACCTCTTTTGCCATTTGGTTTGTCTGTTTTTAAAGGTGTTATTTTCTTCAGCATTTTTGGGTCCCCTTTAGCAAGTTGTTGACTTCTTTTTCATGATTTTCTTGAATTGCTCTCATTTCTCTTCTCAATTCTTCCTCTACCTCTCTTGACTGATTTTAAAAATCTTTTTTGAGTTCTTCCATGACCTGAGATCTTCGCATATTTTTTGGAGGTTTTGGTTATAGAAGCCTTGACTTTTATATCTTCCTCTGATGGTATGCTTTGTTCTTCCTCATCTAAAAGGATGGGACAAAATACCTTTTCACCAAGAAAGTAACCTTCTATAGTCTGAATTTTTCCCCTTTTTTGGGCATTTTGTCAGTCAGTTACTATTTTGTCAAGTAGAGGGTATACTCTAGGGATCTGTAAGTTCTCAGTTCCTCCAATGTGCCACCATCAAGGGAGAGGAGTTTACTCCTCTCCTGTCCTGTGCTCTGGTCTGTGAGCAACTTTTTGGTCCTGGAACTGTGAGTATGGTTCCCTCTTTATAGCCACTACCAACTCCACCACACCAGCAACTCCTCCTCACCCTAGGACTCTCATTCAAGCCTGAGATGCAGATCACCTGCTCAGTTCCCCCAAGGTCTTTAGTCCAAGGGCTCCACACATGGCTGCCACTGCCCTGGGGGTTGGGCTGGGGCCTGACCATGCTCCCCTCTCACCCAGATGAAAGAGCTTTCCTACTGACCTTTACATCTGTCTTTGGTGTTTGTGGGTTGAGAAATCTGGGAACCACAGCTGCTACCTTCAGTTCACACCATGAAGCCTGCTCCAGTCTTATCCATGCTGTGTCCTGCTCCAAGTCCAGTGCAATAGACATTTCTTGTTGGCCTTCAAGGCTGTCTTGGGCTGAAAATCTGTTTTACTCTATCATTTTGTGGTTTGGGCTCCTCTACTATTTATTTAGGATCATTTTTTACAGGTATTTTATGGATTAGGTGGGCAAAAATAGAACAAGTACATCCTTCTACTCTGTCATCTTGGCTCTGGCCTCCCAGAACTGGCATCCAAATTCTTAAAGGAAAAATTAAATGAGCTGTGGAAAAGTAAACAGTAAAACTATAGTAGTGAAGAATCATGACTTTCCCCTCTGAGAACTAGTTAAATCTAACCAAAGAATAAACAAAAAAAAAGTTAAGGAGATAAACAGAATTTTAGACAAGTTTGGTATGCTAGAGAAAATTGAATGGGGATAACTCAGTTATCTAAATAAAATGGGAAGTCATCTTGACTATTTACAATTACTGATCCATTACTATGAGAAAACTATTATGATTAGTTACAGAGGCAGAGCCAGGTTAATATGAAAAAACAACTCTAGACCTGGAAATATGTCATTATGTCTCTTAATTTTGGAATCATAAAATAGAAGACTCGAGAACGCACCTAGTCCAACCCTCTTATTTTTATATGTGATCCAGTGAGTTTAAGGGATTTTCCCACGATCATATAGTCAACTAGTGAAAAACCTGTGCTAGAGAAAGATGGCATTGTCTTGGGATACTCAGCCATATAATATGAGGTGCAGGGCATATTTTGTCTTACTTGTGTAACTTATGTAACAGTAGCACATCAGTATACCTTTATGAAGGTACACAGTGTCACACTGGAGCTGTTCTCTCATTCTACTCCTATCTATTCCCAAATAAAGGCAGAATCTCAAATCATTTTTTCTCAAAAAAAAAAAACCCAACTAATCATGGATGCTGATCTAACAGTAACAAACTACTCTAGAATGAAACCATCCCTTAGAATCCTATATATACCCAGACATACTAATAGCCTATCACAATGGAACCTAATAGTCCAAGGTAAAAGGTCAGGGCAGCCTTATCCTTAGCCAATAATTAATTCTGTTGAATTCAGTAAACACTGTTTAATCCTCTACTAACTGCACAATACTCTTATGGGTACTGAAGACATAATGATGACATCAAGCTTTGCTTTCAAGAGCCCTGCAATCCATTAGGGAAATGTGACATGTATAAACTGATACAAGTATAATTGGCTATAGTAAGGCAAAGAAGAAATACATAAAAAAGGAAATTTGGGGACAGACTGGCTGGAAAGATAAAAAAAAAAGAGTTTATGGACAATATTGTGCCTGATCAAGAAGATCATGAAGAGAGAGAAGGCTTTCCACAAGAAGACTGGGAGATGATGTTCCAGATACAAGGGTCAGTTTTTGCAAATAAATGGAGGAATGAAATGGCAAGAGGTTGAATGCAAAGATTGGCGAGTATCCTGAAACCCAGACTGAATAAAGTACAGAATATAAAAAGAGGATACTAAACATGATTTTACTGATATAAGGAACTCCAGGTGAGAAAATTCCCTTTACCAGTGAGGTCAGTTCCTTATAGTGCAATATATAGTTTTAAAGAATTTTCTAGAATGCTGGATAATTTTTAAGTAACTTGTTCAAGATCATACATCCAATACATGTCAGAAGTTGAACTTGAACTCATATTTCCCAGGCTTTGGGGCTAGCTTTCTATCCATCATACCATGTAAGACATGGAACAGTATGAAGCTATGTTGGAAAGACAGAAAGCAATCAGAACCCAAAGGATATTGAATGCTAGGCTAAAGGGAAAATTGAGAAGAGAATAAACATTTATATAACTCCTACTATGTGCTAGCACTGTGCAAAATGCTTTATAAATTAATTTCATTCAATCCTCACAACTCTATGAGTTAGGCACTATTTTTATCCCCATTTTACAATTGAGGAAACTGAAGCTGAGAGAAGTTAAGTCACTTGCTCAGGGTCACATAGCTGTTAAGTGCCTGAGGCAGAGTTTGAACTCAGGTTTTCCTGGTTCCACTTTTAGTTACCACCCAGATGCTTTAGGAGTTTCCTTTCAATCTTATAGACAATAGGAAATCATTACAGGATTTTGAGTAAGAGAACGATGTAGTCAGACCTGTACATTAAGATGATTTTAATATCTGTAAAAAAGAATTGGAAAAGGTAGAAAAATTACATAAAAGGTTATAATAATAGCCTAAATAAAAGTTTATACAGATGAGAATTGGGGTGGTAACAATGTGAAGAGACAGTAGAGGGCAGATGACAGAGGAACTGAGGAACAAGGACTGCTGGAGTTGGTAACTGAAAGAAGGTAGGGTTTGAGAGATAAGAAAGAGTCAGAAATGAACTCAACATTTTGAGTTTAGTTGACTGGAGAATGGCCATGCAATCAAGAAGAATAGGGAAACTGAGAGGAGGGACAGATTTGGGGTTATAAAATAACCATCAAGAAAAGTATGGAACCCTGGGCAATATGCACAAAATTCACTTCATAAGAGAAGAGGGGGAAAATTCACTCACAGTTAGAGTTGTGGTATAGATCAGGTTTTCTGTTCTTGCAAGACAATATCAATCAAAAATCCAGAGCCAGGGCCAATATACTGAATGACCTCCAGTGAGTATAGGTGGCCAAAGGTCCAGAGATGGTAACTAGCAATGCATGAGCCCCATCTGCTGGTTCTTACATGTCTCTCATCAGGTATATGGACAGCTGTCACTCTCCTAGTGCCAGGGTTAGAGAATATCATGGAAAGGCAACCAGCTATGCATTAGCTTATTTGAGAAAATTAAAATGTCTGCTTGACCCTGGTAGAAACTATACCCTGGTAGATGTGAGCAGATTTGAGAACTCCATAGTATTCAAGATTTGAGAAGGAATAGAAGGAATGAGTTACTTAATGGTAGAGAACTATATATAAGGGATGAGTTGAGATTAGAAACAATATTTTAAGGGAAAATTCAAGAGCTTAGAACCCTAAGCTTTGGGCACCAGAAAGGGTGAAGTGAATATATATATGGAATGAGTTAATCCATATTCTAGATAATAATATTCCCCCCCAAACACAAGTAAGTACTAGTAAGCAATGATAAGAAGCCATGAATAAAATTTATTTTCATGCCGTTTATTGAAATCAGCAAGAGCTGAGACCTTTGAGTCTCCACAAGGGAAACTCAAGGGACAAGTGGCCCTAAAGTCCACAGTAGATGAGGCAGCAATGTGAGTGTGAGGAAATGAATAGGCCCTGATATCTCAGGTCTTCTTATAGGCAGAGCATCCATACTGGAAGCCCTGCCACTTACCAATGACAACTCTGGCTACCTGGGTGGTCCAAGGAACTGACAGATACCTTTTGCAGAACTTTTAAATTAAGAATCTCTATACTCTGAGAAGAAGTGTGGTGTGATGGATAAAGAATGTACCTTAAAGCAAGGAAGAACTGACTTCAATTCCTCCTTCTCATATACACTGGCTGTGTGACCTCAGGAAAGTCACATGAACTCCAAGTGTTCTAGCCACCCCTCTAAGTATAAGTTGAAGAAAAGATGTTGGTTTACATTGTCAGGGACAGTTTCCTTGACCAGGAGCTCCTTATTCTAATGAAGTGAGAGGTCCAGTCTCTGTCTCTGTAAAATTTCACTAGTACTAATGCAGTTAGTCATACTGGAAAACAACATATAGAAGTACTTTTTAGAGACTAGGCAAATGGTGGAGTAGGAGGAAAAAATACAGAATGGCTTCCTGCCACAATTACTACACAAAGACCAAGAAAATACAACAGACTGGATCCTGATCAGGAAATCCAAATAAAAATCACAGTGAGTCACTCACCCAACCTATGCATGCACAGGGAGATAAAAAAAAAACATCTGCTAGATCTGGTGACTGGCCTACCCAGGAGGGCACTAAATTGAGCCTTCCCATAGGGGGACAGAAATGGGGTGAGAGGCTGGGCAGAAGGTCAAGAAGTCTTGTGTTCCAGCACAGAGGGTTTGGACACTGTACAGAGAGCAAAAATTGATGCTGACTAGCATTCTGTCATTTATACCCCAGAGCTGAGTCAAACATGAAATGTGAGCTTAGGGGTGGCAGGCCATGGCAGAATGATCATGACCTTGAGGTTGTATAGTGACCAAAGAACAGGAACAGAAGCAAGCAACAGTTGACGGTGATCTGAATACCCACTCAAAACAGCAGGGTCTCACATTAAGTCCCCAGACCTGCCTAAATCCTGATCCTGAATAATCAAAGCAAGGAGCTCAGACCAAGCAGAAGCCACCTGTAGTTCTGCTGCTCTGAATCTGCGGAGCCTTCCAGCTAACCAGTGATGGTTGGTTCCAAAAGTAGTCTACTGGAATACCAACCACAGGCAAACCTACAGTTGTGTTGCTCAGAACCAAACCTGAGTTAGGAGCTTACAAACTCAGGAGGGCAGCAATCAGACTTCACCCTAGATCAGACCACTGAGAGCAAACTAACAGCTTGCAGATCCCTAGCCTAAATTACTCTTCCAACCTTGAAGAATTCAACACCCAATTTCAAAAGAAAGTAGCAGCAAACATCAAGAGAATGGAAAAAAAGGACCATGTAAAGCCCAGACATTCCCTCCAGAGGTATGCAGAACCTGATCCTAATATCAATTCTGAATTTAGGGGGTAAGGCTGGGGCCAAAAAAAAAAAAAAAAGACCAGGAAAATAAAAGAGTATCACCATTAAAAATTGGTTCTGGTAACAGTGACACTAAAATCACATATTCAGAAGAGGAGAATGACTTCAAAACAACTACAAACAAAGCCTCACATACAAAGAAAAATAACAACTAGGAGAAAATTAAATTGGAATTCCTTAAAGAAATGAAGTAAGGTTTTTCTTAAGTTAATGTTATTTATAAAATGATAATTCTAGAGGAAAGAGTTAGTAAAGAAATGAAAACTATTCAGGAAAGACTTAGAGAATTAACAGTTTAGAACCAAATTTACAAAACTTTACCCAAGAAACAGACTTCTTGAAAATTAGAATGGATAAAAAGTTAATTATTCTATGAAATATTAAAAATATTAAATTATTAAAAAGAAGTCAAAAAACTAGGGGAAAAGAAGAAAATGTTAGATATCACATATTAAAAACAAGTAATCTTGAAATCAGATCAAGGAGATACACTTTAAAAATTACTGAACTACCTGAAAGCCACGAGTAAAAAAGAAACCCAGGCATCATATTTCAAGATATAGTGAAAAAAAAGCCCAAATTTCTTAGAATCTGTGGGCAAAATAGAAAGTAGATATTATATACCAATAAATTATACCCCAATAATCTCATAAAATAAATGTCAAAAGGAAAACTATCCAAACCATCAAGGTCCAGAGCTTCCAGGGGAAAAAAAAAAGTACTGTAAGAATCCAGAAAGAAACCAAATATAGAAGCTCCAGTCATGAACCCACAAAATTAGCTGCCACCACTACATAAAAAGGGAGAACTTAAGATACAGTATTTCAAAAGGGGAAAGATATAGATTTATAAGCAAAAATAACTTTTTTAATATTATATTCAGCAAAACTGAGTATAATCCTATTGGGGGATAATGTCCCTTTAATTAAATAGACATTTTAAACATTCCTGACACAAACATCAGAATTGAATAGAAACTCTGAAACACACACACACACACACACACACACACACACACAAAGAATGAAGAAAAATATGGTGTGAGTGAGGAATCACAAGGGATTGAACAATGATAAAATGTTTACGTTGTAAAAGGGGAAGATAATACAGGTCTTCTTAGAACCGTATTAACATTAGGAGTCATAGATGCAGTTAAATAAGATAGAGGATCTAGGAGTGTTGTTGTTATATTTGGCTATCTTAAGAGAAGAACAGAAGGGGAGAGGGAAAAGAATACATTAGGAGAAAAAAAGGAAGAAGGGTAGGAGAAATCGGCTCACATAATTAGGATACACATGTAGAAAACTATGCAAATGAGAAGGAAGCATGAAAGATTGAGTGACTCTTGAGATTCTGTCTCATCTAAACTGGTCAAAGAAAAGAATACACACAATTAAAGGCAGAGATATATTTCACTCAACTGAAAAAGCAGGAGAGGAAAAACAGAAGGGAAAATGAGAGGAAGAGTAAAATTCAGGAAAGGATCAGTCATAGACAAAATAAACTCTAACCATGAAAGAAGGAGACCAGAAAGAAGGCATTAAACAGAAAGAAAGAATTGGTAAGAAATTATAATTAGGCTGTGAGTGAGGGAAAGTAAAGAGGGGGCAGGGAAGTAGAAACATATTTCCTCAAATCTAGAACACTGGTATCAAGAACTCTCCTTTTTCATCACCCTTTTCTTTTTTTATGAAAAGGATACAGGAAAGAAAGAAAAAAATGTATAAGAGAAAAGCTTGGAAGGAAATACACAACCAAGAATAAGTGTAAATATAAATGTTATTGACACACCCATAAAATGGAAGAAGATATCAGGATGGATTATAAAAAAAAGAATTTTACAATGTTTTTCATAAGAAACACGACTGAAATAAAGATTTATACAAAAATCTTTAAAAGGCACTGGCACAAACTCTATTCTGCTTCTGTTGAAGTTAAAGGAGCAGAGTTAGCAATCATGATCTTAGACAAGGGAAAAACCCAAGTGGACAACTCAAATAGATAAACAAGTAAATTACATTATTCTGAAAGGTATTATAAACAATTAATTAATTAATATCAATACTAAATATATATATGAACCAAATAGCATACCATCTATGTGATTAAAAGAAAAATTAAATTAGTTGCATGGAAAAATAGACAATAAGACTATAATTGTGAGGCATCTCAATATACTCTTTTCAAATTTAGACAAAACTGGTAAGTTTTTTAAAATTTTCTTTGAATAAGGTGTTATTTTCAAGATATACAAGGAAAGGATTGAAATTTATAGGAATCATTTTTTCAAAATTGAAAGATATAAAGAGGCATTTCTCAAGGGCATAAATCTAGCCTATATTTTTAAATGGTCCAAATCACTAATAATTAGAGAAATTTAAATGAAATAAATTTCTCAGGTTCTACCTTATACCTATAAGATTGGCAAAGATGACAAAAAAGAAAATGGCAAATGTTAGAGGGACTATCAGAAAACATGCACATTGATGCACTGTTTTGAGAAGTTTTAAACTGGTCTAGGGATTCTGGATGGCAATTTGGTACTATGCTCAAAAAAGTCATTCAGTTGTGAATATCCTTTAAGTATCCAGCAAACTGTGTACCCCACTAGAATTTATGATACTAAACCTCCATGAGAGTAAGCAACTGACACGTCCCTCTTTTTTGACGGACAAGAGGTACAAACCTTTCTGTGTAACAGTAGCATTCAATACCTCGGATGACTACAGAACTGCAGCCTTAGATATTGCCTATGCAGGGGGTTTGGGGTGGTGGATGGCTTCTGATGTAAACAACTGTGTAAGGTGTGCCTCAAGAATGGATGTGGGCTGAAGACCAGCAGCAGACATGGCAATTAGTTTGTAGCAAGTACGATGAGGAGAGAGAGAGCAACAGAGCTCTAAGAAGCCCACCAAAGTTGGCCCCTGATCCTTGTAATGAAAACGGGGGAATAAATTTGGTTCTTGTGGCATTTCCAGCCATTATGCCTATGTGGAACCAGAGCTGCCTTCTTTTTGGCCTCTAGCACTAGCTTCCTTTCCTGAAAGGCTACACAGCTGTCAACCCTGAAACACTCAGCTGGGAAGAATTCATTATAAGTGAGGAAGAAACTGGCTGTCTAATCCCAAAGAATCACCTATGTGACTTTAGGAAGTCACTTCCCTTCCCTAGGCCAGAAATCAATTTATACTCTGAAAAATTCCACATGGAGGTACCTGCCTAACTGTTAATTGTGCAACTAGTTTGTTTAAGTCAATAACATCTCCGTTTATTTCTCTGTCCTTTAGAACATTTCATGCCAGGAGCACTGCTATATGTAAAGCAAAATGGTGGAGAAAGTGAAGGGGTTTCAAAGGCACCATCATATGAATGTTGCAGAGAATACAAAATTAATTTAAAAGTAGAAATGCCAAAGGTGGTAAGATCTTTTTCAGGCTTGTAATATTATTTTTACAATGAGAATTATGATTTCAAGTGATGGAATAATTACTGTGTTCTAAAAGCACTTGTAATAAATAGAGAGAAAAATCTTTCATTTAGTACTGTTCTCTCATGTTTTTTTCCTTGCAATTATTGGGGAGTTTTCATTAAAGTTCTCCCTAAAGTAATTCAATAATAACTTGGCCTTCTGTAGTAATTCACGTTAACAGAAGTCTATAATATTATTTTTAAGAAAGAGCTCACAGTTTTCCTAATTGTTCTTAAATCCTCTCGATGATCATGTCACTAGTTTTGAAAAATTACATCCTTTTATTCTGGGAATCATGTGGATAAGGAGACAGGAAACAAAGAGGACTATTTCAAGAAAATGTCCAAATTGGATATTAGAACTACATAATATTTGTTGTTGTTGTACAGTCTTTTCTTTTCCAGTTATGTCTGACTCTTTGTGATCCCATTGTTTTTGGCAAAGATACTGGAGTTATTTGCCATTTCCTTCTTCAGATGAGGAAAACAGAGGCAAACAGAGTTGAGTAACTTGCCCAGGGCCACACAGCCAGTAAGTTTCTGATGCCAGATTTGAACTCAGGAAGATGAGTCCTCCAAACTCCAGACCTGGCACTCTATCCACTGTGCCACCACACTGTGTATTCACAATATACTCTAGAGGATACAAAAAAGTACCAAGATTATTTTTTCCATTTTTTTAAAAATAGAAATTATTCTTAAAATGCATTTTACCTTGAAAGAAAGGACACTACACCTACAACCCATTATTATAATCACCAGTTTCTACAAAGCTTAGAAGCTGTGGTCCACTTTTCTACTAAGTGTGATAACCTAGATTAATGCTTTACCCTTAAACAGAGATTCCCTTTCTTTCTGTCAATTCATGAAGCATTAATGATAAGTGGATATTTGCTATACACTAAGGTCCTAAGTGTATAACGTCCTAAGTTCTACTAGAACTAGGAGGGTCTTAGCAATTATGTAATCCTACTTTCTCATTTCATAGGTAAAGAAACTGATACACAAATAGGTTAAATAATTTGCCCAATGTCACATAACTAGTTCGCTGATGTCAGAGTCAGGGTTAGGATACAGGTCTTTAGACTCAGTTCGATGCACCCTTCTTCATATAATGCTATTTCTAATTTTATCAGAGGTATTGTTAGAAACAGTTAGATGGTAAACTAGATAGAGTGCCAGACCTAGAGTCAGGAAGACTTGAGTTCAAATCTGATCTCAGACAGTTATTAGCTGTGTGATTCTGAGCAAACCACTTGATTTCTTTTGACTCAGTTTCATCGTCTGTAAAATGGAAATAATGATAGAGTCTACCTTCAAGAGTTGTTGTAAGGATAAAATTAGATATTGGTAAAGTGCTATATAAACCTTAAAGCATCATATAACCATTATGAAGCATCTAATGAATATTAACCATTTCATAAAATCCAAAGCTAATTTGTTTTACATAAAGTAACAACATGAAGTAGGTGGGCCAAGTGCACTGGGAACAGATCTACAGGGAGGCCAGTTCAGAGATGTGAAGGACTTCTCATGAGGAGCCCAGTCCCAGAAGTCACAAACCAGATTCAACAACATGAAACTGCACGTCAGGCTTCTGAATCAGATATACTGATCTCAAACCACTCTTCAGCCAACTCTAACTCTTCAGTTTGAGAAAAGATGCTTAGAATGTTCCTCTGGCACATTAGCAATTACTAATGTCTTTGAAATGTTAGAAATATCATATGCAAAAATAAGGTTCTCTTTCTTGTTTATCTATTGTAGCAAACTATGCCCCATCAAAGGAATGGACTTCCCCATGAATATATTTTCTCCATTGCCAAATTCCCAACTAAACTGTGAATCCACAGGGCAAGGGCCCATATATATCATCATATCTTTGTCATATTTAGGATGAGAGGTGATGACAGACCAACCTTATGGAATATTGTATATGTACAAACATCACTAAAGTGAAAATGCACTGGTTCTCAACTCACATCCACCTTTGAGCCATTAGGTGTCTTCAGAAGCTACATCCCTCATGCAGGAAATACCTGAATCTATCGTTGTCCATTGCATTGAATACTGCAGTTGTGGAGAAAGCCTCATTCTTCCAAGCAGTAAGAAAAGGGGGAAATGTCAATGGCCTACTCTCATAGAGCTGGAACCACAAAATCTGGTGGGGTGCTAAGTTTTCTGGATGCCAGACTCTAGACTGCTTCAGCAAAACAATATTTTGGTAAGACAGCTGAGTCAGACTTGTCCAACACTTGTTGCTCCCAGGTATTCTGCCTTCCACATCTTCTTGGTGGCAGTTACGTGTGCTTTCTTCAAATTCTCGGAACTCAGTCAACTGGACTAAGAGAAGGATGTCTGATCAGTGTTTTCAGAAGGGCAGAAATCATTTGTGAAACAATAATGGCAGAGTTGGCAAGGGGCACTCTTTCCTTAGCTAATCCTTAGCTAAAGAGAACTGGCTACCAAACCACTGTGTGAGAATGAACTGTTGCAGCATTGCACCCCTAGTCTTCCATCTAGTGTATCAGCTCCTGACATAGGGCTCTATACTTCTGATTGGTATGAAAGAGTTCACCATATGGTCCTCTGTGGCCATCTTCCTGCCATGTAGTTGAGTGTGTACCACATGAGCCTAATCCCTGCCTTCCACCTTTTCTCTGGGGACAGTTATCAAATCCACATGCAATTTATGAAAAGGACATGTCAAACAATTACTCCATACTTCCATTCATCATTTGTATGAATTTCCAGACCAAAACACCTATCCTTAGCTACCAAATAATAATAATAGCTACTAATAGCTAGCATGTATATAGTATTTTGACAGTTAGATGGTACAGTGGATAGAGTACCAGACTTGCAATCAGCAAGATTCATCCTTATGAGTTCAAACCTGACTTCAAACACCTACTGGCTATGTGACCCTGGGCAAGTCACTTAACTCTGTTTGTCTCAGTTTCTTCATCTGTAAAATGAGCTGGAGGGGGGCAGAGCCAAGATGGCAAAGTAGAAAGAGGCACATACACATAGCTCTGAACCCACAAAACACAGAACGGCAGAGGGGACTAACCCAGGGCGAATTCTGCACCCAGAGACCACGGAATATTGGAGCGAGGAAGATTTCTGTTCCGGAGAGACCTGCAAACCTCTCACGGGGGGTCCTTCGCGCCGTGGACTGGGTGCCAGGGTGGGTAGCAGAGAGCAACCATACCGCGGCAGCGACACCGTGGGAAGAAGATCTGAGAAGGCTGCGAGACGGGATCTCCAGAGGCCACGCGGGTCCCCCCACCCACAGAGGGACCTGCAAACCTCTCGCAAAAGGTCCGTCGCGCTGCACACGCAGCGCCCAGCCCAGCGGCGGCCGTGGCTCTGAGAGGCAAAGTTCTAAGAGGGCTCCGGAGGCGGGATCTTCAGCAGCGGCACGGGCCCCCCCACCAACAGGTGACTGACGGGGGTAGGTGAGAGAGTCTCTTTGGCAGGTTGAGAGGGGAGTGAGATGCCCCCATGGCTCGGGCTCCCCCGGGAGGTGGGGACTGAGAGGCGGCTGCAGACGGTGGATCCCCAAGCGGGTGGGAGCCTGGATCCATTGTGGAAGGTCTGTGCATAAACCGCCTGAGGGAATTGAGCCAGAGAGGCGGCCCTGCCCCTGACCACCTGAACTTAATTTAACACTGAATAACAGCCCTGCCCCCACCAAAAATCCTAAGGCGGGAAGCAGCATTTGAATCTCAGTCCCCAAATGCTGGCTGGGAGGACAGACAGGAGGCGAGGTGGGTGTGAGGAGAACATTCAGAGTTCAGGCCACTAGGTGGAGAATATGCCAAGAAAAGGGAAAAGAAATAAAACTATTGAAGGGTACTTTATCAGAGAGAAAAAAATACTTCCTCCCCTCCTTTCTGATGGGGAGGAACAATGCTTGCCATCAGGCAAAGACACAGAAATCGAGGATTATGTGTCCCAGCCCACCCAATGGGCTCGGGCCATGGAAGAGCTCAAGAGGAATTTTGAAAATCAAGTTAGAGAGGTGGAGGAAAGACTGGAAAGGGAAATGAGAAGGATGAGGGAGAAGCATGAAAAACAGATCAGCTCCCTGCTAAAGGAGAACCAAAAAAATCTTGAAGAAATTGGCACCTTGAGAACTAGCCTAACTCAGCTGGCAAGGGAGGTGCAAGGGGCCAATGAGGAGAAGAATGCTTTCAAAAGCAGAATTAACCAAATGGAAAAGGAGATTCAAAAGCTCACTGAAGAAAATAGATCTTTCAAATCTAGAATGATACAGATGGACGCTTTGGACTTTTCGAGAAAGACAGATATCTCAGAACATACTGCGCAGATTCGAAAAATGGAAGATAAGGTGAAATATCTTATTGGAAAAACAATTGACCTGGAAAATAGAATCAGGAGAGACAATGTAAAAATTCTGGGACTACCTGAAAGCCATGATGAAAAAAAGAGCCTAGACATCATCTTCCATGAAATTATCAAGGAAAACTGCCCTGAGATTCTAGAACCAGAAGGCAAAATAAATATTCAAGGAATCCGCAGAACACCGCATGAAAGAGATCCAAAAAGAGAAACTCCTAGGAGCATTGTGGCCAAATTCCAGAATTCCCAGGTGAAAGAGAAAATATTGCAAGCAGCTAGAAAGAAACAATTCAAGTATTGTGGAAATACAATCAGGATAGTACAAGATCTGGCACCTTCTACATTGAGGGACAGAAGGGAATGGAATAGGATATTCCAGAAGTCAAAGGAAATAGGACTGAAGCCAAGAATCACCTACCCAGCAAAACTGAGCATAATACTTCAGGAAAAAAAAATGGTCTTTCAATGAAATAGAAGACTTTCAAATTTTCCTGATGAAAAGACCAGAACTGGAAAGAAAATTTGACTTTCTAACACAAGAATGAAGAGAACCATGAAAAGGTGAACAGCAAAGAGAAATCATAAGAGACTTACTAAAGTTGAACTGTTTACATTCCTGCATGGAAAGACAATATTTATAACTCTTGAAACATTTCAGTATCTGGGCACTGGGTGGGAGTACACTCACACACACACATGCACACACGCATACATACATAGAGACAGAGTGCACAGAGTGAATTGAAGAGGATGGGATCACATACTTAAAAAAAAATGAAATCAAGCAGTGAGAGAGAAATATTGGGAGGAGAAAGGGAGAAGTTATATGGGGCAAATTATCTCTCATAAAAGAGGCAAGCAAAAGACTTATTAGTGGTGGGATAAAGAGGGGAGGCAAGAGAAAAACATGAGGTCTACTCTCATCACATTCCACTAAAGGAAAGAATATAATGCACACTCATTTTGATAGGAAAACCTATCTCATAATACAGGAGAGTGGGGGACAGGGGCACAAGCAGGATGGGGGGGAGGATAGAGGGGAGGGCAGGGGGAGGAGAATGCAATACGAGGTCAACACTCATGGGGAGAGAAAGGACCATAAGAAAATAGAAGTAATGGGGGACAGGACAGGATGGAGGGAAATATAGTTAGTCCTATACAACACAACTAGTATGGAAATCATTTGCAAAACTAAACAGATATGGCCTATATTGAACTGCCTATCTTCCAAGGGGAAGGGGTAGAGAGGGAGGGAGCCAAAGAAGTTGGAACTCAAAGTGTTAGGACCAAATGTAATGTTATTACCACTGGGTAACAAGAAATATAGGTTAAGGGGTCAAGAAAGCTATCCGGCCCTACAGGACAAAAGAGAAGACGGAGACAAGGGCAGGGAGGGAGGATAGAGGAGAGAGAAGATAGGTCACAGGGGCAATTAGAAAGCTTGGGTCTGGGGGGGGGAGGGGAAAAGAGGGGAGAAAATTTGTAACCCAAAAATGTGTGAAAATAAATGTTAAAAGTTTAATTAAAAAAAAAATGAGCTGGAGAAGGAAATGACAAACCATTCTAGCATCTTTGCCAAACAAACCTCAAATGGGGTTATAGAGAGTCAGATACAACTGAAATGATTCAACAAAACATAGTACTTTAAGGTTTGCAAAACACATATGCTTTTCATTCAAGCTTCAAAATAATCCTGTGAAGTAGATATTATTCCAAATTAGCAAATGGAGAAACTGAGGTAAATAGAAGTTGTATGACTTTCTGAGAGTCAAATAGTTAGGAGGTATCTGGGACAGGATTTGAACTCAGGCCTTCCTGACTCCAAGACCAGTACCTTATCAGCTGTGCCTTTTAGATGCCTCTTCACTCAGTGACATATGCTCTTTTCTCCAATAAGACTGTAAGTTCTTTAAGGACAGGGTCTGTGTTGCTTTTTGAATTTGTCCCTCCAGAACTTAGCATAGCAAGCTAGTGCCAGTGGACTCTTTGCTCTTCTTCACACAAGACACTCTATGTCACTACTCCAGGAAGTTCTGCTGGTTGTCTGACATGCCTGCATGTCTCTGCCTCCTTATCTCTGTCTCTTGGCTTCCTGCAAGTCTCAGCTGGTCTCACCTTCCAGAAGAAATCTTTCCCAGCCCTGCTCAATCTTATTCCCTTACCTCTGAAGTTATTTTCAATTTTGTTTGTGCATAATTGTTTGCATGTTGTGTCTCCCACTAGACTCTGAGCTCCTTAAAAGCAGAATTTTTTTTGTCCCTTGTATTTCAGTGTTTAGTACAGTGTCTAGTATATAGTAGGTGCTTGATAAGTAATAGTTAATTCATGATTCAATATTGAACAAACATTTTAATGCATGGAGAGCACTAGGGAAGATAGAAAGCACCGATTAGTACTTACTATCCTTAAGATGTTAAGTCTAATAGAGACAAAAGAAGTCCAGAGACAGTTACAATATACAATGTCTTATAAATCTCTATGTGAGAAGTGAGAGAGGGAAAGTTGTTAGCAGTCTAGGAGAGGAAGAAAGATGTATTTTAAAATTACAGCAAATTGAGCTTTATGTTAAAGATTGGTTCTCAAATAAGTTTATCTACTAATATTTACTCCGCAAAATAATCAACAATCATATGAAAAATGCCCTGAATCATTAAACAAAGACATGAAGTTTTCTGTGGTTTTATCTTCAACTCAGGAAATTTTGCAAAAACAGAATTAGTCAATGTAGAAGCGGTTGGAGGAAGGCAAGCATTACTATAGTGCTGGTGGAACTGTGCCTTACTTTAACTATTCTAAAAAAGGAATTTGAATTGGAGAAAGTATTCGCTAAACTTTGCATACTCTTGACCCAAAGAGTCCTCAACTAGGCATGTGTCTCAAGGGCATTAGACAGAAATAAAAACCCTACAAGGACAAATATATCCCTAGCAGCATGCCTTCTATAGCAAAAAATCGAAAAACAAAGTGGATGTTCATCATTTGAGGAATGACTAAACAGACTATGGTATGCGAATGTAAGGGAATTTTATTGTGTTATAAGGAAAGATGAATGAAAATATAAAGATATACTGTCTTTTTAAAGGTCCTTTTAGAAAGAGAAATGAATGATGAAAAGAGAAAAAAGTACGTTTTTTGATGAAGGAAATTATATCTCTATATTTTCAAAGAATATAAGATCTTGCCACTGTTACGGATGAACATTTCTATACCTGGTATGAACAGAAAAAGAACTTTCTTTTAATATGCACTGTTAAATATATATGTACACATACATCCACACATATATATGTATGTGTATATATATATATGTCTATACACAGGTGTATATGTCTATATATTGATCTATATCTGTATATATCTCCATATGAAAATATAACTTCTAATGAGACTTGGACAGTTTGGGAAGAAAAAAAATCATCTGTTGTATGAATCTGAGAACTTGTATCCTTTGTCAACCAGGCAGAGTAATGACTTGTTTATATGGGGATAGTTTGATGTTATAAAAAGCCAGAAAATATGTTTTCATTATTAAAAAGTAGAGAAATGTGAATATAAAGAAGCTACAGGTCTACAAAGCATGATAAAAATCTTCAATTAATTACATAAATGAAGAATGAGAAATTTGGAGTCTGAGGTTTGACTTTAAAAAGGACCATTATATTCAGGGAAATGTGGAAGATTGTGACTTTTTAGGTAAAAGCAATGACTAGGAGTGAGGAGGCATTCTCTTAAGCCATTGAACAGAGCAGAAACAGCAAAAGAACCTAAGAAGATTTGGAGGACTGATAAGCTATGGCAGTATAGAAGCAGTCAGACAAGAGAAAGCTTCACCTGAGAGATTTATTGATATGAGAAAGAATTCATGTCCTTGACCAGGAGCACCAATGGCAGCTATTGCTCTTGACCACCTCTTGCAGTTGGAGAAAGGTAAAGGTTTTCATAAGGGCTGCCACCTCTCTCTCCAGGAGGGAGAAGTAACATGAAGTCTTGTGCACTCAGGCCAGTTTCCCAGTTCCTTTATCCTCTACTTTTGCAGAGTGGGAGGAGGAAGAAGCAGCAAAATCAAGGAAAGCAAAGCTTTCCCTTGCGTCGGTCTTCATACTCCAGCTGCCCCAGCGTTCATCAAGACAACAGAGCTTCCTGCAAAACTCCTGGGAGACACATGAATTTCCTCGTGGGGTTATGGGGAATCCCTTCAGACATAAGATGCAGCCAATTAATCTTGGCATTCAGACAAATGCGATGAGGCCAAAAATGCAAACTCTTCCCACTCTTGCTCTATAGTATGTGCTTTGGGCCAGAAAAAATATACTGTTGCTGTTTTATCTCTTGAGAAAATGCTACTCAAGTGTCCCAGTGATAGAGACAGGGGGAATTAAGGAATGAGATTACTGACTGCAAAATGGTATCAATTTTGGCCTTAACTAGGAAGAGGAGGATAAGGGATGAAGCATTATTTGGGGGGCAACCTAGGATTAGTCATATCACCTAGTATTTATAGACTACTTTAGCATTTATATTTATTCATATACCACTTAAATGTTTGCAAAACACTTCACATATTTTTTTCATCTGATATTATCCTCATTTTGAAGATGAGGAACCTGAGATTCAGGGAAGCTACGTAGCCAGTAAGTGTCTGAGGCAGGATTTAAACTCATATATTCCTAATCTGAAGTTCTGTGCTCTATTTACTAGACTACCTATCTTCCTAGGAAGACCAAAAAGAAAATCAAAAAGCAGGTAAGAGTTGGCTGTTCTTTCCAAAGTGCCTGGTTGTACATATTGGTCTTCAGGAAATGGAAATAAAAAAAAAAAAACTCCAAAAGATGGAAATAATAATGGGAACTGCCATTGGCCTGGCACTATAAATTTGTATGGAGTTTTACTGTCAATGTCTCTTTTAGCATCCTCAACAAGCCTAGGAGGTAAGTTCCATAGTTAACAGTTATTCCCTATAAAAGAGAAGGAAACTAGAACTAAGGGAGTTTCTGTGACTTGTACATGATTATTTGTCTACTAGAAAGTCAGATGGAGTGTTTGATTTCATGTTTTCCTAACTTTGAGTTCAGCCCAGCAAAGGACTGAAACTATGAGCTTAGAGTTAAACAAATATCTGAAGAGAGAAAAAAAATTAAGAAGAGACACAGTAGAGTAGGAATAGTCACTCTGATGATCACAACTGTTGATGTCAAATTGGCAGCATTTTGTAGCTTTGCTCTGATGCCAAAAGTATTTTATATATTTCATGAATAAATCAGTTCATTTCTCTGGATCTCAGAGTACCCAGCTGTAAAATGGAATAAAAACTCTACCCAACTCCCAGAGTAGTTGAATAAGTAAACTTAGGTGTGGAATATTCTTTAAAGAAGATGGTTACACAAACACAAGGTATTGAAATGAAAGAAAGGAACAAAAATGTATGTTGTAACTTTAATGAAAAACAACATTAAAATCATCTTCATCTCACAATCTCAGGCTGCTACCTCCTGGTATATGTACATTTTTGTCATTGTTCACTTGTGTTGAACTCTTTGTGACTCCATGGACCACCACACACCAGTTCCTTCTGTCTTCCACTATCTCTTAAAGTCTGTTCAAGCTCATAGTCATTGCTTTATGACACTCTCTATCCATCTTGCCCTCTGTAGCCTACTTTTCATTTTGCCTTCAATCTTTACCAACATCAGGGTCTTCCCCAATAATTCCTGTCTTCTTATTATCTGGACAAAGTATTTAAGCTTCGTCTTCAGTATTTGACTATTCAGTAGATGGTCTGGATTAATTTCTTTAAGTATTGACTGCTATTATCTTCTTGCTGCCCAATGGACAGTCCAAAGTCTTTCATGACAATTCAAAAGTGTCAGTTCTGCAGAGCTCAGCATTCCTTAGTCCAACTCTCATAGCCATCCATTGCTACTGGAAGAACCATAACTTTGACTACGTAGACCTTTGCCAGCATGGTAATGTCTCTGCTTCTCAGTATATTATCCAGATTTGCCACAGATTTCCTTCCTTTCTTGCTTTTCTTCTTCTTTGGAATATTCTTTGTTCCTGCTTCATGTACAATATTGTGAATTTTTGTCCATAGTTCTTCAGGATCACTACCAGACCTAATCCTTTATATGTATTCACCACATCCATTTCACATTCATAAGGGATGTTATTTAGGTAATCCCGATACATTCTGATGATTTCCTCTACTTTTTTAAAATTGAAGTCTGAATTTTGCAATAAGATCATGATCCAAGCCACAGTTAGTTCCAGATCGTGTTTTAACTGACTTGAACTTTTCCACCTTTGGCTGCAAAGTGTATAATCAATCTGATTTCTACATTGATCATCTGGTGATATCCATGTGTAGAGTCTCCATTTGGGTTGCTGAAAAAGAGTGTTTGCTATGACTAGTGAGTTATCTTGACAAAACTCTATTAGTCTCTGTCCCACTTCATTTTATACTCCAAGACCAAATTTGCCTGTTCTCTAATTATCTTTTGATTTCCAATTTAGCATTCCAATCGTCTATGATGAATGTGACATTCTTTTTTTGGTGTTGTTTATAGATTGCAAATCTTGGTATTATTTCTAGAAGATTATATTTCTAGAAGTTGTAGGTCTTCATAGAACTGATTAACTTTGACCTTTTCAGCATCAGTGGCTGGAACACAGACTTGATACTAGCATGATGAATGGTTTACATTGGATTTGAACAGATATCATTCTGTAATTTTTGAAATTATACCCCAGTTCTACTTTTCTTACTTATTTATTGACTATGAAGGGCTACTCCATTTCTTCTAAAGATTCTTGACAACAGAAGTATATGTAGTGATCACCTAAATTAAATTCATCCATTCCCATCCATTTAAGTTCACTGACACACTATTTAATCTTTCCATCTCTTATTTGACCAGACCCATGTTACCTTGGTTCATAGATCTCACATTCCAAGTTCCTATGCAGTATTGGTCTTTACAGCATCAGACTTTCCTTTATCACCGGACACATCCACAGGTAAGCTTAATTTTTGACTTTGGTCCAGCTACTTCATTAGTACTGGACATACTTGCAGTTGTCCTCTACTCTTATCCAGTAGAGTGTTGGACACCTTCAGACTTGAGTGGCTTATCTTCCAGTGTTATCTCTTTTATCATTTTAATACTATTCATGATGTTTTCTTAGTAAAGATACTAGAATGGGTTGCCATTTCCTTCTCTAGTGGATCATCTGTTGTTAGAACTCTCCACTATGACCTGTCCATCTCCAGTAACCCTCCACAGAACAGCCCAGAGTTTCACTGAGTCATGCAAGTCCCTCTACCATGACAAGGCAGTGATTCAGGATAGTATATGTATATAGATGCAAATATCAGTATAGATGTATGTGCATATGTGTATATGTACATATATACATATACATATACACGTACATTTAATGTTAAATTATTTTTAACATTTTAAGTAGAAATAGAGCAGTAATTGGAATGGATAGTGAAGAATCTATTACTTCCTCCTCCCTCTATTAAAGCTTTCAGGTGAGAGAAAAAAGGAAAGGATGATTCTTCAGTCCATCGACAGCACTGCAAAGAACAAATTCAGAATGTACATGTATTTTTGCCATCATCACCATTTTAAAATTTAATATTTCAAGTTAAATTCTTTTCTTTTACTCAATAAAGTTGAAATTTTCTTTTGTAAGCTATATTTGAAGACACTTTTAATATTCATTAGAGAAATTCTTTGCCATGAAATTTTTTAGCTCTCTTGATGTCTTTAGCTCCTCAAGGTAGGTAGACTGCCGACAAAGTATTTCTTAGGGAAACCAGTCTATTTTAGTCTCATCTTAATATTACGATTCATTTTCAGCAATTATGATAGTAAAATAATGCCACAGATAAATCAGAGGTAAGAATTCCAAAAATCTGAACTCCACAACACATTCTAAAGTTTTATTTTAAAGATTCTTCTGAATATGCTAAAATAGCAATCACCAAACCCACACCTTTTCCCTTCCTTAGGCCCTCACTCAAAACTCTACTCATTCTTACTCAACCTATCATTCTAACCATTTTAATATCCCAATTCTAACCCCTAGAAGAACTGAAAAGGCAAATGAGAAGGGGGTAGATAGTGCAGTTGGAAGTACAATGACAAAAGTAGAAATGATAGCTGATGACCTGATATCCACCAAAGAGAAAGAAAAATAAAAATAATTTCATTCCTACATAATACAATAATGGATTTCATACTGGTAACTCCAATAAGTGTGTGTGTATGTGTTCTCCACATTCTCTCTTTAAGGGGGAAGGGAAATTTATAAAACATTTTTTAAAAGATTTCCAACAAAAACTAATACTATTTTTCAGTTATGGCACTTGAGTGGGGAAACTTCAATTAGCTAGTTGGTGCAGCAAATAGAGTGCTAGGCATTCAGTCAAAAAGAACTGAGTTTAAATCCAACTTCAGACATTTACTAGCTTGTGACCTTGGCACTTAACTGCTGTCTGCCTCAATTATAAAATGGAAATAATAATAGTGCCTAACTTACAAGACTGTTGTGGATATCAAAGGTCATAGTTATAAGTACTTAGGCCAGTGCAAAGCACTCCCAGGCCAGTGGCAGTTTGTTGGGATTGGAAGTTCAAATCCGTGTGGACGGTCTCGGGCGGGTAAAAGTGGGACTTCTAAATCTTAGAGTCTTACGAGGCCCTCCATGAACAGCGGGGATTCGAGAAGGTCAGACTGAGCTAGCTCGGCTAGCTTGGGTATTTCCGCCTCTCCCCGGGAGATACGTGATGGGTGGAGTCTCCCTGCCCTCGAGGTCGTCCCGGATCTGGGCACACTATTGTTATCTAACAGCACGGTATTCAGATGCAAACTGTGCGGCTGAAGGTTGAGTAGGATTGAGGAAGCCTGAAAGCTCTCTTAGCACGTGAGGAGCCAAGAGGACAGTAGGCTCCGCTTTTCTTCTCTTCTCTCTCCCCTCCCCCTCTCTCCCCGCTTGTACTTCTACTTCCAATCCCTTAAGATCCTAGCCTCCTTAGGAAATCTCCCCCTCTTCCTCCTAAGGAAGACTCCCCTGCACTTGTAACTAGACCCTGAAATAAAGCTCAACCCTTGTTCGACTCTGGAACATCCTTTCTCTCATATGAGCATCCGGTTTTGGCCAACCGAAGACCTCGGAGGTGAGGTAAGAAGACTCGGGTAGCCCACACAGGCCTCTAGGCCTGGCAGCAGTTAACATTACTATTTTGCTTTTTTGGAGTTTTTTTTCAGTTCCTATTTCTTGAACATCACTTTACATGACCAAGTCTTCTGGCAAAAATAGGAAACTCTTCCTTGTTTCTTAGGATATGGACAACATCTTCCACAACAGGGAGAATCAAATGAGACAATATTTGCAAAACACTTTGCACGGTACCTAGCACATAGTAGGCATTTAATATATGCTGGGCTTCTTTCCTTCCTCCACAGCAAATTCACTTATGAAGAAAAACTCACTATTTAACAATGGCAGATAAATATTATCCTTTAGGATGACAATGCTGTGAAGAGAGTTTTGGAGATGTAGAAATGGAAGGAATCTTTGACATAGTTTCATACTTATTTTTCAGATAAAGACACTAAAGTTTTGAGAGGTTAAATGGGGCACCCCCATTTAAGATCACTCAGGTGGTAGAGTTGAGCTAAGGTTTAAGCCTAGAATCTCTACATCTACATACAGTGTTCTCTGTGCACTCTACTACCCTACTTCTCAGTCAACAAGGTTCATAACAAGGCATTAGCAGTATGATGCAATGGCTCTGAACTGTGGATCAAGAGCTGGGTTTGAATTCTGACTCTGTCCCTAATTCCCTATGTGACTGATCAAATTATTTCCTCCCTCCAGGTTTAACAAATAAAATAAATGCCAAATTGAGAGAATATGACATAAGAGGAGAAACATTAGACCGTAAGTAAGAAAACCTTGGTTTGATTTCTGCCATCTCCCTCCCCTGCTGTTTGACTGGCCTTAGAGTCCTCCTCTGGAAAATGCAGGTTCAAGACAAGACAATCTCAAGGATTTCCTGAGCTTGCAATCTATGAACCCATAAATACCAAGAATGACCAAACAACCACAATAATCTTATGGAACCAAAGCTCCATTTGTTCTGGGTGTCAATTCTGAAGACAGGCTTCATACAAACTTTCTACACTACTTGAATTTCAACCACTGGGAAATGGCTGCCTTGGGCTTGACCTGTGGGGCCCATGTTTCAGTTCAGCTGAGATTGTAAAAATTCAACTGGAAGCCATTTATTGCCACTACCACTGTGCGTTAAGAAGCATGTTAAGAACATAGCCTCTAAGCTTCAAGAGTTTATGAGGCCAGACTGAAAGCTGTCAGTTTGGGGACTGTTGTGCTGCTAACACAGGCAAAGGGTTTGTTGGTCTCAGCCTGAGGCTTGCAAAAAATCTTAGTTCCATGAGTTGGCACAGACACCCACATTGAAATCACTGAAATGCTCAAGGGATTTTATGGGGAAATTTAATTTAATTTGTACCAGTAAAGAATCCTGTGGACTTTACAGGAACTCAACACTGCCAGTATTCAGGTCACAAGACAATGCAAAGGGCAGACAAACAAACAAAAACGTCCTGTCCACAATCAAAAGATCATGAATGTAGAGCTAGAAGTGATCTCAGAGGTCATGTAGTACAAATCTTTATTACACACAGGGGGCAGCTGAGGACCAGAAGGGTGAGGTGACTTTTTCTAGGTCAAACAGGCAGTAAACAACAGAGCCAGGAACTGAACTCAGGTCCCCAAATCCATATCCAACACACTTTCTACAGTCTTTTCATTCAACAGTTACAAAAAAAAATGGAGCCACTTCCAGGCTTAGAACTCAAAGACTGAAATCTTCAAAAAGCTGTCAAACATGTAATGAAGTTTAAGCTTCTCAAAGGCACAAACATCCAACTCATTACAGCAAATGGAGAAGTTTTGAAGGCTATGGATAAGTTCACTTACCTTGGTAGTGTACTTTCCAGGGATGTACACATTTAGTTCAGTCTTTGGGAGGCTCCAAAGGAAAGTATAGGAGAGAACAGGTATTTGACTGACCACCAAAATGAAGGTCTACAGAGTCTTTGTGCTGATCTCATTGTTGCATTCCTGTGAAACCTGGATAGTCTACAGTGCCATGCCAGGAAATGGAATTATTTCCATTTGAATGATCTTAGGAAGATTTTGAACTTTACCTGACAGGATAAGATAGCAGACACTGAGGTCCTTTCTCAAACTAAACTGTCAAGCATTCAAATTCTGCTTTTGAATGCAAAATATATGCTTGCCAAAAAGATTATTTTATGGAGAACTCACAGAGGGCAAGTGATCACATGGTGGTCAGAAGAAGAGATACACAGACACTCTCAAGGTCTCTCTTAAAAACACTAGAATTGGGGGTGGAGCCAAGATGGCAGAGTGAAAGCATGGACTGTCCTGATCTCTTCCATGAACTCCTTCAGATACCTCTAAAAAGTGAATCTGAACAAATTTTGGAGTGACAAAATCCACTAGGTGACAGAGTGTGACAGATTTCCAGCCCAGGACAGACTAGAAGGTTAACAGGAAGAATGTGTTGCACCAGACTAGGGGAATGCAGAGAACATAGGCTGCACTAGCACAAACTTGGCCACAGCCATAGTGGAGCAGGAATGACCCTGGGCGAACTGAATCAGAAGTAGAGTGCAAATTCCCAAGCCTTTCATAATAGGATGGGAGTCCAGCAGAACTGAGTGAGACTCAGTTCTCACTGCAGGACTAGTGGTAACAGCAGGAGCTACTCCTGGGGTGATCAGCCCACAGACTGAATGTTTGAAAGTCACCTACTTGAACTCCTGGGAGTGAAGATGGCATAGTAAACTCTAAGTGCTCTCACCTTCCCTTGTTGACCTCAGAAAAACCCAGAGAAAATTGCCCCAGGAAAAATCCTGTAATAGTGGAGCCAGTAGAAGAGAGTAAACAGTCTTTTAGTTCAGGAATCTAGGGATACCACCAGGAAAGGTCCCTCATGCTGTAGCTGAAAAGGAGCAGTGAAGGACTGGAAGCTTCCCAGCAAGAACCACCTAAGTGGACCAGCAGAAGAGTTTGAGCCTGGGGGGTGATGTGGAGCCAGTAAGTGCCAACACCAAGAGCCCAGGCATACCTTATCACAGCCAGGGAAATTGGGCAGACACCAGTGCAGATAGGGTTCACCAGCTACTGAGCCTGCCTGTTCTCTAGTGAAGACCTAGGGAAGGAGGAGACATCTCACGGTCAGATTACCCCTCTCCCACATCTCATGCCAGGAGCATCAGTGTATCCCTGGGGAAACTCAGAAAGACTTCACCAGACTTCAGCTTTGGCATACACCAGCCAGGTCAGCACCAGGTCAGCTGCAGCATTGTATAACTTCTAGCTGAAAGAATCAGAGGCCACAACACACAAAGCCAGAAAACAGGCCCCAAACTCCCAGCATAAGACAGGGCCCTCTGTGCCCCAGAAGCAGAGATCCACTTTAAAAGCCAGGAAAAAGGCAATAACCATAAGCAAGAAGGAAGTCAGAAAAGCAAAGACCATAGAATCTTCCTATGGAGACAGGGAAGATCAAAACAAGAATTCAGAAGAGGACAGCATTGACACTGTACTTACATCTGAAACCTTAAAAGGGAATATGAACTGGTCTCAAGCCCAAAGAGCATTCTTGGAAGAGCTCAAGAAGGATTTTTAAAGCTAAATCAGAGAGATAGGATAAAAACTGTCCAATGATTTTAAAAATACAATTGACAAAAATGAAAAAAAGAATTCACTGAAGAGAAGAGCTCCTTAAAAAGTAAAATTGGCCAAAGGGATAAGGAGGTACAAAACTGGAAAAACTGGGCAAATGGAAAAGGAAGTACAAAACCAACTGAAGAAAACAATTTGTTAAAAATTAGAATTTGGTAAATAGAAGCTAATGACTCTATTAGGCATCAACAATCAGTCAAACAGGGCAAGGAGCCAAGATGGCAGAGTAGAAGGACAGACCTATAGAAGCTCTCCTCCCCCAGCCCATAAAATGCCTGCAAAAAATGACTCTAAACTCTAAAGCAGCAGAAGTCACAAAATGACAGAGTGAGAGATTTCCAACCCAAGGCAGCCTGAAAGGCTGACAGGAAAGGTCCATCACATTGGGCTTGGAGTGGAGTGCAGCCCACAGAGTGCAGCCTAGCCTTGGACATCATGCAGCATGGACAGAACCAGAGCAGGTGTCAGAGTGCCACTGGCAGCACCTGTGGCTCCCAGATTCCTCAAGTCACAAATTCTAAAGATAGCTTCAAAGGTCATTGAGAAAGCTCTTTCACCTGGGTGAGAAGGAAGCAAGGTCCTCCCCAAGGCCTGGTTCCAGGCAGCAGTAGCAGCAGCAGCTTCCATTTTTGGAGCCCTCAGACTAAAGACCCTGGGGTAATTGAGCAGCTGATGTAGATCTCAGCCCTGAGTGGCAGCCCTGGAGTGAGGAGGAGCACTGGCTGGTGGAGCTGGTAGAGCTTTGGAGAGGGAATCCTACTCACAGATCCTGGGCAGAAAAGCTTGTGGTTGCTCCTACACCAGAGTGCAGGCCAGGGGAAGAATTTATTCCTCTCCCTTGATTGTGCAACCATGAGTGAACTGAGAACTTACAGGTACCTAGAGTGTATCCTCCTCTTGACAAAAGGCTCAAAAGTTAAGTAACTGGCTGGGAAAATCCCCAAGAAAAAGGAAAAAAATAAGACTACAGAAAGCTATTTTCTTGGTGAACAGGTATGTTCTTCCATCCTTTCAGGGGAGGAAGAACAATGCATTCCATCAGAGGAAGACATCAAAGTCAAGGCTTCTACATCCAAAACCTCCAAAATAAATATGCAATGGTCTCAGGTCATGGAAGAGCTCAAAAAGAGTTTTGAAAATCAAGTAACAGGGAGATGGAGCCAAGATGGTGGAGTAGAAAGATACATAAACTCTAGTGCTTCCCCCACAGCTCACAAAATACCTGTAAAAAAATGACTCTCAACAAATTCTAGAGCAGCAGAAGCCACGGAACAACAGAGTGAAAGAGGTTTCCAGGCAAAGGTAATTGGGAAGGCTGACAGGAAAGGTCTATCTCACAGGATGCTGAGCAGAGTGCCAACTATGTGGCACGGGAAAGAACAGGACAGAATTCCCAGCAGGGAGCGTCCCAGATACCTCAACCCACAAGCATCAAAGAAAGCTTCAAAGGTCAGTGTGGGAGGGCTTTCACAGATGGTTGAGAGGGGAAGAGATTCCTAGAGAAATACCCCAGGCAACAGCAGAGGCCACAGCAGCAGACTGCAGGCAGCTACAGTGGCTGGGAAGCAACCTGGATCCATTGTCCAGGAAGCTCAGCTTAAAGCCTCTAGTGGTAGGGAGCAGCTGATCTAAATGGAGTGAATGACAGCCGTGACCCCACCCAAAGCCCAGGGGAACCATGCAGCTGAGTTGCATCTCTTGACAAAGGATTCAGAAGTCAAGTAACTGGATGGGAAAATGCCTAAAAAAGGGGAAAAAATAGGACTATAGAAGGTTACGTTTTGGGGAACAGGTGTCTCCTTCCATCCTTTAGGAAGAGGAACAATAAGGCTTACTGTTACAAAAGGTTAAGGCCCCTGCCTCCAGGACCTCCAAAGTGAACTTAAACTGAGCTCAGGCAATGAAAGAGCTTGAAAAGCAAGTTAGCAGCTTGCTAAAGGAGAAGCAAAAAAATGCTGAGAAAAATAGCACCTTTAAAAAGAGGCTAACTCAACTGGAAAAACAGGCCCAAAAAGCCAGTGAGGAGAAGGAGGCATTAAAAAGCAGAATTAGTCAAATGGAGGAGAAGATTCAAAAGCTCACTTAAAAAAATAGTTTGTTGAAAGAGAGTACTGAGTTCAGGGAAATGAATGATTATGAGATAAACCAAGCTGTTAAAACACAAAGTCAAAATTTGAAAAAATAGAAGATAATGTGAAACATCTCCTTGGAAAAACAACTTACCTGGAAAATAGATCCAGGAAAGAGACATTTAAAAATTATGGGTCTACCTGAAAGCCATGATCAAAAAAAGAGTCTAGACATTATCTTTCATGAAATTATCAAAGAAAACTATCCTGATATTCTAGAATCAGAGGGCAAAACAAATACTGAAAGAATCCACCAATCACCTCAGAACTGAAAAGAGAAACTCTTAGAAATTTGTCCAAATTTCAGGTCAAGGAGAAAATACTGCAAGCTGCTAGAAAGAAACAATTTGAGTTTTGCAGAAATACAATCAAGATAACACAGGATCTGGCAGCTTCAACATGAAGAGATTGAAGGGCTTGGAATAGGATATTCCAGAAGTCAAAGGAACTGAGATTAAAACCAAGAATCACCTACCCAGGAAAACTGAGTATAATACTTCAAGGGAATAAATGGTCATTCAATGATATAAAACACTTTCAAGCATTCGTGATGAAAAGACCAGAACTGAAGAGAAAATTTGACTTTCAAACACAAGAACCAAGACAATCATGAAAAGGTAAACAGAAAAGAGAAATCATAAAAGACTTTCTAAACTGAACTGTTTACATTCCTACACAGAAAGAAAATATTTATAACTCTTGATACTTTTCTCAGTATTTGCGTAAGTGGAGGGATTATACATACACACACACACACACACACACACATATAGACAGAGAGTACAGGTTGTGTGGAATCAGAAGAGATGATATCCACAAAAATAAAATAAAATAAAAATTAAGGGGTGAGGGAGGAAAATACTGGGAGGAGAAAGGGAGAAATGGAATGAGGTAAACTATCACTCATAAAAGAGATAAAGAAAAATCTTGTTCAATGGAGGAGAAAAGGGAGAAGGGGAGAGGGGAAAAGTGAAGCTATTCTCTCGATGTGTGGCTTAAGGATGGAATAACATGCTCACTAAATTTGGTATAAAAATCTATCTTACACTACAGGAAAGTAGGGGAGGAGGCGACAAGTGAGTTGAAGGGAATGATAGAAGGGAGGGCAAATGGGAGAAGGAAGTAACTAGAAATAAGGAATTTTGGGAAGGGACAAGGTCAAATGAGGGAATAAAAAAATAAGGGGAAATAGAGTAGGATAAAGGGCAATATAGTTAGTATTATACAACTTGATTATTATGGAAGTCTTTTGCAAAGTGACACATAGACACATATTTAGTCTGTATCGAATTGCTTGCCTTCTCAATTGGGATGAGTAAGGAGGGAGGAAGGGAGAGAAGTTGAAATTCGAAGTATTAGAAGCAAATGTTGAGAATTATTATTGCATATAACTGGGAAATAAGAAACACAGGTAATAGGGTATAGAAATTTATCTTGCCCTAAAGAAAAGAGAGAAGATAGGGACAAGAGAAGGGTGGGGTATGATAGAAGGGAGAGTACATGGAGGGAAGGGGTAATCAGAATGCATTGAGGGTAGAGGGAGGGGAGAGATATGGAGAAAAATTGGACATGTTACAAACTGATGTAAAAGCAATTAGTATTAAAACAATTGACTGAATTAATTATTGAGGCTAAATCAGAGACATCTTAGTTTAGGGAAAAAAAATTTAGTCTAAGTTTTTGAGAGACAGGTAACTTTGGGTAAAATTTGGCATTGATGGAAAAGTTAAGGTTTTAATGGTAAATGTGATTTTATGATTGTTATTTAAGCAGGAACTAGAACATGTATGGAAAGGCATGTAAGCCACTCAAGACTTGCCTCAAAAGATGTTCATTAGCCAATGTGAAATTACAGTCATATCTGAAACCTGGTTATTGGAACTTGCTATTTTAAGATGCTATGGGACTATTAATTGACTGTTCTTCTGAGACTAACTCCAGGTATGGATAGCAAGAAAGGTGATCTGAGCCTCCAATCCATGATGCCAGTAAGCCTGTGAGATGCTGGTATGGATTGCAAAAGATGATCTCATGGGAAGGGTGAGAGAGTGGCTGTTCAGCCTGGGCTGAGGTAGGATTGTCCTAGCTCAATTTCCTTATTGACATGTGGCAGAATTTAAGCCTCACTGAGTGCAAGTTGACAATCTAATCCTTCCTGGAACTGACATGAGGTTGGGGAGATATTGTATCTGTGCAATGTCCATACTCGTAATGGCAATTTCCTATAGTCAAAAGGTTTGTAAGCTTAATACCAGATCTATTAAACTATAGATTGTTGGTAGGGGAACATTCAAGGTTAAGTCTAAAATTAAGCTATTAGGCTTAGGACTTTAAACCAACAACAATAAGTTAGGGTCCTTTAATTCTTAGTAATAGTGTGGAAACAATTAGGTCAATGGCTTCAGAAGTTAGCATATATAGTTATTATTTGTGTCTCAGTTGGTTAATGTTAAAAAACGATTCATTTGTGGTCTATATTGTAAATGTTTTAAAAGATGTATCACCTGACCAAAAGTTGCAGTTGTTTTATGTGATATGAACTGTGTTAAAAATGAAAAAGAAAAAAAGAAAATTAAGTAAGAGGAGTGGAGGAAATTTTGGGAAGAGAAATGAGAGCGATGCAAGAAAATCATGAAAATCAAGTCAACAGCTTGCTAAAGGAGACACAAAAAAATGTTGAAGAAAATAACACCTTTAGGAGGCAGAGCCAAGATTGTGGAGTAGAAAGATGCACATACTTTAGCTCTTTCCCCATAGCACATAAAATACCTGTAAAGAATGACTCTCAACAAATTCTAGAGCAGGAGAAGCCACAGAATGACAGAGTGGAGGAGATTTCCAGCCCAGGGTGATCTGGAAGGCCAAAGGGAAATGTCTGTCACACTGGACCCAGATTGGAGCCCAGCCTTGTGTACATGGCACTGGGAGGAACAGGACCAGAACAGATCTTGGCGGGGGGGAGGCAGAATTACCAGCAATAGCAAAGGTTCTCAGATCCCTCAACCCACAGGTGCCAAAGGCAACTTCAAAGGTCAGTGAGAAGCCTAGTTCAGTTGGATGAGAAGGGAGCAGGGTCCCCCCAGCTCCAGCCCCAGGCAGCAGGGAGGCAGCAGCAACAGGCAGCAGTTACAGTGGCTGCAACAGGCAGCAGCCAACATCCATTGTTGGAGTATTCAGCTTAAAGCCCCTGGGGGAACTGAGCAGCTTATCTCAATCTCACACTGAGTGATGGCCTAGCCCTGGGAACCATTCCCCTAAAGCCACTGGGGGAATTGAGCTGCTGATCTGAATCTCAGCCCTGAGTGCGGGCATGGTAGAAATGGAGGAGGTTGTGGAAAGGAAACTCAATTACTCACAAATTCTAGGCAGAAATTTTCTGGTTGCTCCAAGAGAAGTGTGCAGGTTTGATTGTGCCACCTTGGAGAAACTAAGAACTTACAGGTCTCCAGAGTATACCCTACTCTTTGGCAAAGGACCCCAAAGTCAAGGAACTGGTTGAGAAAATGCCCCAAAAAGGGGGGAAAAAAGACTACAGAAGGCTACTTTATAGGTGAACAGATATTTTCTCTCATCCTTTTGGATGAGGAAGAACAATGCTTACAATCAGAAGAAGACAGAAAAGTCAAGGTTTCTGCATCCCAAACATCCAAAAAAAATATGCAGTGGTCTCAGGCCATGGATGAGCTCAAAAAGGATTTTGAAAATCAAGTAAGACAGGTCAAAGAAAAATTGGGAAGAGAAATGAAAGAGATGCAAGAAAATCACGAAAAGCAAGTCAACAGCTTGCCAAAGGATACCCAAAAATGCTGAAGAAAATAACACCTTTAAAAATAGGCTAACTCAATTGGCAAAAGAGGTCCAAAAAGCCAATGAGGAGAAAAATGCTTTAAAAAGCAGAGTTAGCCAAATGGAAAAGGAGGTTCAAAAGCTTACTGAAGAAAATAGTTCCTTAAAAATTAAAATGGAACAAATAGAAGCTAATGACTTTATGAGAAACCAAGAAATTACAAAACAAAACCAAAAGAATGAAAAAATAGAAGATAATGTGAAATATCTCATTGGAACAACAACTGACCTGGAGAATAGATCCAGGAGAGACAATTTAAAAATTATGGAACTACTTGAAAGCCATGATCAAAAAAAAAAAAAGCCTAGACATCATCTTTCATCTTACACAACATGACTATTATGGAGGTCATTTGCAAAACTACACATATATAGCCTATATTGAATTGCTTGCCTTGGGGGTGAGTGGGGAGGGAGGAAGGAAGAGAAGTTGGAACTCAAAGTTTTAGGAACAAATGTTGAGAATTGTTTTGGCATACCACTGGGAAATAAGAAATACAGGTGATGGAGTACAGAAATTTATCTTGCCTTAAAGGATAAAAGAGATGATGAGGATAAGGAAAGGAAAGGGTATTAGAAGGGAGGGCAGATTGGTGGAAGGGGTAATCAGAATGCTTGGCGTTTTGTGTAGGGGGGAGATGGAGAGAAAATTTGGAACTCAAAATTTTGTGGAAATCAATGTTGAAAACTTAAAATAAATAAATAATTTTTTTATAAAAAGAAAGTTAGGAAAGGGCTAAGTTTTGAAGAGCTTTAATATAAAACAGAACACTGTGTATCTGATCTTGGAATAGAATACCACTGGAGTTTATTGAACCAAGGACTGACATTATCAGACAACATTTTTGGTTTGTTTTTTTTAAATCACCTTTTCATCTAAAAAGAGGAAGGATTGGAATGAGGACAGACTTAGGACAGGGAAACCAGATTAGAAGGCCACTGCAGTAGTTTATGTGAGAGGTGATGAGAGACTGAACTATTTCTCAGATGAATATGACATGTTTAAACCTTTAAAAAAAATCACAGGCATAAAAATAAAAGAAAGGAACACCTTTTAAAAATAGATTAAGTCAAATGCAAAAGAGGCCCAAAAAGCCAATGAGGAGAAGAATACTTTAAAAAGCAGAATTAGTCAAATGGAAAAGGAGATTCAAAAGCTCACTGAATAAAATAGTTCTTTAAAAATTAGAATGGAGCAGATGGAATCTAACGACTTTATGAGACAACAACAAAAATAACAGAAACCATATGATTATCTCAATAGATGCCAAAAAAAGCTTTTGACAAAGTGCAATACCCATCCTAGTGAAAACACTGAAGAGCACTGGAATAAATGGAACCTTTCTCAAAATAACAAGCAGTATCTACCTAAACCCATCAACCAACATTATATGTAATGGAGACAAGTTAGATGCATTTCCAATAAGATCAGGGGTGAAATAAGGATGTCTGTTATTACTACTGTTATTCAAAATGGTACTAGAAATATTAGCCTTGGCACTAATGAATGAAAAAGGAATTGAAGGAATTAAAATAGGCAAATAAGAAATAAGAATCATATCATCTTTGCAAATGATATGATGACATACTTACAGAATTGTAGAGAATCAAGTAAAAAACTACTTGAAATAACAAACAACTTTGGCAAAGTTGCAGGATACAAAATAAACCCACATAAATTGTCTGCATTTCTATATATTACAAACAAAGCCCAATAGCAACAGACAGAAATTCCACTTAAAGTTATGGGAGATGCTATAAAATATTTGGAAGTCTGCCTGCCAAAACAAACCTAGGGACTATATGAACACAATTACAAAACACTTTTCACACAAATAAAGTCAGATTTTAATAAATGAAGAAACACCAGTTGCTCATGAGTAAGCTGAAATAATATAAAAATGACAATTCTACCTAAATTAATTTACTTATTCAGTGCCATACCAGTCAAACTACCAAAAAATTATTTTCTAAAGATAGAAAAACTGATATCAAAATTCATCTGGAAGAAAAAAGTTCCAGAATATCAAGGGAATTAATGAAAAGAAATGCTAGGGAAGGTGACCTAGCCATACAAGACCTCAAATTATATTGTAAAGTACCAATCATCAAAACCACTTGGTACTGACTAAGAAAGAGAGGCGTATATCAGCAAAATAGGTTAGGTTCACAAGACACAGTAGTCAATGATTATAGCAGCCTACTCTTTGATAAACCCCAAGACCCCAGCTTCTGGGATAAGAACTCATTTTTTGACAAAAAGTGCTGTGAAAACTGGAAAATAGTGTGGCAGAAACTGGGCATAGACCAATGCTTGATACCTTATACCATGATAAAGTCTAAATGGGTACCTGATTTTGCTTCAAAAGTTGATACTATAAATAAATTAGGGGAGCAAAGAATAGTTTACTTGTCAGATTTATGATCAGTGGAGAAATTTATGACCAAATGAGAGAGAGAACATTATGAAATACAAAACTGATCATTTTGATTACATTAAATTAAAAAAAAATTTGTACAACCAAACCCAATACAATAAGAGGGAGGCAGAAAACTGGGAAATTATTTTTACAACTAATTTCTGTGATAAAGGTCTCATTTCTAAAATATATACAGAACTGAGTCAAATTTACAAGATTTCAAGTCATTTCCGAATTGATAAATGGTCAAAGGATATGAACAGGCAGTTTTCAGGGGAAACTCTATCTGGCTATCTACAGTTATATGAAAAAATGCTCTAAATCACTATTGATTATAGAGATGCGAATCAAAACAACACCAAGGCACCACATCACACCTATCAGATTGGCTAACACAACAAAAGAGGAAGATGATAAATGTTGGAGAAGATGTGGGAGAGTTGGAACACTCATTGTTGATGGATCTGTGAGCTGATCCAACCATTCTGGAGAGCAATTTGGAACTATACCCAAAGGGCTACAAAAAATGTGTATGCCCTTTGACCCAGCAATGCTGTTTCTAAGGCTGTATCCCAAAGAGATCATAAAAATGGGAAAAGGTCCCTCATGTACAAAAATATTTATAGTAGCTCTTTTTTTGTGGTGGTCAAGAGCTGGAATTCAAGAGGATGTCCATCACTTAGGGAAAGTCTGAACAAATTGTGGTACATGTATGTAATGGAATACTATTGTGCTATAAGAAATCATGAACAGTCAGACTTCAGAAAAACCTGGAAAGACTTACATGAACTGATGCTGAGTGAAATGAGCAGATCCAGGAAAACATTATACACAGTAATAGCCACAGTATGTGAGGACTGTTTATAATAGATTTAGTCCTTCACAGCAAAGCAAGGATCTAAAACATGTAAAATGCTATCTACATCCAGAGAAAGAACTATAGAGTCACAACTGAGAATGAAGCAGACTACTTCCTATTTTGTTATGTTTTGTTTTCGTTTGGTTTTTCCCATGGTTTCTCCCATTCATTTAAATTCTTCTACGAAACATGACTAATGTGAAAATGTGTTTAATAATAATGTATGTGTACAACCCATACAAGATTTCATACCATCGTGGGATAAAAGCAGGGAGGGAAAGGAGAAAACTATAAAACTTATGGAAATGATTGTTGAAAACTGAAAACAAATTAATTATTAACAAAAAATTATTAAAAGAACTTTGGAATTGATTGTGTGACATGGGAAACACTGGCACAGGACCATCCAACATGATGTCCCGTCCCCAGAGAAGGTGCTGTCCTCTATGAGGAAAGCAGAATTGAAGTAGCTCAAAAGAAACATGAGATGTGAAAATTTAGAGAATTGACTCCCAAATGTTCACATGGACTATTTGTGCCTGATCTATGATAGAACATTGCAAGCTCCTATTGTTCTGATTAACCACAGTCAGACACACTGTAACTTAACTCTAACATAGTGATGTCATTTTGGTCCTCTTTAAGAACAAAGGATGACAACTAACTAGGATTTTCTTAGAATAATATCTTTTCTGGGCTTCAGTTTCATCATCTATTAAAAAAATAAAAGGATTGACAAAAGTCCTTTCACCTCTCAAAATCTATGAGTCTAGTTTACTTAGGGATAGACATATCTTTCAGAGTTCAAGTTTAGCCTCAGACACTTACTAGGTGTGTTACCTTGGGCAAGTCACTTAACTTGTCTCAATTTCCTCAACTGGGGATCATAACAGCACCTAACTCACAAGGTTGTTGTAAAGATCAAATGAGATATTTTAAAATTATTTAGCACAGTTCCTAGTACATACAAGGACTTTCATAAATGTCCCCCATTCCTATCACCCAGGGTCCTTCTGGCTTCAAAACCAGGTCTCTATTCACTAGGTGATGCCAGCTCCTTTCCTTATACTTCCTCAACAGCCATCTGTCCAAAACATAAATATGGCTTCAATTCTACCAGTTTCTCCCTTATCTCCTAGAAGTTCCAGATGGAATCAAATACATGCCTGAGATCAGATGCCAAATGTAACAATTTGTCACAACGTTTCCTAAGTCAAGAAAGGCTATGCCAACTCTTCTCACATGAAAAAGATTAATTTATTACTTATTAATTGCTTACTTATTATTTATTAAATTATAAATTACTTATTAATTGCTCCTTCACAGTCTCCCATTACTTCAGAGAGGAGTAATTTTAAGGTCATATCCACTGAGCCTTCTGGTTGACAATTCCATTATGGAGAAACAATAATGGCATTTGAAGGCAAAGTATCTTTTGGAGCTTGGCTACCAACAAATTGGGTGGTGATATCCTGATGGGCACCTCAGCTCGGCACCTCCCTAGATTCTGAAATTATATCTGGATTATCACGTCAGCACATGTATGAAAGTCCCAATCAACTAGTTACGCATCAGATCATCTCTGCCTTGCTTACTTTTTTCCAGAATGAAATTCCTAGATGAGATGAGGGTGTTGGAAGGAACATTATTGATCTTCTAGCCCAAAGCTCCTTATTTGAAGTAATGAAAAAAGATGAAAAATGAAGAAACCAAACATCAGAGAAAGTAACTAGCTTCTCTATGGTCATGTACCTGCTATTAAACATTTTATTTCTCCTCTTTTCTCTTTACTTAGAGGTGAGGGATCATTGACCATATTTCTACCCATCAGAAGACCAGATCTATTATTCTGGACCAGGCTCCTTGGATCTTCCACCCACTCTTTAAATGTAAAAGACAGAAACCCCAGCTTTTTCGATGGCCTTGATCTCAAAGGAGAATCTATACTATAGGCTTTGGAAAGCAGGAGCAACAGGTCAAAGATGAAGCAGGACCATGAGCTGTTCAATCCCCAGAGGTTGTCCTTCTATTCTCAGAATACTCAAAGTCCATTGTCTATACCTCTGTTGAGTATCTTCACAGAGACCACACGACAAAGAGGGTGTTTAGCACGTGCAGTGAAAAGAGCATTATCTGTAATAGGGATAAACTTAAAGCCTTCACAATAAGGTCCAGGGTGAAGCAAGGCTGTTCATCATCATCACTACTATTCACTATTAAATTAGGTATGCTAGCTATCACAATAAGACCAGAAAAAGAAATTGGAAGAATGAAAATAGGCAATGAGGAAACAAAACTCTATTTGAAGATATATCGTGGTATACTTAGAGAATCCTAGAGAACTGAGTAAAAAACTAGTTGAAATAATTAACAATTTTAGCAAAGCTGTAGGATATAAAATAAATCAACATAAATCACAAGCATTTCTATATACCATGAATGAAACCCAGTAGAAAATACTAAAAAGAGAAGACAATACAAAATACTTGGGAGTCTTCCTGCCAAGATAAACCCAAGAATTATATGAACACAATTAAAAACACTCCTCATACAAATAAAGACAGATCTAAATAGAGAAATATTAATTGCTCAAACTGAGATAATATAGTAAAAGTCACAAGTCTACCTAAATTAATTTACTTACTCAGCACCATGCAAATCAAACTACCAAAGAATTATTTTATAGAGCTAGAAAAATAAATTAATTCATCTGGAAGAAAAAAAACATTAAGAATATCAAGGGAATCAAAGATAGAAGTGTAAAGGAAAGCAACCTATATTACTATATAGGAAGGAACTACACTACAAAAAGTGGTACTCATCAAAACAATCTGGTATTGTCTAAAGAAGAGAGTGATGGATCGGTGGAATAGATTAGGTATACAATACATTGTAGTCAATGATCATAGCAATCCAGTGTTGGATGAACATAAAGATTCCAGCTTTGGGGGTAAGAACTCCTCATTTGACAAAAACTGCTGGAAAAACTGGAATGTCATTTGAAAAAAAACTAGGCATAGACTAACATCTCACACTATATATAAAGATAAGATCAAAACATATTAATGATTTAAACATAAAAGGTGATATAGGTAAATTAGAGGAGCATAAGAAAATGTATTTGTCAGTTATAAGGAAAATGAGAAAGTTTATGACCAAACAAGAGATAGAGAACATTACGTGATGTAAAATGAATAATTTTGGTTACATGAAATTAAAAAAGGTTTTTCACAAATAAAACTAATGCAGTCAGAAATAAAAGGAAAACAGGAAACTGGGGGAAAACTACAGCAAGTTTCTTTTATAAAGGCATCATTTCTTAACTATTTAGGGAACTGAGCCAAATTTATAAAAATGTGAGCCATTCCCTAGTTGAAAATTGGTCAAAGGATATGAACAGGCAATTTTCAGAAGTTAGTTGGTTAGTTGTTGTCCTTCATGCTCAAAGAGAGCTAAAATGGCTATGTTGGGTTCAAGGTACAGCATGTCCAACTATGGCTGATCAGACCAATGATCAGACCAATGGAAGATTTTACCACAGGTCAGGCACAAATACTCTGTATAAACTTTTGGAGTGGAGGTGTTTCTAAATTTTTGCATCTCAAGTTTCTTTTGAGCTAGTATAATTCTGCTTTACTTATAGAGTGCCAGGGTCACCTATATCTCATAATCACTTCAGAGAGATCTTGAGAGTGTCACCAAAGTTTTTGCATATTTTTTTGTTTGTGTTTTGACCACAGAGTAGGATTTCTCACCTGCCATGGTAAGCAGAACAGGGTTAGTTAGGTGAAGCAGACAATTTTTAGGGCATCTTTTCTAGCCCTTTTCTCACAACAGTGAAGGCTTTAAAAAAGGTTACTCAGACACCCATGGGACTGCTGAATTCCACTGCTGTTTCAGTCCAGTGAGAAGACCTGTGTGTAGGGTTGTGACTACAGCTCTCCATGTATCTGAACCTGCTGCATTGTCACTTGCCCATCAACACAGGACTTCAAGATAGATAAAACTGGAAAAATGGTGTTGTTTAACCTGTATATAAGTTGAACTTAAGCGAGAGACAGTTGGGCAAAATCACTGGCCTCACTTTGTCTTCCAGCGTCATTGAAGTCCAATGATAAGACAAAAGTCAAGGTGATTGGTGATGGCCTACCTTCATGGCCACTGAAACAAATTATTCTCATCTACCCATTGCACCAAAGGAAGTCTTGACATGCTTATGGTAGACACCCTACTAATTCAAAGATGGTTTTAAGGTTCTTTGTTTATCCTTAACCTGGTTTAGCTCATCTTCCAAAATGGTTTAGTGGTGTGTGGATGCTGTACATGCTGTATAGCTTCTTAGAGCCACAGAGTTGGGTAGCAGGTGGGCACCAAAGGTGGAAAGCTGCCCTGGTAGGGACTCAGCAGCCCTCACATCACAGGTACTAGTCTTCCTTGAACACCTGTAGACCCTAGTTTTCAGAAACAGAAATCAAAGCTATCAATTGTCACATGAAAAAAAATCTAAATTGCTATGGATTAGAGAAATATAAATTAAACTGAGATACTACCTCTCACCTATCAGATTGACTAACATGACTCAAATAGAAAATGACAAATGCTGTTGGGGAGGATGTGAAAAAATTGAGATACAAATGTACTGTTGATGGAGGTAATTAGTCCAACCATTCTGGAGAACGATTTGGTACCACATCCAAAGGACTACAAAATTGTGCAAACTCTTTGACCCAGCAGTACCGTTACTAGGTCTGTAGACCAAAGAGATAAAAGAAAAGAGAAAAGCACTTATTTGTACAAAAATATTGTAGCAACTCTTTTTGTGATGGCAAAGAACTGGAAATTGAGGGAATGCTCATCAGTTGGGGAATCGCTGAACAAGTTGTGGTAAATGAGTTTGATGGAATACTATTGTACTATAAGAAAAAAATGAGTAAGATGGTTGCAGAAAAACCTGGGAAGATTTATATGAGCCAATGTAAAGTGAAGTGAGAACACTGTAAACAGTAACAGCAATATTGTGAAAATGATCCGTTGTGAAGGCTTAGTTATTTTGATAAAGACAATGATCCAAGACAATTTCAAGACCCATGATGAAAAATGTTATCTACCTCCAGAGACAGAACTGACGCACTCTGAGGGTAGATTGAAGGATACTTTTTTAACTTCATTTTTCTTGGGTTTTTGTGGATACTTTCCTTTGCAGCATGGCTAATACGAAAATCTTTTGTATGAAAAAATGGCATTTACCCAGGCAAAAACAAAACAATACAACAATACACACAAATGACTAAGCTTCCCAATCATAATCCGTGTCTGATTACTTCATATGATTCTACACCATATGGATAGTTCTCTACAAGGGTTCCAACAACTTTATCATTACCCATACAGGGAACACAGATGTGGAAGAACAGGGATATGGCAAAGAGTCTTTACTTACTTTCTCTGATGTCTTCAGAAACAATTTGGGATTCATAGCCTCCATTGGAAACCTTGTCATGACTCCTGGTCTTTTCACTTTTCTTATTGCCATTTTTGCCTAGAGGAAGGAACGCGACTTTATTTTCATAGTATATGCTTGCATGAATGATGAAAAATAATACCAACACCATTGCAATAGCTAGAACGTGTTGAGTTTTCCAAAGAGCTCCATCAATACTTGTAAAATGCTTTGTAAACTTTAAAACACTGCATAAGCGCTAGCTACTATAATTAAATTAATTTTTATTATTACAATAACTCTGAGAGGTAGTTGCTGTTATTAGTCCTATATTACATGAGAGAACTGAGGCAGACAGAGATAAAGTGATTTACTCAAGGCCACATAGCTAATAAGTGTCTGAGATCAAATTCAAACTCATGTCTTTCTGATACTTGCTCCAACGCTCTTATCTACTGTGCCACCTGGCTGGCCCTAATTAATAGCATAATTAAGCAAAACATTATAAGTCCCTCTATAATCTATCTCCAGCCTCATCTTCGATCTTTATTTCAAGTTTCTTTCCTTTGTGTACTTTACACTATGGCCAAACCAGATTATTTATCATCTCCCAAATTCTATTTTCCTACCCCTATTTTTTCCTCATATTATTTTTTACACCAGTGCTCCACCAAATGATTGCATCCATTGAGATTCTAACCATCTTTCTAGGTGAAGCTCAAAATGCCATTTTTCTCCAGGAAGGCTGCCCTGACCCTACTTCCCTCACTCCTCCAAGCAGGAAAGGAGTTCTCCCTCTTTACTTCCCATTGTCCCATGTTCATTCATCTCTTGTGCATTTCTCACATTTTATTTTCTAGTATAGTTATATCTGTACATGTCTCACCTCTCTCAGTTGAAGTGTAAGAATGCTATAGTCAAGGGTTGTATCTTACTCAGCTTTCTGTCTGTCTTCCTCGGCACATAAATATGACACTTTTCACATTTGGGGAGGATGGGAAGGGGGAACTAGACTTTTGATTTAGCATCACAGATCTAGAGCAAACTGCAAGGGATCTCGGAGGTCATCTAGTTCAATCCCACCATTTGATAGATTAGAAAATTTAGGCCCAGGGAAATGATATGTGAAAAAGGTCAGGTTGGCAGAAAGTATCTGAGGTTTGCTTTGAATCAGACCTTCAGACACTAGGCCTTGTACTCTTTGACTTTTGCTGAAGAAATTTCCTCTACCAATGAGGACCTTTAACTATTCTGCAGCTTCTAGTCTTAGAAAGTCATCTAGCCAGCCCCATCCCAATCCCCAATCTCTTGGCAAGGCTAAGGGGTTATGGGTGTAGGATTGTGCAAATAATTCCCAACTTGTCTTGGTTAATTTCTGAACTATTTTTTCCCCCTCTCCCTCTCTCCATCTCTCTCTGTCTCTGTCTCTCTTTCCCTCTCTTCATTTCTCTCTCCCTCTCTCCCTCCCTTTCTCTCTCTCTCTCTCTCCCTCTCCCTGTCTCCCTCTTTCTCTTCTTTATTATAAGGGATGGCTCTCTTGAAGAGGAGAAGGGAAGAGTACAGAGGGAAAGGGAAGTGATATGAAAACAAAAGATATCAATAAATATTTATTCTAAAAAGAAAGTTGCCTGGAGGCAATGAGGCTACGTTTCTCACTCAAGGTCACTAAGGAATCTATGTTGTTTCAACTCTGAAGCCAGTTTACTACCCACTACACCATATTACCTCTCACTTTGAATATGTTAGAACCTTAATAAATCATAGTTCCATGAATGAAAATCACCTACCCTGTTCTCCTTCATCCTCCCTTAAATTTTTACTCATTCCACTATGAATTAAGGTGGCCTATCCTTTCTATTCAGAACTTTCTTACCAACTTTCTTAGTTTTTAAAAAATCTTTGGAGTTGTGCTACAATTTTCCTCCATTTTCTGAGTGATCACCATGAGCATGAGGATAGGGATAGTAAATGGGTGCTGAACTTGTATTATCATTGGTATAGAGAATTTCTAGATGAGGATACTCTACTAGTATAGATCAGCAATTTGTCGTCAGAGATTCCTACAAGAGGTGAATTACTTTTCCAAGATCACACAGTCATTATATGTGCCAGACGAGGGGCTTGAACTCATCTTCCTGGCTCCAAGGCCAGCCCACCATTCACTATGCCATACTACCTCCCAATATAATCCCAAAATAATTTAACTTGCTTATAAGATGGATGTCATAGGATACACATAATAAATATATATAATGGAGCTTATCTAGATCAAAATGCTAAAGCACAAAATGGAATTTCAGAAATTTAGAATGGATTTTAGAAATCAACTAATTTAATTCCCTTGTTTTACTGACTCAGAAACTGAGCCCCAGAGAAGTTAAATGACTTACTTAAGGTGACTCAGTGTGTTAGCAGCAGATCTAGGATGAGATCCCAGAATTCTTAACTCCCACAACTATTTCCATGTCATTATATACTATTAGACTAGAGTGCATTCCAATAAAGAAATTCTCCAACTTTCTTTCCAGAAGAGTTAGCATGGTGTAGCAAATAATAAACTGACTTCAGAGGCAGGAAGATCAGAATTCAAGTGCCCCTCTGACACAAATTGTCTGTGTGACCCTGGTCAAATCATTTAACCTCTAAGTGTGCTAGACGACTCTTTATGACTATAGATCATAGAATATAGGTTGTAGAGAAGTTGACAACCTGTACTGGTAGAGAGAGTGTTCTCATCTGGGAGTTCCCTATACCAATGAAATCACAGATTGATTCTGACCCCTTATCTTTTCTAAACAAAGCTGATTTTAGATTCAGAACGAATGCCATCTATGAGACTTACTACCTCCTTTCACTTATCATCCTATAGAATGTCAGTTTCTTGAATGTCATGTATCTTTGGAACCATCATACAGTATAATTGACTAAAAATACCCTTTGGGTGATTAATACACTAGGAACATGGAAAAATCACTTCTCCTCTCTGAGCCTCAGTTTCCTTACCAATAAAAAGAAACATTTAGGCTTAAAAGTATGTTTCAACTCTTTGTTCTATGAGATTTTGAACATAATGAATTAGGTGACTAGGTAGAATAATACCAGAGAGCATGGTTCATCAGTATTCACAGTGCTTGCAACACTCCGTCTGGTTCAATCCCTCCAGGTCTAATATGCCAGGATGAATTTTGCCAGAGTTGGAAGGTTCTCTTCGGCTGTGGAAGGTATTTTCAGGAAAACCCCAAACCAAGCAAAAATGTAAAATTTTCTTCCTGAAACTTTCAGGATATGAAACCTTACCCTTCAAAACCATGCTACTCAATGATTCTTGCCGTGTTTTACTTGTATTTTAAATGCATGCCTGAATCTACAAAATGAAAAGTCAAGATGAGAAAGAATGACCTAGACTGACCTTCCCTAGCAGCTGGAGAGTCAGTGAATATTTTCCCACAGATGGGGAAATGTCCTTCAAAGTCAGCTACATAAAACAGTTAGTGAAGTGCTAAGCAACAGAGTCAGGTAGAAATGTCTTGACTGTCAGCAAATGACTGTCACTCCATCGTTGAGAGATGCTAGTAAAAGTCCTAGATTTTGACAACTGCCAAGATACTCTTCTGGATTGGTTCCAATACTAAGCCTAACTTCAGTATAAATACAACAAGAACAATTGTGAATCGTCACTTCCCTTTATAGGGGAGTTACAGGAGGATCACTGGAGGTCATAAGACCCTGAGCCTTAAGAGGGGAAAACAACTTTCTTTTCAGCTTTTTCTATTATACACTTTTATCTCTATAAGACCATATCATAACTAGGAGGAAAGAGAAGTAAGCAGAGAGAGAGAGAGAGAGAGAGAGAGAGAGAGAGAGAGAGAATGATTGAAATGTTAAGAAAAAATAAAATGAAAAAGGCAAAGAAAATCGTGACCTTTGGCCCTCTTTTGAAGCAGTTTTCTCATTTGTGAAATGAGCAGGTAGACCAGATGAACTCTACAATATCTTCCAGCTCAGTCAGTTGGTAATTCTTATTCAGAACATTCAATAAATCCTCCAAAATCCAGGTATAGGTGTACAGCAGACAGTCGGAAACTCAGAACTAGAGATCAAGATAAGAAGAATGACTGAATATAGGGACATTTGCATAACCATAATAATTGAAGCCATGGGAATTCAAGAGGTCTCCCAGTGAAACAGTGGAGAAAGTAAAAAGAAAAAAAGAAGGAGGACAAGGGATGGAGTTGTGAGTATCATTAGAAAAAGGGAAGAGGAAGATAAAATAGCAAAGAAGACTGAGAAGGGGTGATCAAATAGCTAAGAAAAAAATCAAGACAGAAGAGTACATGAAAGCTAAGAAAGGAAACAATATCAAGAATCAGGAGGTCAACAACATCAAATGTGACATAAAAGATTGGAGGAAAGTCATTTTATTGATCACAGGTGGCCTTGGAGTGACCAGCTTCAATACATTAATAGGGATGGAAGCCAAACTGAGTTGAGGAGTGAAGAGATGATACGGAAGCAGTAGCACTGACTATAGACTACTCTTGTTAGAAGCTTAGAAGTGAAGGAAAAAGAACTCTAGCATGAAAGGGTTTTTCTCCTTGCTATTTTGTCAATTTTAGAGCAAAATATTTGTAGGCAGAAGCAAAAGAGTCAATTGAAAGAATGGGATTGAATATAGAACTACACTAAGCAATTTCTGATGAAGCAACGTCCTAGAGGGCACAAGGAAAAATGGTCTTAAAACCAAAAGTGGAAAAATTAGCTTGAATAAGCAGGAAGGCTAGCTCATCCTTGGAGACTATAGGTAAGGACACATAGATTGGTAAAGATACAGAAGGGGTAGAATGTTTTGAACATGAAAGGGGATAAGGGAGCACAAGAAAAAGGACCAGGCCATCTGCTCAATAGAAAGTAAAGGTCTAAGTTGGAAACTCAAGGAAATAGGTTTGGAAAAGTCACATTAAGAAATATGCTAGGGAGTAAATCAGAGATGTCTGGGATTGGCATGTACCAATGAGAGCCCAAATAAGCCCAGTTGCTACTTTCTTTCCCTTTAAGTCCATTTAAAAAATCTATTCTCTATGCAACCTTACATGACCTGATATTAATAATGACTCTACTATGATTCTTGAGAGGAAAGACTAAGCCTTATCCAAATTTCCCCTGGGGGCCTGACAAAATTACTCTGCACACCCTAGGCACTTAATAACTGTCTATTGTATCTGCTTTTATAGTACTTCAAAGCCTCATCACCTGTGAGGATAGTCCCTGCCCTCTCAAAGGTAATGAATGCCACTGGGCTACAAGCTCTGATATGTTCGACCAAGCATGGAAGACGTTGAACACTGGCAACCAACTCTGTCCATTCTCCTTGAACTAGACTAACACTAAGCAGAGAGAGGCTGCTCTGGGTAAATCCTAACTCAGAACAGTGTGATGGTAAAGACTTAGAACAAAATAAAACATTCACAGACCAAATATTCAACAAAGATGTAGTACTGGTCCAATGGGACACAGTTCTCTTTTCTCAGTCAAGGATGTACACCCATAGCAGTCTGTCAAGACTGAGGAGTGCTAACCATTCTATGGACCAAGTTTCAAAGACAGCCTTATTGCTTCTTAGGGAAAACTAGCTTAGCCTATGTGGCAGAGATTTCCCAGTCTTAGTAGATATTGATGTTTTCATAGGTGAGGAGGGCATGCTGGCCCATATAGCAGTCTGTTATGTCTGAGGAGTGCCAATCACTTTGTAAACCAAATGAGTCTCAAAAATGTTGTCACTGCCTTTTAAAGAAAAAATTATCCTATCCTATGTGGCACTGATTTTCTAGTCTTATTTTTTCAATCATGCTCAGACCTCTTTCATTTCCACAATGATGTTGAAAAATCAGTGAAAAAAGGGAAAATTCTAAGAAGCATGGTTCCTAGAGCAGTGGACTCCAACTTTTTAGTTACATTAACCCCTTAATGGGCATCTAGGTGGCACAGTGGACAGAACACTGAAGTCAGAATAGACCTGAAGTCAGAAAGACTTGTCTTCAGGAGCTCAGACACTTACTAGCAGTGTGAGCCTGTAGGCAAGTCACTTAACCCTGTCTACCTCTATCTCATCTAAAGAAGGAATTGGTAAACCATTCCACTGTCTTTGCCAAGAAAACCCCAAATAAGGTCACAAAGCATCAGACACGACTGAAGCAACTTAACAACAACAAAACCCTTATAACAACAACAGCAAAATGTGTTATGAACAACCAAGGTAACTTTTAACTGTCAGTACTCTACATGTTAACATCTCTATCCAAAAGACAATAAGTTGACATATCCTGAAGGAACTGATCTAAATACACATTCATGCTATAAATTAAACCAGAAGTCAATGAAATCACAGCTAAGTGGAAGGGAAAGCTTACTATCTCTACTCAGAGAGAGGAAGAAAATATTGGGCCTAGTTGGTTCCCTCCTTTGCAAAGAGGGAACAAGAAATATCTGACACTTGGTCCCAGCACTTAGTTGTACTTGTGACACACACAAAGAAAAAGCTCACTCAAAGATACCTTCCAATATCTCTTGAAGATGATGAAGTAGGGAAATGTGATGATTAGCCTGACAAGAGCCTTCAAACCAAGGCAACATAGACTACAATTTGGTACCTTCAGTGGAAAGGCAAGTACAGGTAGTGGGGAAAATGTTGAAAAATGTAGGCTGGAATTGGGAAATGAAGGTAAAAGTCTCGGAGTTATTCAAAAGTCTTATACCTATAATTCAATAACTGAGTCAAAAGCTACTGAATACAGCAGACACTGTGCACATAAAATAACAGAAGAAGAAGAAGAAGAAGAAGAAGAAGAAGAAGAAGGAGAAGGAGAAGGAGAAGGAGGAGAAGGAAGAAGAATAAGAGGAAGGAGAAGAAGAAGAAGAAGGAGAAGAAGGAAGAAGAAGAGGAAGGAGAAAAAGAAGAAGAAGGGGAAGGAGAAGAAGAAGGAAGGAGAAGACAAGAATAAGGAAGAGGAAGAGGAGGGAAGGAAGGAAGGAAGAAAGGAAAGAAGGGAAGGAATTAACTCTCCTTGATAGGAAGTAGCTGGTTCCAAATGGAGAAGTCTTTTCAGAATCAGCTGTCTGGGTGCTGTCAGATCAACAGATGGTTAGAGAAAAGGTAAAAAAAAAAAAAGCATGACATTAGAAGGATAAAGATACAATGTAACCAATACCAAAGCTCCAACCCAACTTATTTACAGAAGCCTGTCACTTCAGGCCATGCAACTGAAAACACATCCAATAAACATACTTCTGATAATTTAAAAGTCATGTTAAAGAATAATCATTTTGCCCAACATTGAAACTTGCTCTTCTCCATTTTCTCCATTTATGCATACAATATGATTCCCATGGGTGGATGTGATCATTAGCATTCTCCTAGCCTTTTCATTGGCTGTCCTTTATGCCTGGATTGCTCTCCTTCCTTACTACCAGGTCTTAGCTTTCTTCAAGACTCAGCTCAAATCTCACCTGCAGGAGGACTTTCTATACACATATACATACATAGGAGATCTTGATTTATATTTGCTTTTGTTCAGAATTTTCTGTAGGAGCCTTCAGGATTTTTGCCTCAAAAGGGCATGTCCTATTCAACCTAGATAGTGCCAATATAACCAAAACACTCTCTTTACCATTCCAAACCCCACCCCCCACCCTCACCCACCCACTTCAAGAGAGAAGAATTTTTATGCTGTAGACTAAAGATGCAAGTCCCAGTAAGTCAAAACATAAAGTAACTTGAGCTAAAACACAGCATGGGTTAAAAGTGAAGCAAGCCCTTTCAACCACCACAGCACAAAAGAATTCTGTTTACAACCAAGTATGTTCAGACAACAACTCTTTTTGGTGCCTGGCCCTCCACCCCCTCCAGCTCAGTGACAACACAGTATCAAAGGCAAAACTGCTGTGGGATTGGAAATAAATCTAGACTCAGGCACACAAGCAAACATGGCACACTGCCCATCTACAAAAATCCCTGAAAGCAAGAGCACAAGACTGAATGGATGTAGGGACATATTCAAATGCAGAAACTTCTCTGCAGGGGAAAGGGAGATGCTAAGCATTTTGCACTCATAAGCAGGCACCATCCCAACAGAACAAGAAGGAGCTAGATCCTAAAATCTACATGGAGCATCATGGCCCTAAACTCCAGACACAACACTTGTCTCATCTCCTACTACATTATCTATAATTTGGAGGGATTCTTTTTTCAAAAGGAAAGTAGATGGGAAGAGGATAGATGAGTCATATATCTACATGTTCCACCTCTTCCCCACCACACCATAAAATAAAGTTCAAGCCCTGGAGGTCTTTGGAAGCTTCAAATGGTGCAATGCCTGATATATTTTTAATCTATGGGCACGGCTTTAAAGAAGATTCACTACCATATGTCTTGATGCTCCCACAGGGCACCCATGACATTCTCTACTCAGTATTCTAAGTTGAAGATGACTTTCTGGTGTTATAGCTCAGAAGCTCCTTCTTCCTGGAGTACAAATTGATATTAGCCAGAATTTAATTGAATTTTAGAAACAGGTAAGTACTATAGAAGTATAATTGGCACAAAAAATTCTTCCACCCAAAAGTCTGAGACACACTCTTCTATCACTGCAAAGAAGGTCCAAGAACTAGTGGAATCAAGCTTAGATAGCACACGTGGAAAAAGAAAGTCTTTTTGCTAGAGGTCTCCATATGTTCCTCTTCAGCACAGTGTAGCTGTTCTGCAGAAATCCTTATGAAACCTTGAATCTACATTTCCTCATAGTGTCCAATCTGTGTTGGCTCCTGATGCAGATTCAGCTATCAGCTGCTGTCCCAGCATACCAATTTGTTGTTGTTCTTGAATCATTTCAGTCAGGTCTAACTTTTTGTTACCCTATTGGGGTTTTCTTGGCCAAAATACAGGAGTGGTTTGCCATTTCCTTCACTAGCTCATTTTATAGATAAAAAAACTGAGACCAGCAGGGTTAAGTGACTTGTCCAGGGTCACACAGCTAATGAGTGTCTGAGGCTGGATTTGAGCTCATGAAGATGAGTCTTCCTGATTCCAGACTTGGTGCTCTATCCTCTACGCCACCTAGCTGCTCCTACCTGTCCAGACCTTCTAATAGTCATAAGATCATAAGGTCCTCCAAAATCCATGAGTTCCTTCTCTAGACAAGGGAGAAAGAAGAGGGAAAAAAACTAAGGCCAAAATATTTCTCTTCCCACCTTATGCCTCAAGAGATTCCTTCTCAAGAGTTTGGCTGGAAGTTTCTGTCTGTTGCTAGACATTCAGATACCCCTTAGTTTTGAACAGGTCACCAGTATATAGACAACTTACAAGATGTGACCAAACTCCCTCAGTCAATTTAAACATATTTTCTATTCAACACTCTCTTATTTAATGGCTTCCAAAGATCTAAATTAATCAAGGACTTCTTTCCATATTGAGGTTAAAACCTATGACTAATTGACAAAAATGTTATAACCCACCTAAGGTACCAGGACACTGCACACTGACACTTTTTTTAAGGGATCTGGGGTAATTGATTGACTCAGCCCTCTCCCCTCACAAAAAGAATCAGCAGAAAAAGTCCCTACTCTCCAGCAGTTTATGTAATATAAATCAGAACATACCTGATGGATAGAAGGTAGCCTTAGAGTTGAGGGCACTTTTTGCTGCGAGTGATAAGGAAAAACCTTCTGAAGAAGGTGGTACTTGAAATGAGTCTTAAAATCAGGGATTCTAAGACAAAGAAAGTAGGAGGAAAAGTATTGTATGTGCAGGAGACATCCAGAGCACAGACATTGGGAGAGGAGATGGAGTGTTATATGTGACGGGCAGCAAGTAATCTCACCATCATCATCTAGGATTGTTGCTAGAGCTTCAAGATGTGCAAAGCATTTTACATGTGATTTCACTGGATGTTCATAGTCGCCTGATGGTGAGGCAGGGGCTAATATCACTCATTTTAAAATTAAGAAAGGAAGACTGAGTAACTTGCTCAGGGTCACAGAGATAGTATCTGAGGGAGAATTCAAATGCAGCTCATCCTGACTCCAAAGCCAATGTTCTATCCACTATGTCATCGAGTTGCCAATATACAGACCAGTGGATTGGACACTTAATAAGTGCTTGTACATCATTTGATGGATGGTTGCATCTCACCTCCTCTATAAGATCTGATCCAGGTGGCATTTTCTCCACAGAGCTTTCCCTGTCCTTCCTCCTCCTGTAGAAATTATTCATACCTCATCTAAGTTCAAAATACTTTTGTTCCATATGCATTTCTTTAAAATATGTATTATAATCTATGTATTTATCTTAGCCCCCCTACTAGAGTACAAACTCCAAGGAGATAGACTTTGTAGCTGTTCTAGCACCTAACACTTTGTGTTTGGCACATAGTAGGTACTTATTATTTGAACGACTCAGTGTTTTGACATTGTCATCAAGTTTATTGTCTGGGGGAGTATTAGAAATAAACAAAGGTTTATTTTTAATTATGCAAAAGGTCAAAGCGTTGACATGAACGACAAATAGAGTCACAGAATTTTACAGTTGTTGATAACCACAAAGGGCATCTAGTCCAACCCATACTTGAACAAGAATCCCTTCTACAAGATACCTCAAAAAAGTCCAACAGGCTTCACTTGAGTACCTTCCATGAAAGGGTGCCCACTACCTTCACAAACATTCCATTTCACTTCTGAATATGGAAATTTCTCCTTATATTAAGATTATTTCTGCCTTTCTTCAACTTTCACCCCAAATTCTTCTGGCACAATAAGTCTAACCTATTTAAATGATACAATATTTGTAAATCTCTTTGCACAATTTCTGGCACATAGTCAATGCTTAATAAATTTTTATTTCCTTCTTTCCCTCAATCTGTCAGTCATATGATAGTGGTTCAGATACTTCAAACAGCTGACACTTTTCAGAACATGATTAATTGGGCTCCGATCTTATTCTAATCAGTATTAATCAGTTTGATATGATTCCATAGGTCTAGTGATTATAAGTTGTATATATTAGGTCCAAAAGCTGTGAACTGCAGACTATTAGTTCACTTATTTAATCATAGGAAGCTAACTAGAAAATTTCTACCCTTGTTTTTGCCTTCTTATGTTGATCAATTCCTCCAATAATGGAGGTGACTCAATGGTATGGAAAGTCCTCCAGGTATTTTTGTTACCCCACTATCTCTATTCATCTATTGCCCAACATGGAGAAATGACCATGAGAATTTGGTCAATAAATAATCCTCTTTGCCAGACTGTAGACCATTGTCCACATGTAGATATCAGTCCATGTAGATATTTTGACATCAGTTTATCAGTCCAGTGCAAGGGCCTGCTCATCAGCTCAGTAAGACCTCCTAGAAAGTCAAGATAGGAATGTGAAGGTCAGCTCATCCTCTCATTTTCAACTGAAGCGGATTTGTATTTTGCGTAGACCTTCCTGGAAGGTCAAGGGTATGGTTTATCAACTAATGAGATTCTACATTTTTAGTTTTCTTCATCTGTATTGTCTGGGTATCAAAGACTGTAAAACCAAGGCCTTGGAAGAAAGGGGCATCTCAGTTCATGAAGAAGCTCTGAGGTCCACTTCATTAGAGGGTACCATAGACCCTTTAATAAAGCTTTAATAAAGTACTATCAGCTTGGGGATGTGCCTCAGTTTCTTTGATTGGAGGTTAAATCATTTTGGACTACATTGTTTCTGCCAACAAGCCTTTTCTTTTCCAGGCTAAATAACTCTGGTTCTATCAACTATTCCTCATAAGATATGACCCTGTGACCTCCTTGTTATCCTCCTCTGGACATATTCAGGGTAATCAATGTTACTCTTAAAATGTGGTACACAGAATTGACCATAATTCTCTTGGTGTGCTCTGAACAAGGCTATGAATAATAAGTAGAACAATCAATCACCTTACTTGTTATGGGCATTTTGCTTATTTTAATTCAGCTTGAGATTATATTAGTTTTGGGGATTTCCAGAACGCACTTTAATCTAGCCACATCTCCTCCATCTTGTTCTTGAAAAATTTATTTTGTAAATCAATGTATATTATTTCTTTTATTTATTGCTACAAATGTCATCCTTTAAGATTTAGCCCAATGTTCTAGCTTGTCAAGATATTTGTGGATCCTGCTTCTGTTATCCAATGCATTAGCAATCCTTTTTATCTTTGCGTCTTTGGTAAGTACGCTATCAATGTTTTTACTAGTCATTGAAAAAGATGCTAAAAAAGAAAAAAAACAACACAAGGTCAACCACAAATTCTTTGGGGATTCTTCGCTGGTGACCTACTTTTAAGCAAACATTGATCCATTAATCAATGCTCTCATTCACCATACCAGGCCTATTGCAAAGGAAGCCATGTGAGGATGATTTATTCAAATCTGTCCTGGTCCTCCTCTAAATCCCCAGGTCAATACAACTGACTTCGTAGATATTCAAGGATGAAATGTGGCCCAATAAGCTTTGTAACTGGAATTTTCTATCTTACAATTAACCAAAAATAATAGGGAGATCTGTAGGGAAATAGCTTATGATCTGACAAGCTATGTGACAAGTGATGCTTTATGCATTACAAGGCATTGTCTTACCAGAACCCCATGGCAGAGATAATGCAAGAATTATTTCAAAACTTCAAAAGAATAGAGAGACAGAAAGCACTGGGGTAAGAAGACTGGTTAATATCCTAGTTCTGCTGCTCTACCTACAACACTGTAAGGAAATCACTTCATCCTTCTTGGCTTCAGTTTTCTCTTACATAAAAAAAGAGGTTAGGCTAGATGACTTCTAAGGTCTCTTCCAGTTGCAAAGACTATGATTTCATCAGTGAAGGAATTCTCTTCACCAATAAAGATTGCAGTGCTCCTACTCCTTAGTAGATGGTTTTATGAGCTACTAGGGCAAAGATAATGTATCACTTGATTGCCAAAGCAATGACTATCTCTGTAGATGGTTGGACTGGTCCTCTTTTGGCCAGATGATTCCTAAAATTTTTCCATTTGGCAGGACCAATGAGTTTAAATATTTCCCTACAGCATTCAGAGAAACTGTATAACTTGGACATGGTTGCTCATTCCAAGGTTTGTGCTCTCGCCACTATTCCAAGTTGCTTCATGATATGACATGTCAGCACAGCTCCATTTCTGATGCAATTAGCTCACCTTCCTATAATCTATTCATGCTGCAGTCAGAAATCGTTCCTGATTCATGATTTCCTACATAAAATAACCAAGAGAATTATGATATGACATTAGTGATACCCCATATCCAAATGTACACCTAGAACTGGAGGTGACACAATGAGGAGGAAATGATTTGGATGTAGCCATATTGGTATCTGTCCTTCATAGAACTAGAATAAAGTTTCTGTTCCCTAATGAGGAGATAGAAAATGTTAGAAAGCTGTACTCTAGTCTTGACTCCTCTATAAAACTGTTGTATGAGCTCAAGAAACATAAATGCAGCACAATCATCTATTAAGTATATGTTGTGACCAGAATTCTGTGCTAGGACTAAGAGAGACACAAATTTTAGATATAATTTGGGGCTCTGTCCACAAAGAACCTATAGTATAGTAAAGAGAAAACCTCAATGCTGACAGATAGAAATCATAGTGTTACATGGTAACTTGCCTTAAGGAGTTACTTATATGATTGTTAAGGATAGGAAAATAGAGTGGTGATAATGGGAGGAAAGGAGACACAGACATGGCATCTGAGTTAAAGTTAAATTGGGAATTGAAGGATGGGCAGGACTCCACCAAGTGAAAAGTCTTCAATTACATTATCTGTAAAAATGAAGTAGTTGAACCAGGTGAACTCTAAGTTCCCTTCTTGGTCTGATATTTTATGAGTCTGTGGAGAACATCCAAAAAAGTCAAGTAAACTAATAAAGATGGTGACAGACTTTAAGTAATAGCAAATGAGGATTAATTGAAGGAACTAGTATTGTTTATACGGGAGAAGAAGACTTGGTGGTGTGGAAAGGGCAGCAAGAAGAAGGTACAGTAGCAGTCTTGGAGTATTTTAAATGATGCCTGAAGGAAAGGGTAATAAGACTTAATGTGCTCAGCCTCTGATGACAGAAGGAAGAGTAATAAGTAAAAATGGGAGGGAGAATTAAATTTGGATAGAATAAGGGGAAACTTTCCAACAAATAATGTAAGGTATTCAAAAATTCAATGTCTGTCTCAGAAAGTAGCAGATTCTCCCTCACTAAGGGTCTTTGAACAAACCCTACATGGCTACTTCTCTGGTGTGTTATGGACAGGATCCTTGATTAGATCTGGGTTACATTCAGTGGCTTTTGAGGTTCCTTTCAAATCTGAAAAGCTGTGCTTCTGGGTTAAATTTGGGCTAGAGTGGAGCATTGAGGAGGAATGATAAATTATTAGCTATGGAAATCATGATCTAAAATGTGCTCCTATGAGTCAAACTTTGGTAATTAAAAAATAAAATGCCCATGTCAACAACAATGGAATCCTCTCTGTTGCAGTGAAAAACAAACTGATAAATTTGAACTACAGTCCCTTGGCATTCTCCTGGGTAATCTGACAAAAAATACTGAACAGTTCTTTAGAATTTCTGAGGACAGAGCCCATTGGCCTTGCCACATTCCTCTTCAGCAAAGAAAAGCTCAACTGGCTGGGCATACTGATGCAGCACTCTTCTCAGCAACTTCTAGTAAATAATAAGTATAAACTTTCCCTCCCACTTTGAACCACTGCCAACACAATTTAGAATGTGTAAGCCAGTATCCCAAACTATATTAGGAGTCATCCTGGTTTAAGAAAGTTTAAGAGAAGTTCTGGTTTAAGAAGAATTATCTCACAAAATTAAGTAGCTATTGAAAGAATGGGGCAATTATTATTTTTTTATTTGTTTTTTAATTTTAATTTTCATTTTTAACAGTTTATAACAGATAAAACAATTCAAACTTTTGGATATTTCTTTTTAAAGCATTTACAATATGGACCGCAAAAGAATTTTTTTTTTAAACATTAACCAACTAAGACACAAATAATAGGTGCCTTGCCAACTTCACAAGCTCTTGTCGTAATTGTCTCCACACTATTACTAAGAATTAAAGGACCCTAACTTATTCTTGTTGGTCTAAAGTCCTATGCCTAATAGTTTAATTTTAGACTTAACCTCGGATGTTCCCCTGCCAATAATCTATAATTTAATAGATCTGGTACTAAGCTTACAAACCTTTTGCCTATAAGAAATTGCCATCAAGAGTAAGGACATTGCAGGGATACAATATCTCCCCAACTTCATGTCAATTCCAGGCAGGATTAGATTGTCAATTTGCATTCAGTGAGGATTAAAGTCTGCCAGGTGTCAGTGGGGAAACTGAGTCAGAAGACTCCTACCTCAGCCCAGGCTGAACAGCCACTCTCCTATCTTTCCCATGAGATCACCTTTTGCAGTTCATACTAGCACCTCACAGGCTTACTGGCATCATGGATTGGAGGCTCAGACTGCTTTTTTTGCTATCCATACCTGGAGTTAGAAGAACAGTTACTTAATACTGACTAAAAAATCTATAGCCTCTAAAAATGGCAAGTTCCAATAACCAGGTTTCAAATATGATTATAATTTCACTTTAGCTAAGGAACACCTTTTGAGGCAAGTCTTAAGTGGCTTACATGCCTTTTATATGTGTGCTAGTTCCTGATTAAATAGCAATCATAAAATCAAATTTACTATTAAAACCTTAACTTTTCCATCAATGCCAAATTTTACCCAAGGTTACCTTCCTCTAGGAAATTTTGACTAACATTCTTTTCCCCAAACTAAAGATGTCATTGATTTATTCTCAGTAATTAATTCAGTCAATTGTTTTCATACTAATTGCTTTTACCTCACTTTGTAACATGTCCAATTTTTCTCCTCATCACTCCCCTCCCCCGCTTCCTAATACCTTGCATTCTGATTACTCCTTCCCTCAATGTACCCTCCCTTCTATCACACTCCACCCTTCCCTTATCCCCATCTTCTCTTTTTTCTTGTAGGGAAAGATAGATTTCTATACCCCATTCCCTGTATTTCTTATTTCCCGATTATACGCAATTAAAATTCTCACCATTCATTGCTAATACTTTGAATTCCAACTTTTCTCCCTTCCCCTCTCCCTTCTCCCTCCCAGACCCACTGGGAAGGTAAGCAATTCAATACAGACTAAATATGTGTTCTTTTGCAAAAGACTTCCATAATAATCATGCTGTGTAATACTAATTATGTTGCCCTCTGTCCTACTCTATCCCCTCTTATTTTTTCCCCCACAACTGACCTTGTCCCTTCGCAAAAGTGTTTATTTCTAGTGACTCCCTTCTCCCATTTGTCCTCCCTTCTAACATTCCCCTCACCCCACTTGTCACCTCCTCTCCTACTTTCCTGTGGTGTGATATAAATTTTCATATCAAATTTAGTAAGCATGTTATTCCCTCCTTCAGCCACATGTGGAGAGAGTAGCTTCATTTTTCCCCTTTCCCCTTCTACTTTTTCTTCTCCATTGAACAAGATTTTTCTTATCTCTTTTATGAGTTATAGCCTGCCCCGTTCCATTTCTCCCTTTCTCTTCCCAGTATTTTCCTCCTTCACCCTTTAATTTTTATTTTATTTTTTTGCGTGTGGATAACGTCTCCTCTGATTCAACACACCCTGTACTCTCTGTCTATATATGTGTATGTGTGTGTGTATGTACAATCTCTCCATCTACCCAAACACTGAGAAAAGATTCAAGAGTTATAAATATTTTCTTTCCATGTAGTAATATAAACAGTTCAGCTTTAGAGAGTCTTTTATGATTTTTCTTTCCTGTTTAGTTTTCTTTCCTGTTTAGTTTCTCTTGATTCTTGTCTTGGGAAGTCAAATTTTCTATACAGATCTGGTCTTTTCCTCAATATGAATGATTGAAAGTTCTCTATATCATTAAATGACCATTAATTCCCTTGAAATATTATAGTCAGATTTGCTGGGTAGGTGATTCTTGGTTTCAATCCCAGTTCCTTTGACCTCTGCAATATCCCATTTCAAGCCCTTTGATCCCTTAATGTTGAAACTGCAGATTCTGTGTTATCCTGATTGTATTTCCACAATACTCAAATTGTTTCTTTCTAGCTGCTTGCAGTATTTTCTCCTTGATCTGGGAACTCTGAAATTTGGCCACAATATTCCTAAGAGTTTCTCTGTTGGGGTCTCTTTCAGGAGGTGATCTGTGGATTCTTTCAATATTTATTCTGCCCTCTAATTCTAGAACATCAGGGCAGTTTTCCTTGATATTTCATGGAAGATAATGTCTAGGCTGTTTTTTTGATCATGGCTTTCAGGTAGTCCCATAATTTTTAAATTGTTTCTCCTGGATCTATTTTCCAGGTCAGTTGTTTTTCCAATGAAATTTTTCACATTATCTTCTATTTTTTCAAGTTTTTGGTTTTTTTACTAACTGCTTGGTTTAACTCATAGTCATTCATTTCCCTGAACTCAATTCTCTCTTTCAATGAATTATTTTGTTCAGTGAGCTTTTGAACCTTCTCCTCCATTTGATTAATTTTGCTTTTTAAAACCTCCTTTTCCTCATTGGCTTTTTGGGACTCTTTTTCCAATTGAGTTAGCCTCTTTTTAAAGTTGTTATTTTCCTTAGCATTTTTTTGGTTCTCCTTTAGTAAGGTGCTAACTTGTTTTTTAAGGTCTTCTATTGCCTGAGCCCAGTTTAAGTTCCCTTTGGAGCCCTGGAGGCAGAGGCCTTGACTTCCTCTGACAGTATGCTTTGTTCTTCCTCATCTGAAAGGATAGGGGGAGATACCTGTTCCCCAAGAAAGTAACCTTCTGGGGTCTTATTTTTTTTCTCTTTTTTGGGCATTTTCCCAGCCAGACTTCTGAGTTTCCTCTCCACAACCACTTCACCTCCAGTTCCACCAAGTCAGCACTGGAGGCTGAGATTCAGATGAGCTGCTCCAAAGCCTCAGGGGCTTTAGGCTGGGGCAGGCTGCTATTCAGTGTGACATTAATATCAGCTGCTCAGGAGTGGGCAGGGCCACCACACAGGACTCAGTTACCTCAGGGGGTTTACAATGAGACCTTCAACAATGGATTGGGGCTACTGCCTGCTTTGGGAGCCCCATCTCCTGCTGCCTCTACTGCTGCCACCTGAGGAGGCCTGAGTTTTGGGGACACCCTGCTCCCTTCTCTGCCAGCCAAAAAGACCTTCTCACTGACTTGTGGTGCCTGTGGATTGAGGGATCTGTGATGCCACTGGAGATTCTGTCCCTGAAGCCTGCTTGGATCTGCTCCTTTTGGTGCTACATGGCCAAGGCAGGGCTGGGCTTTGCTCCACATCCGGTGTGCGACAGACCTTTCCCCTCGGTCTTTCAGGTCACTCTGGGATAGAATTCTCCTCCACTCTGTTGTTCTGTGGCTTCTGCCGCTCTAGAATTTGTTGAGAGCTCTTCTTTACAGGTATTTTGTGGGCTGTAGGATAAGAGCTAGCATATGTGCATCTTTCTATTCTGCCATCTTGGCTCCACCCCCCAGAATGGTGCAATTAGATATCACTACAGGAAGATGGTTTTCCATTTTTTATGAGCAATAGTTCCTAGCAAGGTGATGTATGTGTAGCCTGTGACACCAAAAAGTCATTCGTCTGTCACCCAATTCTACTTTTGCACCTAACAGGTTGTCATAATACTTTCCCAAGATATTAACACAGAAAGAAAGTCTGGCAATATTTTTTATGTGCTGAAACTAGAATATGTGATGCTTGGATAGCTAGCATAAGATGGGATAATACTTTTATATAAAACCTTGTTGATTCTTTTATTTTTATTTATTTGTTATTTTTAGTATCTTGATAGTCTTTACAGAAAAAAGGAAATCATTTTTGAGGTTGACATTATTATACTTAATAATGGCTCAGGGTCAAAGGAAAGGCACCCATGAAAAATGATTTTGTAGTAATCACTAGAAATCACAGACTATGAGAACAAGAAGGGACCTCAAGATACCTTCTCATTTTATAGATGAAGGGCATTTTGCTCTAAGTGGTAGAATGAATCACTGGGGAAGCAGGAACTGGAATTAGGATCCATTGTAACCTTTTCAACTACACCATTCCAAATCTGAATCTGTTAGCTGGAGATTCAAACTAACCTAGCTGTGGGCTTCAGAAAAATCTTGCTAGAGGCAGAATTCACAATAGAAAATCAGAAATCACTAAATGGTACACAAAGTAGGATATTAGACACTACAAGGTTTCAGTATCTGTTCTCATGGAAAGGGATATAATATTAACACTGGAAAATGTAAAAACAGAATAAGCCTTACTAAACACATTAAGCATGTGAACCCTAAATTCAAGGTGTGATTGGAGGGAAATGGGAGCTCACTGGCTAGGAAAGATTTTATGGAGGAGATGGTATTTGAGTCACTGGTTGTTTAAAAGGATAGAAGACAAATGTTCACATAGTAGCAAACTGTTAGGATCACAAAACAGGCTTTCAAACCCAATTAAAATTGATTTTAACTTATTGTGGGAATATTGTGTGGCCTTTGTTATGGGCTGTGGCCTAATAAAATTCTAGTGGTGCTTTCAGGTTCAAAAATTCCAAAAATATACAACTGTGTGGTCCTCTGCTGCTCTTTCCAATCAAGCTGAGAATTAACTTCCTCTCACCATTAAAGTGGCCAAGAAATATAATGAAATACCATTTCATTGGTCTGGAAAAATTAGCAAATGGAATGTTCTGGTTAATTGAAGGTCATTATGTGTGGAATACACACAATAACTTTCAACAATTTGATTATAAATGCTTAACGTTAAAATCATGTCGCATACTTTAATACTTTGTAAATAACTTTAGGATTTCAGTATATATGCAAAGACTTAGGGTCACCATTCACACAAACACTATTTATTAAACTTCTAATATATGCAAAACCCTGTACTAATTTGATAATTATAGGATATCAGTAGATGCATAAATCTCTAGTGAGAAAAGACCTTTGAAATCATCTAGCCCAACTCTCTTATTTAAGAGACAAGGAAACGGAGGCCCAGAAATTTTAAGTGATCTACCCAAAATCCCACATCGAGGAAGCAGCTGAGCCAAGACTTAAAAATTCAGGTCCTCCAATTCCAAGCCAAGTGTTCTTTCCAATATATTAGTTTAGAAAGCACTTTCCTCAAAGCATTAAAACATCTTTGCCTATCTGGCATGTAGACAGAGAAAGGACAGCTGAAGAAACTGAGGTTCAGAGAGATGGAGAAGGTTGCCCAAAGTTACAATGCATAGTGATTTGAGTATACACTTGCCACAAAGCCTCATGACTAGAGTCTGGTGCTATCGTTTTATAACGTAGATTAAGATTCCATGACTTTATCCGATACAAAGTCTTTTAGAGGTCATCTAATCCACTCTTCCTCCCCATGTAGAAATTTCTCCTATGATACAGATAGATAGACAGAGATAGATAGATAGATAGATAGATAGATAGATAGATAGATAGATAGATAGATAGATAGATAGATAGATGGACGGATGGAGAGATGGGTAGATGGATGAATGGATCAGTGGGTAGGTGGATAGATAGATGATAAATGAATAGATACCCCTGAAAGATGATCATCCAGTTCCTCTATAGCCATTTCTATTGACAGACCACTCACTCCAATGTATTCTATGCATAGCTCGTTTGTGTCCTGTCTCCCACTTTAGATTATTAGTTCCATAGGGGCAGAGACTATCCTTTCTTTGTGTTTCCAGTACCTGGCATATAATGAACATTTAATAGATGTTTACTGACTGACTCACCTTAGAATTAGGCAATGAGATTTCCTGTAACTTCTAGAAATTGGTTTAATACTCTTGAGTGTTAATTAAGTCTAATTTCTCTACCACCTGATGTACCCCCCCCTCAAAAATGTGGACATTTCCCATATCTCCCATCTTCTTTTCTCCAGGCTGTACATTCCGTATATTTTCCACTGTTCTTCATTTAGCAGTTTTGCATCTTCTCCCTCTCCTGGTCACCATCCTCCATGTGTACTACAATTTTTCTACGTTCATGCTCAAGATAGCCCGCTGTAGCAAAGCATGACATTCCAGATTCATCTGACCAGCTTGGGGACCATATAAAAAGGAAACATGAAAACTGTCTCCAAATACTCACAAGGCTGGCTATCACATGGGAAGTGATCAGATGAATCCCCAAAGAGGAGAACAAGGACCAGAAGGAGGGAGGTATATAGAAGGAAATTTCAGTTCAATACAAAGAACTTTTTAAAGCACTTAGATCAGGCTGGAAATGCCTTACAACAAACACTTGCTGATTTGAACTGAAACTACTGAACCTGAAGATTTTGCAATCTTCTCAACACTAGCCATGACTGACTAGTGCCTGTCTTGATAGGTAATGAACTCCCCTTTGTTGGATGTATTCAAGAAGAGGCTGGATGATCATTCCTTAGAGGTGTTATAGAGAAGACTCATATATGAAGCAGAAGGTTGGATTAAATGACCTCTAAGTTGTTTTTTTTTCCCAACTGCAGAATTTTATTTATACTACCTGAGCTGGCACTAAAATAATACAGAACAAAAGCAGGTTAATTTTATGGTTCTCTATGTTAAGTCCTTCCCTTCTTTCAAGGATCAGTTCAGAGTACGCTTCCTTCAGGAAGCCTTCCTTGACCATCAATTGAAAATGATCTCTCCCTCCTTAAATGTTTAATAGCATTTTGTCCATGCCTCTCCTTTGCCCTTCTCTCATTTCTCCTTGGATCTTAGTTGTTTGCATATATCATTTTGTTATGATAGACTGTAAACTCCTCAAATAAGGGCCTGTGTCTTGTTTATCAGAGCAGTACTTTGCAGACCAAATGACCAAGCACTTATGAACTGAATTGTCTCTCCCAAGGAGATTCTGTGTGGGCCACTTCTCACTGCTTCAGCACAGGGCTAAACAAATAAATCCCTGTCAACTTAAAGATGGTGCAGTACAGAGTGCTTGCTTTGAAATCAGGAGTCCTCAGTTTGAGTACTGGTTTTTCAAGACACTAAATCTCTTTGGGATCTCACTTCTTGAATTCCTTTAAAATGAAAGAATTGTACAAAATGATCTCAGTTTTGTCCAGGTGCCCTCTCCAGCTAAAGGCCCCTTTATATGAATGCCTAAATAGGAAAGTTTTGGATTTTCCCCAATTCCCTTGGAGATACAAGTAATTAAACCACACATATTCCCCTAATACATAAACCTGAGATCCTGCTTTTCAAATCTCTCTTGCCCACAAAACAATTGAGGAATTCCCAGGAGCTTTTCTACAGACTTCAATGCAAGTATGACCAAAACATAAAAACAAACATTTAAAAAGATTGCAACTCCATCTTATAGTTTGGGGTTTGTTTGTTTTCCCATGTGGTAATTTTGCCTGATATTCATGAATAAATTTTAAACTGAGGAAACAAGGAAAACCTCTTCCATGCCTGAAGTAGTAGCAGAAATAGTAGAGTGGAATTAAAAGCCTCAGCTCTGCCATTAACACACTGTGCTAACAGTGAGTCACTTCCTCTCTCTAGACCTCAGCTTTCAGACCTATAAAATTAGGGGTTGAATTGGATCTTTTTCTGCTTGAAAATTCTTTGATTCTGACAATACTCCAAAACAATATTTCAAATAGTACTCCAAAAACCAAGAGTGTGAACCACTCTATTATGTCATGTGATACAGTCTTGTCAGACCAGGCTCCTTCCCCTAGAAAGAACTGTTTGGGGGGAGGGGGATGGAGTTGCGGATAGAGAAGGAATTCCAAGGGGAAGGTAGGATGCACACAGCAACAGTTAGAGATAAGTCTATACATGAAGTCCCTGGATACCAGAGGAACTATACCAATTAAACACTGCCTTCATCCTTATCGAGCCAACTTATGGTTAACACATTCAAAGGCATCTGGATCCGCTTATCCCAGATCAGAACATTTGTAAAGGAAACCAGCTCTTTTCATCGTTCTGGGTATGAAATAGTGCCAGCCTCAACCATGAGGGGACATTTAGAATTACCCAACCTTCTGGACAAGGCTGATTTCCCAGGCTGATTACATGTGCTGCTTCATTTTGAAGGACTAGAACAAGACTAAGATTTGCCCTAAGGATTAAAGAAGGAACTATGGATGTTTGGCCTAGAGAAGATGCAACACTCATTCTTGAGTATTTCTCCAATTTGATCTTACAAGGTAGATTTCTAGAGGGCTGCTACCTCAGCCTCTAAGGGACTTAGTGGGTTGAACCCCTACCAGTGTGCTCCTCAAAGATCTGAAGGGCCATGGATAGAGTTAGAGTGCTGAACCTGGAGTCACCTGAAAGCTGAGTTGAAATTTCAAATGACACTTACTAGTTGTGTGACCCTGGGCAAGTCCCTTAAGCACTGTCTGCCTCATTTTCCTCATCTGTAAAATAGGAGTAATTACAATAGCACCTACTCCCTAACCCACTTGTTAATATAATATAAATAAAAATGAGATAATATTTTGTAAAATATTTTACAAAGTTTAAGGCACTGTGTAAATGCTAGCTATTATTACTGTTATTCAGCTTAATTGAGAGTTTTGTATGCATTAGAGGTTACCCAGAGGGCATTTTCAATGACATTACTCTCTTTAGGATCATTCAAGGAATTTTTTCACACTTCATGATGAGATCTCCTGGTGTGGTTGAAATGTTAGAGTTTTTTCTTTTTTATAAACTCCTTTAACGGAATCTTTTTCTGTAATTAAGGTCTAGGCTTTCAAGGACTCCTTTATAAACTTCTCCCCATTAAGCATTTGCTATCTGTAGCAAATCAACCAGGGTGAATGTTGGCAAAGTCTGTTCATGAACAATCTAGAAAATAACATTTTATTATGGAAAGGCGAGCCTACCATCAGTAGAGGGTCTGGAATGACGCTCACTTCCAAATGGTAATACCATTTTGTCAGGTAGACATCATTTTGTGAAATTTACATAAGTTACCACCTCTCTTGATACTTGTAAAAGCTTTCTAAGACCTCAAAAAATAAAGGAAAGGGAAAGAAACTCAGTTCTTGAAAAGATGTATGAAAAACTCACAGGACTGGAAAAGACGAAACCTTGGAAAACCACATGGAGCTGGAAAATGATTTCTTCACAAAATACTGGGGCAGGTTCTGGGTTGCTACATGAAGTACAGACTCCTAGCAATAATCTCATACCTCCATTTTGTAGCCTGAACAATTTTTGTTTACAGCACATGAAAAACTTATTCACCTTTCCTTAAAATGGAAAATTACTTTGTACTTATTAACAGTGTTAAAAACTGGCCTTTGATGTACTTCTTGGAACTGCAGTTGGGAGAAAGCATTGAGGGAGGTGGGAAATCTTTCCATCAAGCTAAGAAAAATAGACATAACACTAAAGTGTTTTGCCAACATACTATCTCTGGCTGGGAGCTCAAAGCTTTAAAAAATAGAATTACAGATACCTTAATATAACTTCCCAGAGCAGAGAATGAATATTGGTTAATGCAGAAAAACTTACAAGCGCTGATTCAGTAGGAGGAAAAAGGGAACAAATAGAAATGTTTCAAAAACTTTGCTTACCTTCTAGGTTCCTTCCAGCCACCCACAGACCCACCTACCAAAAGAAAACCCAAGAGATGAGATATAATAGTGATGTTCAAATATGTGAAGGGCTTCCATGTGCAAGAGGGATTGGACTTTTTATGTTTGGCCACAGAGGAGACAGAACTAGGAACAATGAATGGAGGTAGGTTTGTTATTATTTAAAAGAATAAACAGAAAAAACACCTTTCCAAAAATTAGAGACATCTGTAAGTGGTATGGAATGACTTGGAAGATAGTGGGTTCCTTTTGTTCTGTTTCTTCTTTTATAACATGACTAATATAGAAATACATTTCATATGATTGTACATGTACAACCTATATTAGATTGCTTACTGTCTTGGAGGAGGGGAATAGGAAGGAGAGAGGGAGAAAAATTTGGATCTTTTATAAAAATATTATAAAAATAGTCTTATCAATCATATAAAAATGAATGTTGAAAATTATCTTTACATGTAATTGGAAAAAATAAAATACTATTTATTTAAAAAAAAGAAGATAATGGGTTCTCTATCTTGGGGGTCTTCAAGCTGAAGTTCAGTGACCACTTGTCTTATGTTTTAATAGACGTTTCCTTTCAGTATGGGTTGAATTAGGGAGGTGCCAAGATTCCCTCTTGCTCTCAAATTCTAAGATTCTAAGAATCTAGGAGTGGCAGTTAAGTGAAATATACTTCAAATCTCTTTCTTTGAATGTACTCTTTGCATGTGAGAGTATCAACATCATACATAATCAATACACCAGGTAGTTAACAATAGAGTATGAAGCTGCCTCTGTTCCATGAGATCCAAACCAGATTAACAAAACATTATAAGCCACCACAAACCTTGTAGATAAGATGAATGCTGACTTGCTCTGTCAACTTCTGAAAAGCAGAAGTGGAAGACCATGTCTAAAATTTTGCAGTTTAAGATAAATTAAGAACAAATAGTAACGCAACCTACTTCAATTCAATTCAACAGATATTCTTTAAGTTCTTATTATGGATACTAAGGTCCTAAATTAGACAATGGGGATGGATACAAAGAAGAAAAACAAGAGAACCTCGGTTCTCAAATCTCAAAGAGTGTGCAATCTATTAGGGAGATTTGACATATATGAATACAATGCAAGCTGACTAATGACCAAGTGTATGTATATGAGTGTATGAGAGGGATCAAATGGGTGGCTTCAGAGATTAGAGAGGTATCAATTTTAGGCTGGAAGAAGTGGGAGAAATTAGGGAAAGCATTATGGAAATTGACATTTGACCCAGAACTTGAAAGAGGAAATGGATATCCGTATTGGCCAAATATGGAAGTTTTATTTCACATAGTCGGGGGAATGATCATAAGGAAAAGAGGAAAGGGGATTGGGGAACATCTAGTATTCCTTTATGGCTAAAGTACATAGGGATATGAAACCAATTGAGAAATACATGATAAAGCCAGACCGTGGAGGGTCTTTTTATGTAATTTAGTCCATAGAAGTCTCGGAGTCAGAAGAAGCTTCAGAGATCATGGGGTCTCAACAATTCCTGAGCAGGAGTATCTTCCATTAATACCTGAAAGGAGTCCCTTCTATATAACATTTCTAACAAGTGTTCAACCAAATGCCGTTTGGACACCTCGCAATGAGGAAACTCCCTCTACCCCAATGTCCTTTGTGGCTATCTCTATTTGGTAGGAAGATTACCTTTATATTAATCAGAATTCTACCTCTCTACTTCCTGCCCCTCCCTCTTCCCATTGTACCTAACTTTGCCTTTGAGAGACAAGTAGATCAAATCTAACCACTCTTCTCCAAGACAATCCCTTAAATAATTGAACACAACTTTCAAGTCCCTACCAAATCTTCATTTCTCCAAACTAAGCATCCGCTGTGTTTTGGCCAATCTTAGGATATGATCTTGACACCCTTTGAGCTCCTACTTGCCCTCTTCTAGACACATTCCAGTCCATAAATGGCCTTCTTAAAATGCACCCTCACGCCCACCCCCAACATCATACTCCAGAAATCCATCTCATCAAGGCACTGTGCATTTGGACTATCACCTCCCTTGTTCTGGACATTCTGCTTCTATTAGTGCTGCCTAAATATCTATTGTTCCCATTAATTTTCCATTTTTGCTGCCATATTTCACTCGTTGACAACCATGCCCATACCCATCATCTTCAAAGAAAATAAAAACTCCTAACATTAAAATATACTCTTTTGATACATAAAGTATTTGATTCTCACAAAAGTCCTACAATGTAGGAAACATATCATTTACAGATGAAAAAATTGAGAGTTGTAGTGGTTAAGTGAATTGTCGGAGATTATAAAGCCTGAGTAAGTGGTAGAGCAAAGCACAGACCCCAGACACTCTAATTCCAAGTCAAGGCTAAGCTGTTTCTACACCTAAAACAATGCCTCACTTACAGTAAAGTTGTACCGATGGTGGGTTGACTACTACTAATAGCATTTATAAAGCACTTTCAGGTTTGCAAGGCACTTTACAAATAGTATCTCACTTGAACCCAGGATTGTAAGTGTTATTATTACCCTCATTTTACAGAAGAACCAACTAAAGCAGAGAGGGCAAGTGATTTGCCAGGGATCACACAGCTTGCAAGTGTATGAGACAGGAGTCAAACTCAGGTCTTCCCAACTCCAGTACAGCACTCTAGCCATAGTACCACTTAGCTGCCTTACTGAATCCAGGATGAAAATCTATGCTGCCCCGCCCTCACCACTATCCCCCAAACCTCATCTTGTGTTTTCCCTGCTTTTAGAGATTTTCATAAGATTCCCTGGAATTAAAATGGACATTCCCGACGGGGGTGGAGTCTGGGGAGAGGAGATGAAGCTAAGAGATTGTCTCATTAAAACTTCAAGTCTCTTTTTCTTGGGAAGCCTTTTTAGTGAAATCAAAGAGGAATTCCTCCGAAACAAATATGAAGTTTTCTCAAAACAAAACCATAATTTTGCAAACAATGGTAAAGTCTTTCCTGGGGCGTTTTCAAACTCTGGTATCTAGGAACGCAGTAGTCTTATTGTACTCTGCAGCATAAAAGTTCCAAAGCAAGAGGGGAAGAAAACATTTGTTGAAACCGAAGACAGGTTTAATTATTGGATTTCTGTGAATAGCTAGCTCTGATGAGATCTGATGGTGGTGATAGAAAATACCCAGGAACTTCCCAGAAGTTCAGTCTTTAGAAGAAAGGTCACGTCAGCATCCTTCTACTAGCCCCTTCTCATGAATTGTTTAGGAGCAGGAGAAAATAGAGGTTTGCAGGAGCTGGAGGAGGGAAAGGACAGAGTTACCTGGAGGTGTCTCAAGCATCAGTTTTTCCTTCTTGGTTTTCTTCTGCTTTAACTCTTTTTTGGCTGGCTTGAGTTTGGGGGGCTGCCGCCTCTCTTCGGGGCGCCCCAGTTTCTCTGCTTCCTCTCTGGGCTGCTCTGTGACAGTCTCTTCGGGTTCAGGGAAGGCATAGTAATGATCTCGGTTCAGGATCTCCTGGATATAATAATCCTGATCTTCGAGGGCTCTCCCCTGAGCCACTTCCCCAATGAAAGCCAGGCTCAGAACCCAGAGGGCGAGCCCCAGAGAGGATGCCCAAGCGTCCCTTGCCCTCATCATTTTCAAACTCGTCCCTTCTCTCCCTACACTCACTTAAAAAGGCAAAGCAAACCAAAACTTTCCCGACGTCCCCCACCAACCCACCCTGATGCCAAACTCGGCAGGCTGCGAGCGAGGGGCACCAGCCTGCCTTGGGAGCCGGGGAAGCCCAAAGCTGGAGCGCGAGGGACGCACTGCGAGCTGGGTCCCGCCGGCGACCAAGGCTCCGATCTGCCCGCCGTGGGGCAAGTTTGCGCAAAAAAAGCAGCGGGGAAAGTTGTGAGCGGGACAGCGGGAGGGAGCTGGCTCGGACTGAGACGGAGCCGGCGGGGCATGTGATTCTGGCCTGGGCCAGGCAGGCAGAGGCGCGCACAGGCGTGGGGAGAGGGGGCGGGGAAGGAGGCGAGGGGCCAGAGGATGGTGAAGGGCGGGGAGGGGCGGGGGAGCTGGCAGGGGAAAGGGGGAAGGGGCGGGGGAGCCAGGCCCAGTGGGGAATGGGGTGGGGCCGAGGGAGGGGGCCTCCTGGGCAGGTGTGCTGGAGGGGGACTGGCTCTCTGTCTCGGGGCCCTTATCCAACTCCACCTTCCCAATAGCCCCAGGGAGACTCGCACTGAGGTGTAAAGGGAAATGGGCTGGAGGAGCCCCCACCATTCGTAAATGAGAGAATGATTGACTGGACCCTTGGCCCGAAATCGCCTTGTCTGCCACCTAGAAAGCGGGAGTTTCTGACTGGCACTGGTAAAAAGAGAAGAGAAGAAAGTTCGGTTCGTTTGGAGGGTGGAAAGGAGAGGGAAAGAAGAGGTCTGAGGCCAACGTGGTCCTACCTCCCCAGCTTGCACATACTCCCCCCATTCCTCTTCTTCAGAAGCTTGGATTGGCCCAGCTCCACCAGGCGATCTGCCCACTATCCCCATCACCTTACCAGCCATTCCTGGAAGTGAGCAGCAAAGGGGCCAGCCTCCTTCCACCAACCGCAGAGATCCAGTCTTGTGCTCAGTGAGGCAGGTGATGGTGCCTAGGTAGCTTAAATGTGATGCAAGACCTTGGGGTCGCACTGGTAAATGTTTAACAGCCTGCCGTGTGTCCAATGTACATTTCAGTTTAATCTTCATTATTATTTTCTCTAATCACTTTCTTAAGGCTACATAATCAACTAAACAAACAAATAAAGCATGCAAGAAAACCCGATTTGTACGGTTTGCTGCTTTCTGAGATGGAAATGTCCACGATGAAAATTCAACATCCCTGTTAGAGTTGGCTCCAATACATCATATTCTGTGGTTGTATTACTACTGAGTACAAGAATCCTGCTAAGGTATAAGTGAAGCTGAGTTATAAAGAAAAAAGTTTGTCTGCATTAGTAATGCTCCTGGATAATGTTCCATTTGGGGATGCCCAGGCTCCAGCTCGAAGTGTTTTCTCTTTCCTTTTAGTTACTTATATTTTTATGTGCACTGTAACTATTTCTAGGACCCTATTAGTATGGAATTGTTGCACAGGGGCCTGTGTGTTGGTATCATTAATAGCTATATCTCTAGCCCTTTCTTCAGCCTTAACTTCCAGTTCTCAATTTCCTATCACCTATGGGGCATGGAACAGTCTGGGGAAACTGTAAAGTCAAAAGACCCTGCTCAGAATACAGACCCTGATACTATCTGTGTGACCTCAAGCAAACCGCTTTGTATAATAATAATAGTATTCAGCATTTATATAGCACCCACTGTGTTCCAGGTGCTTTACAGATATTATCTCATTTTTTCATCACAACTACTCTAGGAGATAGGTCATATTATCTCTATTTTACAGTTGAGGAAACTGAGGCAAGCAGAGGTTAAATGTAATAAAGGGCTCAAGATCACACAGCCAGGAAATGTCTAATGCTGAATTTGAATTCAGGTCTTTCTGACTTCAGGTTAAGTGCTCTACTACTACACTGTTTCTATGAGTCTTAGTTTTTGTACCTATAGAATGAAGAGATTGAAGAAATTGGGGATTCTTTATTTTATTTTTCCCTATGTGTTATGGACCCTGTGGGCAAGCTGATGAAGCCTATGAACTCCTTCTGGGGTGTGTATATATGTGTGGGATTATCTAATTCAACCTCATTTGATTTTACACAGGAGGGATCATGTACTTATTTATTTGCTTATGCAGTCGTATACATTAGTGGACATATCATCTGAGCTGCAAATGTACTTATTGCTTGATTGCTTTTAAAAATAAATGATACAAAGAGGGTTTCTACAATCAGTTCATTTCTTTTCCTCTCACTCTCTTCTTAATATGCTCTGATATGGCTTCTGATCTCACTGATCTACGGAAAAGGATCTCTCCAAAGTTACCAGTGACCTCTTTTTTTGCCAAATGCAATGGGCTTTTCTCAGTTTTCATCTTTCTTGACTTCTCTGCTGGTTGTGGCACTGTTGGTCATGCTTTTCTTGATACTCTCAGGGTTTTCATGATACCACTCCCTTCTGATTCTCTTTCCCTCTCTCTACTTTTTCTCAGTCACTTTTGCTGGACGTTCATCCACTTTGTATCCACTAACTGAGGGTGTTCCACAGGACTATGTCCTTGACCCTCTTCTCATTACCATCTAGTTTGTTTCACTTGATGAGTTCATTAAAGACCTTGGATTCAATAGCACGCTTCTCAGTTAGATTTATCCAGTCTTAACCTCTCTTTTAATCTCCAGACTCACACATCCAGATGCTTATTGGACATCTCAGACTGGCTGTCCTACAGACATCTTAAACTCAACATGTCAAAACTGAATTCAACTTTCTCCCCATGCTTTCCCAACTTCCTAAGTTTTCTGATACTATCAAGAATACCACCATCTTCTCAGTTATGTAGGTTTGCAATCTGGGTGTTATCCTTGACTCCTCTCTTTCACTTCTAAATCCCATCACTTGCTAAGTTAGGGTCAATTCAATCTTGATAACATCACCTGTGTCTCCCTCTGCTTTCTTCTGACATCTGTCCTACTCCAAGCCCTCATCATCTCATACATGTGTTACTGCAACAGCCTGCTGGTTAGTCCCCCAAATCTCTCCCCACTCTAGGCAATCCTTCATTCAGCTATTAAATTGATCTTCCTAAAGCAGATCTTCCTAAATGTGATCATTCCATCTGCCACTCCCACTAAGCAAATTCCAAGGGATCCCCATTACCTCTCTATTTTTCTGGCATTCAAACTTCTTTATAACTTTTCCTCCTGCTACCTTTTAAATTTTCTCTTACAATATCACCCTCTACCCCCTACCAATACTTTGTGGTCCAGCGATACTGACCCATTTACTGTTTCTTGCACAAGACATTCCATCTCCAGACTTCCTGATTTTTTGTTCACTGTCTCTTATGACTGGAATTGAATCCCTTTTCATCTCCATCATTTGACTTCCCTGGATTTCTTCAACATCTAGGTAAAATCCTACCCTCTACACAAAGCCTTTCCTGATCCTTCTTAATGCTAGTGCTTTCTGTCTCTTGATAACCTCCAATTAATCTTGTGTATATCTTGTTTGTATATAGCTGTTTCTCCATTTAGGTGAGCTCTTTGAGACCCAGGACTGTTCCTTGCATTCCCAGTACTTATAGTGCCTAGAACATAGTAAGTGTTCAACAAGTACTTATTGACTATTAGATTGTGATAAAACCCAACAAATTTCATAGGAAAAACCCATCTTATTGATGCTAACATTTTAACTGTTGTTTACCTGTGTTGTTATAAGGCAACACAAGATGATGTGAATGCCATTTCCTCTTAAGAAATAAAAGCGAATTGCACACAGAGAGCAGTGGAGAGGCCCGTGGTTGATACAAGAAGGATGAGGCATGTAATTATCAAGGAGCTCTAGTAACAGGAGTAAAAGACTGAAAAGATGTCATCAAGGAATCCTATGATTAGACAAGAAGATAAACTTGGGAAGTACCAAGAATGAAGTGTGATAAGTAGAGAACTAGAATCCTCCACATCAGAGGAAAGTGAGCAAAGTCTAAAGCACTCTGGATAATTGGAAAACTTTTAAGAAGGAATGGGTCAAGAGTTTAACAGGATGGTCAGGCATACCAGAGTTGTATCCTGCATCATTGGAGAGAACTCATAATTTGATGAGATCACAAATCCCACTGGAGTATTTGATTTATATTTCTTTGGGCTATGGTATTCCATAATATCAGCAAGGTATTGTCTCCTTTTAGACAGAAAATGTCCGAGGAAACAAGAATGAAAAAATACTTTGTACATTATGCCATCTGTTATTAACAATGAAACAGATTTCCTGCCTAATCTGCAACATATATATATATAGTCAAAATGAGTGGATCTTTGTCTTCCATTGGAATATAGGAATGGCTGTGATTCATCCACTAACTTGATTCAATAATTAACATAACTGCAAATCTTGCTTTCTGAATTGGTGGAGAATGTCCATAATCTTTTAAGTAAAGGCAGCATTCAATATTTGGGATTGTCAACCTAGAATATGTCACTATGTTGCTTCTAACATAATGAGTACTGAATTAAATTTTTTTTGTTGAAATTTGGCTGCCAAATCAATAATGTTTATTAGTGTCATGATTAAACTACAGTCATGTGCTATTCTCAAGTGCAGGTGGGTATTTTACTGATTCTTTTTAGCTCTTCAAAAAATCAGAATCAGAAAGAATGGTCTAGCATCCCATTTTTGAGATAGAAGGGACATTATGTCATCCAACTCCTCCAGTTTAACAATGTGATTTACCCAGGTATAGGAATGGATGCACACACACTCACACTCATACACACACATACGTATACACACACAGCTTGTTAGTGGCTTTTAGGAAATAGGCACTTGATTCCTTGACTTTATCTTTTTTCCCCTATACTTTGCAGGTTAGGTTAGAATTAGTCTAACTCTAACTTTAACTCATCTTCAATTCACATTTAGTTAAGCAAGTTTGTTCCTTAAATACAGAGACTGCCAACCTTTACTTTTTACATACCCAGTGCCTCAAAGTTCAAAATATAGAGTAGACACTTAATAAAAGATGTTGTCCATCATGTAGAAAGAACATATATTGAAACTGTAAACTACTCTGTAGAAAAATACCTATAAATTAATTTTCCTATATACCAGCATTCGGAGATAACTCTCTTTATGTTGACCTCAAATCATGAATGGCCTTTGAATAGTATATTATTGATTCAGTTCCAAATTCACTTAATTGTATGATATTAAGCTCACCTCTCTTCATCTTGGGGAGAGCATGAATAATTTCATCAAATGCTTTGTAGAAATACTGATATACTATGTCTACAACATTCCCCTAATGTACTGATTTAGTAATCCAGTCGGGGGGAAATTAGGTTTTCTTGGTATGACTTATTCTTCAGGAACACATGATTGTCCTTAATGATCATGACTTAATTTTCTAAATACTCCCAAAGCATCTCTTTAATAATATATTCTAGAATTATGCTAAATCAAAGTCAAATTCAACAACCCAATATACAAAATTCATAATCTTCTTTTATTTTGTTTTGAAAATTGTAATTTTTCTCTCTGTAAATCTTCAAAACCTTTCTCATCTTCCATGTTTTTTTCCAAAAATAGTCATAGTGACAATGTCACAATAAGTATGCCACTTTGCTAGTACCATATAACAGAATTCATCCAGATGTAATCATTTGAACTCATTGAGAACCAGTAAGTTTTTCCTTGTCTTTTTCTTGAGCTCTTCCATGGCCTGAGCCCGCTGAATATTTATTTTGGGTGTTTGGGATACAGAAGCCTTGACGTTTGTGTCTTTCCCTGATGGTAAGCATTGTTCTTCCTCATCCAAAAGGATGGGAGGAGATATCTGTTCACCAAGAAAGTAGCTTTCTATAGTCTTACTTTTTTCCCCTTTTTTGGGTATTTTCCCAACCAGTTACTTGACTTTTAGGTCCTTTGTCAAGAGTAGGGTATACTCTGGAAATCTGTGAGATCTCAGTTCCTCCAAGGTGGCGCAATCAAGCGTGTACTGGTCTGAATGCAGAGACGGTTTTTGTGTCCAGAATCTTAGCAGATAGCTCTCTACAGCCACTTGGCCTCCAGTTCCCAAGTCAGCACTGGGGGCTGATGTTCAGATAAGCTGGATGGGCAGGGCTGCCATTCAGTGTGAGACAAAGACCAGCTCTCCCAGGGCCTCCACACAGGGAGGAGGCAAGACTCAGCTCTTCAATGCCCCCAGGGGTTTTTATGCTCTAACAATGGAGCTTCCAGAGGGGCTGCTGTGCAGGCTCTGTGGCCACTGCCTGCTGCCAGAGCTGTGGGAAAGCCCTTCTCCCTTCCTGGTCTGCTGATTAAACCTGGTCACTGACCTTTGGTGCCTGTGGGCCGAGGGATCTGAGGACCCGCTACTGCGACTGGAGATTCTGCCCCCGAGGTGTCCTCCTCCCAGAGTTTCTTCATGCCGCCCTGCTTGGCCAAGGCTGGGCTGGGCTCTGTGCTCAGCTCCACGTCTGGTGCAACCGACGTTTCCCTGTGCCTTTCAGGTCACCATGGGATGGAAATCTCCTCCACTCTGTTGTTCTCCACTTCTGCTGCTCCAAAATTTGTTGAGAATCCCTCTCTACAGGTATTTTATGGGCTGTGGGGGGAGGCCTCTGCATAAGTGTGTCTGTCTAGTCCGCCATCTTGGCTCCACCCTGCTTCCTTGTCTTTTTCTTGCCCCAATATAATTTGAAGAAAGCAATTTTTCTTGACATTTACATTCATCACTAGTGGTAGCTCATTCTGAACTTTAGTGCTCGAAACTTGCCTCTCCTGTATTTCTCTTCCTTTACCTTACCTTGTTTCCATCTTCTTAACATACCACTTGAAAACCTATTCCTTGATGAATTCTCTCTATAGACATGTCTGTCTCTTTAAGCAAGTCCTCTTTCTGCCTCATCAAAATATATTACACTTATATTGTTAAAATTCCATTGTTGAAAGATTCCCATGTGTGTTGCATCTCCCTCCAGAATTTTAAGACACTGGAAGATACATATTCTTTCTCTGAACATTTTCAAATCCATTCGTGCAATATGTAGATGGATGTCACACTAGGACCACCCATATACTTTTTTGCTATCACTAATGCTATGATAGAAGGATTACTTTCTCCCCAGGTTCCTGTTATTTCTACTTTTGCAAACAGTACTAGTTGAGCACAATCATGACCAAAATATCAACTCCTTTCGTTGTTCCCTTTATGTTTTAAAGAATGAAATTATCATTATGACAAGCAATGATTTTTTTTGGAGGGGATTGCAATGCTTTTGTTGAATTCTTACAAAGCAGAATACAAATTCTGGTATTTAAAAATTATTATAAAGGAAAATTCTTGAACTGTATCACTTTATCTGGTACCTCATAGTGAAAATTCATTTTTCTACTTTCTTTTTATGGGATTGGCATATGTATGATTTTGTGTGTGTGTGTGTTTCTAACAGTTTCCAAATGGCATACCTTTCATGGGAGCAGTCATGGATATTAACACTGCAGAATGCAATATCACTTTGGTTGTCTTTAAGGATCGAAGGAAGAAAAATGGTTAATCAGATACTAGTGTAGTGTTCGATGCAGAAGTGGGAAACCAGTGACCTTGAGGCCACATGTGGCCCTCTGGGTCCTCAAGTGAAGACCTTAGATTGAATCCAAACTTCACAGGACAAATTTCCTTAATAAAAGAATTTGTTCTTTAAAACTTGGACTCAGTCAAAAGACCCCCCTCAAAGACCTAGAAGGCCACATATGACCTTGAGGCTGCAGGTTCTCCAGCCCTGGGAGAGAGTCCATTTCTTTATGAGCCTTGAAAAAGTTAGATTTACAATAACATTTCTAAATAGCTCCAGACTGAATTAGACATGGAGCAAGGGGAAAATTATCAATTGTTCTTTTTCCAGACCCCATAATCTGTAGAGTTGAAGTCCATTATCACTATAGTAACATATATGTTTTCCAGATTTATAATCTATTTCCTAAACTCCTAATCTATTTCCCATTTCTGTCCAGAGAGGGGATTTGTAAAATAATTCTATGCGATATCACTTCTGTATATCCTTCCATTAATACCACCACAATTTTATGTTTGATATTATATATTTCCTCATATGAGTATATTCTCAGAATCACAAAATTAGAGAAGTGGAAAGACTCTAAATGGTCAGCTAGTCCATCCTGCACACAAAAGGGATCTCTACCATCACATAGTAGACAACTGGTCATCCAGTCTCTGCTTGAAGACCTTTAAAAAGAGGTGTCACCACTTTCCAGGAAGATTATTTCACCTTTTATCAACTCCAGTTGTCAGAAAGTTTAGTGCTTCCCCTCTCTCCCCCCATATCAACCCTCAATTTTCCTTTTTTTCCAAATTTTACCCATTTCTCCTAGTTTTGCACTCTAGTAACAAATGAAACATATTTAATCTTTTAGCCTTATGAAAGCCCTTCCATTAAATTCCATTCATCCTATTCAATTTAATTTAATAAACATGTGTAAGACACTATGATATGTTCTAGAGATACAAAAGAAAAAACAAATTGGATAGTCTCTTTCCCTAATGAGTTTGTAATTCTACCAGAGATGTATATAGGTGATGGAGAGTGATCTGGAAGTCCTTCATCATTTTAGTTTCCATCCTCTAGGCATTCTCTAGGTTTGCTTCTCTCCTTGCTTAAATGATGTTTGACCAGGGTATGATGTTTCCACTGCCCTTTGTTAAAGTACATTATGCCTCTCTTAATGTGATCTGAGATCATGATAGAGTTCTAGCTGACATATTGCCTTGTTGCTTTACATTATTAAGATGGCAGTCCACTTGAACCTCAATATTTTTAATGGACTGCTAGCTAGCTATACATCTAATAAGATGACTTTTTTATTCTATTTTAGGATTTCACATTTATTTCTATCAAATTTCATCTTATTAGATGCTCCCCAATGCTCTAGACTGCCAAGATCTCTTCCTAATCCTGATCCTGTCAACTAGTATGTCAGCTACACAGTTTGGTATCATCTGTAAGTTTGATAAGCACGTCATTCATATCACCACTGAAGTCATTAATGCAAGTGTTAAATAACACAGGGCAAGGGCACTGATCCCTATAATCTGATTTATGAGAAAGGGAGTATCATAAAATAAACCTGAAATAAAGTTGAAACCAATTTGTGGAGAGTCTTGAATGAGAGTCTTAATTTGTGTCATGCAAAAAGATAAAAAAAATTAAAGTCGTGACTATAAAATCTAGTGTTTTTTCACTGAAGATTCACCCCAAAGACTCTCCCATAATGATGGTTATGCAACTGGTAAAGTGGGGCAGTGAATATCACTAAATTAATGGAACACACCCATATTTACCATTGTTTCCAACTTAAAAATGCGTTTATTTACTATATGGCTACAACCTTTCCTCTTGTTACTGTTCAGTCATTTTACAGTCATGCCTACTCTCTATGACCTCATTTAGGATTTTCTTGGCAAAGATACTGGAGCAGTTGGCTATTTCCTTCTCCAGTTCATATTACAGATGAGGAAACTGAGGCAAATGGTGGCTTGTCTAGGGTCATACAGGTAATAAGTGTCCAAGGCCAAATATGTCCTCAGGAAGAGGAAACCCTCGAACTTCAGATCCCACATTCTTTTCACTGCACCATCTAGCCCCCCCTGAAGCCTTTCCAAAGTGCTATTAATACCTCAAAATTGTGGTACTTGAATATAACAAAGTACTACCAATTGTTGGAAAATTGTTGGACAACTCATCCGGTGGATCAGCATTCTAGCTGGTGACAGCATCAAGGAAAGATTGGTATATATAAAAAATATATATAAAACATCAGAATGGCTCGCTTAAATATGAGTCATCATTAGACTCAAATGATTAATTTTTTAACTTTAGAATTTCGGTTCACTGAATTTCTAAGTCAACCTGTGCTTATCATCTGATCCTCAAGTATCTTACAAATCGAATAATATTTACACTCCATATGAATGATATTTGTACTGAGCTTTCTGACAGGGAACAATAGATTACAGGTCCAGAGAACATTCTGTTTAAACAAATGTTGTCAAAATATCAACACTTTTCTAGCACTTTTCAGCACGGACTTTTGCACCTGCTCATTTGACTAATTATTCCCAAGCCTTTTACACTTTTAGAGAGAACCAAAAAGGCACAGTTTTTTTTTCTTGAAAGATCAGTAATTTGAAAAATTAGTTGCTATATAAAGAAAAATACATGTTCATGCAAAGCCAAAGCTAAAAATAAAGACATTAATAGGATGCTGCATGGGGAGAGATACTAAGTTGTTATGGTAACTATGATTATAATTAAGAGAATAGAGGTTTTTTTCTTGTTCATTACTATGTTGAGATGTTGTAGTTAGAATGGCATTGTCTTATTTAATGTTCTCATCTTCATTGACTATATAATTATCCATTTCAAATTTAATTTTTAATGTATTTTTCTTGGTTCTACCCTCTATATGCTTAGTACATTTTAATGTGCATTGTTCTTAATTCATGTTTGCTTAGGCTCACCTGTTAATTCATTCCTTTTCAGCATTCTTTTCCTAAATGATGAATGTCACTTCCTTTTTATAGTGACCCACTAGGGAGCTTTCTTCAGCCTGAGAGACTTGAAATGGTAAATAGCAAGATAGAGTTGTGAAGGTTATTTCATGGATCATTAAAAATGAATACTAATTATGGCCAAGAGAGACATTTTAGCTCATAAATACAAAAGGTTGTTAAGTCGTATTATCTCAGCCTATTGGATCAGTTAAAATTAAAGGTCACACAACATTCCCTGGATCAGAAGATGGCTGAAGATAGACAAGAGGTGAGAGTTTAATCTAGCCAAAAACCATTGTAAAAATTGTCAACTTATAGACACAATCAAGCTGAGAGAGCTCAGTTTTAGACTATTAATGTAGATCAGTTTGGAAATAGTGAGACAGTTTGGGGAAGGGCCACTCATGGAGAAGAAAGTGTCCTTTTTAGTGGGACATCTTACCAGATGAAAGGGATGCAGGAAGAAACTAAAGTAGGAGCTTCAAGAGCAAGATACTAGTGTAGACAAACTTAAAGTCCAAGGATATTCAATTTACTGCCCTATGAAAGAAAGCTGAGCCAAGTAGGCCAGATGAAAGAAAAAAAAAAACTAAAAGGTAAACTCAGTCCTACATCATGGTGAAGATGGATGGCGATTGAAAATGCACTTCCCAGCTGATTGTTGAGACTTGTTCATGACTGGCAATATCAAGCAGATTTTGGATTCCATACATCTAATATCAAAGATAAGAAATGTAGCATTCATATAGAGTCTGAGGTTTTATATCCGTCTTGGAATTATAATCCAGGATCCCAATGCTCTGGAACAGGGTCTTTCATAAAAACACATCTCCTGTTTTGAACATTCATTTCATCGGTGACTTCCTTTCTAACCATATTTCTTATCAATCATTAAAATGAAGAAGTATATCTAATTACATAAATTTATATTTTAGATTAAATTAACCTTGAATCAATTTTGTTTCAGATGTGAATTCTGAATCAGGTTTTGTAATACCCACTGACATAATTGTAGACAGTCCAAAGTGTTGTTACAAAATCAAATCTGCAAACTTTTAACCTAAACTACGCCCAATATATAATTGTTGGTCCTGTTCTTAAAGCTTTCCAAGGTGAAAGAGTCTATAACCATTTATACTTGCCTCATTCAGTTCCAAAGAAGCAAGAAGAGAATCCACTGTTTCTTTCCCATTCTCACACTACATCATCAGTCCCCTTCCTTTTCTTGTCTCCCTTTTTCAGATAACATCCTTCATGCTGCTTCTCCTACTCATTTGTTTCTTTTATACTATCCTGCAGGCTTCTCTGACTCAGCTTCTCTCCATTGTTCTCTGGATCATCTGAGACTTAAATTTTTCTATGGTATCCCACGACTTATAGCCATACAACATTTATAGAAGAATATAAATGTTGGAAAAGTTGGGCCTTTGCTTCAGGGAAAAATTTAGGATTATTAACAGCCCTGCACAATTTTCTAAGTTAAACCAACTCACATCCCTCCTTTGGTTTGATTCTGTCCCATTTCATCATCCGTGAGACCCAATTCTTTTGGATGATTATGGATCTGATGTAGAAGGTTCTCTTGTGTTTCTGGGCATAATCTATACAGTGACATCCATCTGAACACAAGATGCTCTGGAGAACCAAATATCAACAGAGAATCTTTCATTTAGACTTGGTGTTGGAATTCTCCATGATAATGGCAACTATTTTTGAGAAAAAAACATATGCCCCCCCTGTTTTACTCTTTGTTTGATATTAACAATCAGAATATTGTCAACTAACCATCTCTTTTCTTACAAAGGATCCCAGCTCTAGAGTTAGGAGGTTCCTCAGTGCCCTTAAGTCCAACTCTTTCATTTTACATATAAGAAAATAAAGGCCAAAGAGATTGTGCTTTGTGTAAGGTCAGGCAGGTAGTAAGTATCAGAGGTAGTGTTAAGCCCTTTTATTAACAGATCCAATGTTCTTTGTACTCTACCATTCAACTCCGTTCTTTCATTGAATTTTTCTGATTCAGACATGTGAATGGAAGACATCTTGTTCAAGGCTATGTTTTGTTCCATTAAACCAAATGCTTATTTCCAGGACATGTTAATTAAACTGCTTCTTCATGGTGTTACAACTGGCTAAATCCTAAGAATTCAATGAATGAACTGATTGTTTATCTTCTTCCTACTCCTCTCACTTCCAGGGAATTGGATCATCATGGAGATAGTATTTGTAAGGAAGGAAACATGAATTTATTAAGTTCCTGCCATGATCCAGGATGTCAATCACTTTACAAATGTTCTCACATTTGATCCTTACAACAACCCTAAGAGGTAGGTACTATTATTTTTCCCATTCCATAGATGAAAAAATTGAAGCCAACAGAGATTCAACCTGCCCAATAATCAGATTCGAATTCATGAAGATGAGCCTTCCTGATTTCAAGTCTAACACTCTGTCCACTATGGTGCCACCTAACTGTTCCCTGTTAGCTGAAATATATTTCTTTTTTTAAAAAAATAATTATTTGTTTTTTCAGTTTTCAAGAATAACTTCCATAAGTTTTAAATTTTCTCCCCTTCCCTCCTCCCTCCATCCCCAAGACAGCATGCAATCTTATATGGGTTCTACACATACATTCTTAATAAAAACATTTTCACATTAGTCATGTTACAGAGAAGAATTAAAACAAATCAGAGAAACCATAAGAAAAAAACAAAACAAAACATAACACAAGAGAAAATAGTCTGCTTCATTCCATGTTCCAGTTCCATAGCTCTTTCTCTAAATGTGGCTCACATTTTGCATCAAGAATCATTTGAGAGTGTTTTAGGACCTTGCATTGCTGTGAAGGGCTAAGGCTATCAGAAACAGTCCTCTCACCCTGTGGCTGTTACTGTGTGTAATGCCCCTGGCTCTGCTTGTTTCACTCAGCATCAGTTCATATAAGTCTTTCAAGATTTTTCTGAAGTCTGCCTGTTCACAAAGAAATATTTCTGTAGCCAACTCTGTGTTGTATGTCTATTCTTCCAAAAGATATTAACCCTTAATTCTTCCCAAAGTACCTCATACTATTTAGATAATGACATTTAGGTAAAGGGAAGGACAGAGTGAATTATCTTTTGTGGGCATATCCTACCTGACATGATTAATAATTTATATAAAGATCAATGGAGGCTTTTTTGTTTGTTTGTTTGTTTTTTACAATTAGATCTCCCTTTTTCACCCAGACTGGAATTAAGGGTTACTCATGGACCCAGTTCCAATGTGATTGACATGGAAGCTTTGACCTGCTCCATTTCTGACCTGGGCTAGTTCACTCCTCCTTAGGCATGCTGGTGGCCCCATGCTCCCAGGAACTCACCATATTAATAGCAGACTTAAGACATACACCAGACTGGCTTAGTCCACTTCAGCTCAGAACTTTAGAATTCAGGAAATTTCCAGCTTTCTTTCTATCTGGTAGCAGGGATTACAAAGGCATGTGCCACTATTTCCTGATATTAGCTTAAACAGCATTGCATTGATTAAAGATGTTGTAACAGGGTTTTATGACAATACATAGAGCTTGGTTATAAGGTATTAATTATAGTGAAACAATGTCCATCAAGACAACAATATGTATGTGACTGCATCAAAATCCCGTGCAACGTTTTCTTTTTTAAATCCAAGTACAATATTCCCTTAATATTTTTTTATAAAGTAAAGGTAACAAATACAAAATTATCTAGAACTAATTAGCTGGTTACAGTAATAGCACAAAATATATCAAAGTAGATTTAACATGCCTGTCCTTTGGAGATAGATCACAAAGTTCTAAGAAAAACGTAAATAAAATGTCTGGCATTGTTTCTTCATACCTGAATTTCACTGAAGAATACCTCCATGTTGTAAGTCACATGCGCTGAAATTCAAGAATACTTTAGATAAACTAAAATATAAAATCATGGCTAGATTTCAAGATCAGTAAATGTTTTGCTTTTCTTCCAAATGTGGTTTCCCTTCAGTATATAATTTCAGACAAGTTGTCATATTAGGGTAAGGCATTTGTAGCTAAGAATTTATTTTCATTTACATTTTGAATGCCAGATTAAAAAAAATTGTAATTAAATACTTATGTACATCAAGCTAAAATTTGGCACACTTATTAACAACCTGGATGCAATTTTAAAAATCAGCTTAAGAAAATGCTTCCAAAATCCAGTGGGCAAAATACAAAGGTTTTTTTGTATTTTAATACTCTTCCTTTCCACATTCTGGGAAAAATATAAACATTTTTGCTTGAATTTAGAATTTTTTTAGAAAAATTCTCCCAAAAAAATGCAGTTGTCTCGCAGTTTAGCAGATAGTAAAAAGGTGAGAATTAAGACTTTTATGGCACGAGTCTTAAACAATGCTCTCTAGTGTCTTAGAAACACCTTGGATTCATCTTAATGAAGACCGCTGTTTCATATCCCATCTGGCTGAAACAAAAGATAGGGCTAGGGAAATGGAAGCCTGGTCATTTTCCAGATAAACAATCTCAGGTTTCCAAAGCCAAGATATGGTGGGAATCACAGAACAGGAACAGATAGTTAGAGAAACAAACCATGGCAGGAAAAGAAAAATGTGGAAAGGAACCAGAAACAGAAGCATAAGCTGTCAAGGAGATAATTTCTGTTGTCTGTCTAGTCTTTACTGATAGACCATCTCTCAGCTGGAGCTGTGAACAAGCCCCTGCTCCCATGCTTAGTTCATTTTTGTTGTAGCCCAGTCACATTGATGTCTGAGTATCTAAACTGCATGTTGTTTCTGGAGTAGACACCAAATTCTGGTAGTGTGATAAGAGATAGGGTGAGATTCAGAACCTTCATGACTGTTGTAATAACCCATTGGACCTAATTTATGGAGGTCAATACTATTTATTAGACTCTCATTTTTTCATGGCTATGCATTACCTTGCATTACCTTTAATCTTCTTGTGTTTAGACAACCCAGATATTGACGTATTTGATTTCAGAACTTGTGAAGGGGGACTTAATTTTTACCTACCATATAGTGATTGATCCTTACTGGGTCATTGCTTGGTTTCTTTTATATTACCATTTTGCTGCTCAATGTATTAAAAAAGCCCTTGCCTATATTCACCACTTCAGTAATAGCCACTCACCTAAAACAAACATCTGCTCATACTAGCCATGGGACCTGAGAAGTAAGCCATAGCATTTTTGTCATTGTTTCAGAGGCTAGAATTTCTCCTTTTGAATAAACTGTCAAAACATTTACCATCCATCTTCATGATAAACAAAAATCACAGTAGACAAACTTCAACTATCACATGATGAGTCTTTTGATCAAATGGCTAGGAAGAATCTGTTATGTAAAGCACATATCTCCATTGCTGTGTCAATATTAAGGCAAAGATATAACAGAGGCTTAAATTAATGAGGATGTTACTTGTACCCAAGGTGCCTATGAACCACAGGGCAACGAACACACAGATCCTACAAACTAGGTATGGCCACTCCTTTTCTCTTTCTCCATATTTGATCCATTGACTCTAATTGTCCAGTATGGTTACTCAGTTTTACTTGTCATACAGTCTTGTCCTTGAATCCTTCTGTTTTCAACCCTGGATAAAACTCCCTGCTGTGGTTTGTTAGCATGAACTGTTAATATCAGCAAACACTTCCTCCAAAGTTTGGGCCTCAAAAATGCTGGCATATTCATTAGATCCAGCCAAAGGTTCATTAATCCCTTTCTACTGTTTAGTATGGATTTGCAACTTGGCAGAGTTGACTAAATCATCAGGAGACAAAAGGATCTGGAAGGTGTCAGCATCTACTGAATTGAAGCACACATGCTTCTGAATAAAAAGGCCTAAACTTCCAGGAAACAGTTTGAATTTGGACAGAAAGTGCACTCTGTTCCCTTCATTTCAGCTCCACATTCTTCTCCCACCATTAAAAAAAAATGTATTTATTTATTTTTAGTTTTCAGCATTCACATCCACAAGATTTTGACTTCCAAATTTTCTCCCCATTTCTCCCCTCTATCCACCCCAAGACATCATGCATTTGAATGACCCCTTCACCCAGTCTGCCCTGACTTCTATTATACCTCTCTCTTCTTTCATCCCCTTTCCCTCTATCTTAGTGTAGGGCAAGATAGATTTCTATACTTCATTGCCTATATGTCTTATTTTCCAGTTGTATGTAAAAACAATTTTTAACATTCATTTTTAAAACTTTGAGTTCCAACTTCTCTCCCTTCCTCCCTCCCCACCCCTCCCCACTAAGAAGGCAAGCAATTAGACATAGGTTATACATGTGTAGTCATGCAAAACAAGTCCATAACAGTCATGATGTGAAAGACTAACTATATTTCCCTCTATCCTATCCTGCTCCCCATTTATTCTATTCTCTCTTTTGACCCTATCTGCTCCTCAAAAGTATTTACTTCTAATTACCCCCTCCTCCCATTTTCCCTCCCTTCTATCATCCTCCCTCCTCCTTACCCCCTACTTTACTGTAGTATAAGAGAGATTTTCATACCCTCCTTAAGCCAAATCTGATGACAGTAAGATTCACTCTTTCCCTCTCACCTCCCTCTTCTTCTTCTCCATTGAAAAAATTTTTCTTGTCTCTTTTATGTGAGAGATAATTTATCCTATTCTGTTTCTCCTTTTCTTCTCCCAATATATTCTTCTCTCACCACTTAATTTTTTTTAGATATAATCCCTTCCTATTCAACTCACCCTGTGCCCTCTGTCTATATGTTTATAATCCTTCCAACTACCCTTATACTGAGAAAAAAGAAAATATTATCTTTTTATATAGGAATATGTAAATAGCTTAACTTTTATAAGTACCTTAGGATTTCTCTTTCTTGTTTGTCTTTTCATGCTTCTCTTGATTCTTGCATTTGAAAGTCAAATTTTCTATTTTGCTATGGACATTTCATCAAGAATTCTTGGAAGTCCTCTATTTCATTGACTGACCATTTGTTTTTCCCCTGAAATATTATACTCAGTTTTGCTGGGTAAGTGATTCTTGGTTTTGATCCAAGCTCCTTTGACCTCTGGAATATCATATCCCAAGCCCTCCAATCTCTTAATGTAGAAGCTGCTAGATCTTTTGTTATCTTGATCGTATTTCTACAATACTTGAATTGTTTCTTTCTGGCTGCTTGCAATATTTTCTCCTTGACCTGGGAACTCTGGAATTTGGCTACAATATTCCTAGGATCTTTCCTTTTGGGATCTTTTTCAGGAGGTGATCAGTGGATTCTTTCAATATTGATTTTACCCTCTGGTTCTAGAATCAGGGCAGTTTTCCTTGAAAATTTCTTGAAAGATATTGTCTAGACTCTTTTTTGATCATGGTTTTCAAGTAGTCCAGTAATTTTTAAATTGTCTCTCCTGGATCTATTTTCCAGGTCACTTGTTTTTCCAATGAGATATTTCACATTATCTTCTATTTTTTCATTCCTTTAGTTTTGTTTTTAAATTCTTGATTTTTAATAAAGTCATTAGCTTCCATCTGTTCCATTCTAATCTTTAAGGGATTATTTTCTTCAGTGAGCTTTTGGACCTCCTTTTCTATCTGGTCAATTCTGCTTTTTAAAGCATTCTTCTCATTGGCTTTTTGGATCTCTTTTGTCATTTGGGCTAGTCTATTTTTTAAAGTTATTCTCTTCAGCATATTGGGGGTCTCCTTTAGCAAGCAGTTGACTCATTTTTCATGATTTTCTTGCATCCCTCTCATTTCTCTTCCCAATTTTTGCTCTACTTCTCTTACTAGATTTTCAAAATCCTTTTTGAGCTCTTCCATGGCCTGAGACCAATTCATATTTTTCTTGGAGGCCTTGGATGGAGGAACTTTGACTTTGTTGTCTTCTGTTTACATGTTTTGGTCTTCCTTGTCACCAAAGTATAATTCTGTAGTCTGATTCTTTTTCTAGTTTTTTCTCATTTTCCCAGCCATTTACTTGACTTTTGAGCTCTTTATCAAGTTAGTTCTCTGCTTCCATTGGGAGTGGGTGGTGTACTGTCAGCCTCTTGATCCCCCCCACAATCTGTGGACCTAGAGCTCCAGAAACAGACACTGCCACTGCCCCTGCTGTTGCTGCTGCTGTGACTTCCCTAAGCTCCTCCTCCCCCTCTGCTGCCCAGGGGGCTGGAGCCAGACCACTTTACTCTCTCACATAGGTCTGAAAGGTTTTGTTTTTTCCACTGACTTTTCAATTTGTCCTCGTCATTTTGAGGTTGTGAAGTCTAGAAAGTGCTGCAGGTGCCAGAGATTCAGTTCCCCCTCCCCCAAGCCTGTTCAGGTCTTATCTGTGCTTTGATGGCCCACATTGCCCTGCATTCTCCTCCCAGTGTGGCTCAATAGATTTCTTCTCCTATCTTTTAACTTGAAATGGTAACCAAGTCTCCATGATTCCTAGCTACCTCCTCTCCCACCCCCCAGGTTAAATTTTGCTTTTTGTAGTAACTCTACCAATAGATGTGTCTAGTCTTTATCCTACTACTGCTATCCTCCCTTCTTTGAGATTTTGACACCTGCTACTCCTCCTCTTACCCCCTCCCCAAATTACTCTCCCCACTTCCCTAGTTATTGGCAAGTTTGAGTCTTGCCTTGCTCATGAGCATGGCATATTTAGTCATAGCTAGATCTGCACCAAGGCTCAGTAATCCTATTTTATTTTTTAAAATTTCTTCACTCCCTCTCACATTTCCGACATCAGCTTTTCCAAATATTTACCACTGTTGTCAAACTCCCAACATTCTTCTCCTCATTTTTTCTGGCCTGATCATTGTTTCTTCTGTTTTACTGAGACAAGTGAGGTCATCCAGTGAGCTCCCCCAGCTCCAGTCTTCCACACCTCAAAACTTCTGTTTATTCATCTTCTCCTCTCTTCCTGTCTCAGAGAATAAAATGTCCTTCATTATTTCTACACATACTCTAAATCACACCTTCTTCTGCATTCCCTTGCCTTGGCAATCATCCCCTCTGTCCTGTATAGCAAATTCCTTCTTGTCTGTTGACTTTTTCCCATCCATCTACAAATATATTCAGGTTCTCCATCTTAAAACTGAATGACATGAAACATCTTCCCTCAATATTTTTACTTCTTTCCCATATCTCTCTTCCATTCATTGACAAACTTCTGCATTGAATAATCCATATTCACTGCCTCCACTTTATTATCAACTTCTCATGCCTCAATTTCTTGCAATCTGATCTTCTTTCTTACTAATACTCAGAGACTTCCTGTTTTTTCAGTTGTTTCAGTTGTGTCCAATTCTGCATAACTCGCTTTGAGATTTTCTTGGCAAAAAATACTGGAGTGATTTGGCATTTCCTTCTCCATCTCATTTTATAGATAAATTGAAACAAACAGAGTTAAATGACTTGCCCAGGGTCACACAACTAGCAAGAGAATGAGGCCAGATTTCAAATGAGCAGGAAGAGTTTTCCTGACTCCAGGCCCAGTGGTCCATCTACTACTACACCACCTAGCTGCAGAAACCTAACAGGGACTTCTTATTATCTTTTCTCAGTGCTCATCCTCAGTGACTTTTAGAATATTTGATGCTGTTTGTCAATTCTTTCCTTCTTGCCATGCCTTCCTCTCCACTTCTGGACAAATTTATGCTCTTACTATATCTCTGTGGTTCTCTTACCTCTCTGAATACTACTTTCTGTGTCTCTTAAATTCAAACAACTTCCAAATAATATTAGGTCTACCTCCCTAACAATGTTTTGATCTATTTCAACCTTCTTATTCCCACTTCTAAAAGACTTTGCCAGTCTTACTACTTCTCAGTTAAGGGATTGCATAGTCTTGAATTGATCTCCTGTCTTTAATCTCTCCATCTCTCTATCTGTCCTATACTTCAAAATCACATTAATTTTCTTAAATTACATCTTCTACCACTTCATTACAGTGTTTACATGCTTTCATGGGCTTTGAAGCAAAATGCAAACATTTAATTTAAATGCTTTGCATTCAAAGCCCTCCATAATCTGAGTACAAATGACCTTTTCAACTTCATCTCATATGTCTCCCCTTCTCTACTAAAAAATCCAGCCAAATAGCCTGTTCCTTGAACACACACTCATACACACACATGCACACACACACACACACACACACACACATCTTGCTTTTCCACTTTCATGACTTTACTTATGGTGCCTCCTACTTCTAGAATGACCTCTAGAAAAAATGTGAAATGATTTGCCATCATTCATGGTCCAACTCAAACACCACCTCATCCATGAAGATTTCTATGGTCTACCTCCCTTCCCTTTTTACCTCAAGCTAAAAGTGATCACTTTCTCCTTTGAATTCTCAATAGATCTTTTACCACTCATGTATTTCCACATTTATCACATTCTACTTTGTATCACAATTATTTATATACATATATATATGTGTGTGTATACATATATCCCTCAGCTAGATTATCAATTAACTGAGGGCAATTAGGTAGTACAGTGTTTAAAATAATGCACCTGGAGTCAGGAAGACCTGAGTTCAAATTTGGCTTCAGATACTTACTAGCTGTGACCTTACGCAAATCACTTAATGAGGACAATAATGCCACCTAATTCCCAGGATTATTGTGAAGATCAAATGAAATAATATTTATAAAGTGCTTAACATGGTACCTGGCACATATAAATGCTGTATAAATGCTAGTTATTATTATCATAGGACTCTCTGAAGGCAAACACAATGACATATTCCTCTTTATCCCCTCCTTTCCCACCACAGCATCTTAAATAGATCTTGGACTCATTAGACACAAATTGAACTTAATTAATAACCTGATGGTTTGTAACACTCATTTGACAATCAGATACAATTGGAAATGCAAAACAACACAGAAGGGTTCCGCATTGGCTATGAGTAAGGAAACCTTAATTTTTGAAAGTGATCATTAGAACCAATTATATGAACTTCTTTCAAAATTGAAAATTATTTGGCATGAATCTCTTCTTTAGAAATATGTCTGCAATTCTGGTTTTGAATCATGTGCACTTTGAAAAGTTCACATCTCTCTGCAGTCTTAATAATGAAAAGGAGCTAAGCACCTAATGATTTCTGGAGGACTGCAGAAGTACATCCACAAGTGTTGGGTCTCATTAACTCTGAGGAGTTGAAATGTTTTTTTTTTTTTTTCTGAAGAGGTCTCCTTAGCCTTCTTCTCCAGCATTTACTAGGAAATGGTTGAAGTGATCAAATACAATTTTTCTTCTTTAATTACATAGCCCCCTGACACATTATGCTTAATTTTCTAGTGAAGTAGTTACAGGACTAGAATATTTACTTTAAAACCATTTTCTAAAGCTCAGTACCAAGGTGATTCACTTAGGGACTTGATTTAACAGGGGCAAAGAAAAAGCAAGGCAAGGGATAACTTTTGTTTCTTTTATCACTTCCCCATAGATTATTAGGCACATATTTCAAAAGCAGCCTTGAGGAAGGAAGAATGCATGGCAAATCAAGCAGGACAGTAATGTGTCTCCACTCTACAACCAATCAGCAACATTTACTGAGTATCTTCTGTGGATAAGACACCGTGCTTGGTGTTATGGGGGATACATAGCATAAGATGGTGCTCTTGCCTTCAGGGAATTTAAAATTTAGTGGGAGAGAGAAGATGTATACCATGAAAAAATGGCATGTGAACATGTATTGTTATTTACCTGCCAAATGAAAGGGACTGATACCAACGCAATTCAAGTATAAAAATATTTACTAAATGTTCAAGACACTAAAGTGTTCAGAGGAGGCTGGAATGGCCAAGGAAAACTTCATGGTTTGGGACTTGAGCTAAGTTTTAGAGGGTCCCAAAGTATGAGGAGGAATTGGGGAAGTTGAAAACAAGAGGAATTATCAATAGTTATATGACGCTGAGGAAGCCACTTGGTTGACCTGGGCTTCAGTTTCCTCATATGGAAAACCAGGGAATTACATTAGAAAATCTCTAAGGTTCTTTCCAGCTGAGAGATAAAGTTGGGAGCCAGAGTGCAAAGAATGGAGAAGTGAGAGGAAAGGAAGTAGAGACAAATAATACATCTTGCATTTTCTAGGAGAAAGGAAGGAAGATACAGAATAATCATTGGAGGACATGGTAGGGTCTAATGAAAGGCTTTTTTTAAGGATGGAAGAGACTTGGATATGTCTGAAAGCAATAGTAAAGAAACAAGTAAGTAGAGACCAGAAATTAGGGAGTGGGATGAATTAGGGGAAAGCAGGAGAAAGGCCATCTCATTATCAGAGACTGGAGGATTACTACCTCAGAGGACTGTCATAGGGAAAATATTCAGCAAAGTATAAAACAATGCTTAGCATTATTATTCTTTGGAAATGTTGTTGTGACAGTTTTCGATGTGTTCACCTTTAGCCTACCATGTTTTTATGTAGCTGTCTTTAATTCTGTCATGCCAAGTATAGCAACACACACACACACACACACACACACACACACCCATACGCATATACACCTACCTTAAAGTAATATCCAGTGGCAGTGTCACAGAATAAACGTCTTCTTTTCATTTCATTCTGAAAAGTAGAATGTTATTTAAGTTCATAAATTATAAGTCACTCAAGTGTAATTCAAATTCTTAAATTACAAAAAAAGTCTGTTACTGGTTGTCATTGTCATATTAAATCTCAGTGGGTCTTATATCTCAAAGGAAGAAAAGTTGGAGCCAAACCAATTAATTTTTAAAACATTTGCAAGATCCTAATTAAGCATGGCTTGCCAGGCTTATCTTTAGTCTGGAAAAAAATAGATTTACTAGAGAAAAATTTCAGTCAATAAAATGTGTTTGTCTGACCAGAATGTGTGCCATTTTTATCATTTTCTACACATGTATAATCTTTGCTAATTTAACCCATCTTGGTTCATATTAAATCTTATCTAGCTTATCTTTGAAAAGACAAATGAAGAAACTTATGAAGTGGATGAAACCAAGTGAAAAAACCCTAATAATTCGTGCAAATATATTTCTGTACTTGGTATTTGCACATGTCACTAATAGGAAAACAGATAGAGAGCAGCGCATCAATACAATTTAACTATTGTCTTCAAAGATATAGGTATGTATACATATACATACATATATGTTATATGTATACGTATATGTATTCATATGCATCTCAAAAACCATTGATTTGTTATCCATAGCTCAGAATATTTTAACTTGCACCTACAGTTTAATATATAGTATAGTGGGAGGAGAGGAGGGCAACCAGATCAAATATAGCCCTCTAGGTTCTCAAGTATAGCCCTTTGAATCAAGTCAGTCACAGAGCCACACTTGAGGACCTAGAAGACCACATATGGCCTGGCAACTATAGGTTCCCCACCCCTGGATATTGGAAAGAACTGTGAATTTAGAGGGAGAACATTTGCATCATAGGAAGTGCTTGAAATTGACTAGCAGTATGACAGAGCAATTTACTGAGCTTCTCTGGATGTCAGCTGTCTCTGCAAAGCAGAAGCAACACCTTTAAGAAGGGAGCAGGGCCAGATATTGTCTTGTGGTTCCTTCCACCTATAAGTTCTATAATTCTAAGATTTTACATAGATTTTACATGGCTTTTAATGGAGCCATTATCTGATGCCCTTATACTCTAATGGCCCAAGTGGCCTTTACACATGCCTATCTTTACAACATTGCTTTAAAGATAAGTTGATGGTTTACCTACTATGTACATACTCCAAAGATATCAAAGAGGGAGAAAAAGGTCCTGTATTTATAAAAATTATTTATAGTAGTGTAATGGCAAGCAAGGTAGGCTCTTTTGCTGTTTTTGTTTTAGTATAATCAATGCCTCTGATTGAATCTTGCCTTTGATTGAATTAATCAAGTGTCTTTAACTAGAAACAGTATATGTATTTGTATTGTTAATTATTTTAATGTGATTAAAGAAGATCTTCCTCACTCATTAATGGGGAATTTGATTAGGGAAGATTTGTAGGAAGGCCCACAACTTTTATTAATGAGACACTGGTTCTCAAGGGTTGTGATGCCCTCTCCTTCTGAAAAGTGTATAAAAACTCTGAGGTGAGGTTTTACTTTGGGGCTTATGGATTGGAAATGTTTGTTTGGCCAGGCAATACACTGGAAAGCCTCTAAGCAACCCCCCACCCCATTTGAAAATCCAGATATTGGTGCTTCTCTATATGCACTCAAAAAATCAGCAATATAAATAAACATATATTGAAAACATAAGATGTATCAGCAACTTCAGAGTATTATTTGATGACTTGAATGTTTATGCTCATAGAATTTTAAATGGGTTTTCCATGAGCAATTTTCCTCTCTTTTACCATAATAGGGACTCATTTTCCAGAATCATTAACACATTTATTCTCCACAACATCCCTGTGAGCTAAGTGGAAGAAATAGTGTCATCTCTATTTGAAACATGAAAAAACTGAGAGAAATTAAGGGACTTATTCAAAACCACACATTTAGTAAGTAGTGAAGCTTTCTACTACATCACTAGTAACTTTAGGCAAAAGTTAATCTAATAACTCAAAACCATGTAGTTGAATTCAACATGGAACAAATATCGGTAATTTTTACCTTTGCAATTCTTCATCATGGTAGTGTTGGAAGTTTTGGACTCAGAAATTCTGGGTTCATATCTTACCTTAGCCATTGCCTTCCTATGTAACCTTGAGAAAGTATTTTACCTACTCTGGATCTCAGTTTTTTTCTGCTGTAAAACAAAGGAGGCAGATGGATAAGATGAGTAGCTTTAATTTATAGTCCTTTGAGCCATACTCCAAAGAAGATCTGATCTTTAAGGATTTGTCCGTAAGACACAGGAGTTACTGCAACCAATAAATATAGCACTTCTGCTTCTCTCCTCTTGAATATTTACATGTTCCACTTGTTTCCTGCCAGATCGTGCCCCAAGCCATTTATGTTATTCAGTATTTCAAGCATATCAAATTGCTTTAGGGCCTCTAGGCATGTGTGTGACTTAGAAGAATGAAATTTAAATTAAATCCAGCCACTAAAATTCCCCTGTAAAAGGGAAACTGTAAATTTCCCACCACAGAATGCTAAAACTCAACAGTTTTGTTTTCCATAATATGACTTGCAGTCCCACAAACAAGGGCACCACCAGAGTTAGGAGCCATTCCAGAGATAAGGAATATACATGGAAAAATATCCTGTTTCCAATTGCCTAGGAGTCAAACCATTAACATCAATTTTCCAGGAGCAGACAGAGAAGCTAGGTCCTAAACCACAACATGATTTATTGATTGAAGACAGCATTTAAATGGCACTTGAAAGAGAGAGAGAGCACCAGAAGAAATGTACAATGGTATTGTATTCCATGGAGCTACCATAATTGAAATCAACAGCTCGTCCCTTCTCCTCTCTATGAAATCCCTACCTGTCTGAGAGAACAGGATAACTTATTGTCACTGATCTAGAGTTTACCAAGAGTATTTTATAAGCTGTAATTATTCTTTAGAAGTTCAAATGAAAAGCAACCCAAGAAGAGTAGATGAATCTGTGTATGCACATAATCTTGACTGTACTTCCAAAGTCATGCTTTCCCTGAGATGTTTCAGGTAAATATGAAATGTTTACCTGAGAAATGACAGTATAGTATTAACACCTGTGCCTGTAGTATAAACGATTTGCTAATATAATTACCACTTGTGTTGAAATTGGAATAAACTGTTTAAACTATTTTTAGAGTCTACTGGAATACTTTTACTTTGAACTGGCATGGTTTTCTGAAAATAGAAAAAAAGAATTATTCAGTTTGTCATATTTTTCATTTTTCTACAATTTACATGATACTCTCATTCAAAAGTTTTTATTTGGGATAAACAATACATATAGCAGGGAGAACTGTCCTTGGGCCAAACACCAAAGAGTCCCTTGAGAAATCATCACACTTTCATCAAACCCTTTGAGACCCATTGCAAAATGAGGCATGCACTCATTAGAGGTGGAACTACACTTGTGTATTACAAGAAAGCATTAAAAGGCTATGGCATGGAAACTGGTCAAAACAAAGGTAACAGGGCTAACACTCCAATGTAGGAGTTTTCAGCCTTGGGTCTGTGAATTTATTTTTAGATGTATTTTGATAATTGTATCTGGGTGTAAAAAATTACCGTTATAATCCTATGTATTTTATTTTTATCAGTTTAAAAACATTATTTTGAGAGTCTTCAGCAAGCTACCAAAGGTGTTTTTGACTCAAGAAAAGTTCAGTACTCCAATCTAATGTTTGATTAACTGGATCATTCTCACCTCAAGGTCAGAGTGCTCATGGACACATACTAGTCAAAGCATCTGTTATGTATAACATAATACAATACAACTTAACAACAAAACAAACCACAGAATAATATAGTTAAGGCCCGTGCATACAAGTTGGTCCATTTGCAGTTGAGTTAGGCCATCTGCAAATTATTAAATAGTGCCTGCCCAAATACAGTGGAAATTTTTGTGTCAGTTTGTGAAAACAATGCAGTTATTCAAAAAACTTTTCACTGAACTTGAAGAAGTGAGCTTGTTTTATTAACTGGGTTTATTTTAATTCAATATATTCTGAAAATTAATTTGTCTTAGGTCCCAAATGATTTTTTTTCTATACTCAGGCTGACACTGCCCACTAGTTTACAAATAGTTGAATATACATAATCATACACCAATATTTATCATACAAAATATTATATATGACACAAAATGTATGAGCTACATTATCCCCTGTTCTCTCCTGTTTTCCTCTAGACTATGATGAATAAGTGTCCTCTCTCCTTACCATGGACAACATCTTAACATGTGTCTTCAATCCCATTCCTCCTGTCTCCTACCAGAATTTTCCCCCTTTGATAATTTTTTGTCCTTTCTCTTCTTTCTCAAAATTGTCCTCTAAATTGCCTGCTTCTTTCCCTTTAGTTCTAAGCATCAGAGCTTGGATTGGGCCTGAATGCATGTCTAAAAAATGTGCCATTTTCATTTTCCTCAGTTCAATTTGATTCTCTGATCATGGCAGCTGAGTTGGCTCCAGAGATGGCTGAGCTTTCAAAGCCTCTCATCCTTCAGCTCTTTTCCCCCTCCCTCTCCTGTTGCCTCCTTCTTTGCATTCAGTGAGCATGCTCAGGTCTGCTCATCTTTAATAAACCCCCCTTGATCTTGACATTCTCTCAGCATGTCACTGTACATGTTTTGCCATTTATGACCAAACTCATAGAAAGAGATGTCTACTCTCCTCTTCTCCATTTCCTTGCCATCTCTCAGCTTCTTTCCATCTGGATTCTGATCCTGTCTTCAAAATTATCCCTCAATTACTAATTTTCATGCCTGTTCCTCAGCTCTCTTCTGCAGTTTTTGATTGTTTATCATCCACCTTCTTGATTGTGACTGCCTCCTTCATCTCTCTTCCAGACTAACCCATTGTAGCGGCTTTTGCTAGATCATTATCTGTGTCTTGCCACCTAACTGTGAGTGTCCCCCAAGGTTCTGTACTGGCCGCTTTTTCTTGTCTCTTATACCTTCCTAAAATGATATTGTATTTACTTCTCTGTAAAAGTAAGCTCTTTGAGGGCAGGAACTGATTGGTTTTTTGTCTTTATATCTCCCGTACAAACATAATGTTTTTATGTTTTATGCACTTGATTAGTGTTTGTGAAATTGACTATATGAAATTTTAAAACTAAAACAAACATTGGAGCTAGTTTAGTCCTTTCCATTTGGCAAAAATAAGAAAGCTGAGGCCTTTGGAGGGAAAGAGACTTGACAGGGGTCACTCTGCTAGTGAGTGGAAGAATTGGGACTCCAAACCAGTTTTTAATGACTTGCCTGGAGTTACACAGCTAATAAAGGTTAGATTTCAGATTTGCACACTCAAGTCCAGGACTTTATCCACTGTGCCCTTCTGCCTCTCCATAACTTTCAGTCTGCCATGATCCTGGCTACAAGAAAGAGACAAGTAATGGGAATCGTATGTATATTCTCTAATGTGCTCACAGAAACTCTACTGGACATGATGATAAGAGTTGTGCTAAGATCATATTCACATTTCAGCTCGCATTACAGTTTAAATTATTTTTAATAATAATTTGTTCTTTGCATAAGTAACAATTACGGGGTGAATAAGGTGATTAAGTGGTCATATTTTCAAAAATGGAATGTACAGTCAGCGTATAGCATTTACTTTAATGTCTTATGAATTAACAACATGCGTGAATTCTATGTATATTCCTTTTCCTATTACAATTTTACTTTTAAAATATTTTTGTCTATTATGTGTATATAATACAATGGTTAATTGATACCACATCCCAATATATGCATGTGCATGCATGTGTGTGTGCATGTGTGTGTTTTACTTTTTATGACATGGCTGTGAAACCAGGTTGTCATTGCCAGCCAGGATTGCGGGGGTTGGTAAGAAACCTTAAATGTTTAAAGCATGACTCAAAGGGAAAATAAGATCAAAAAAAGAAAACTTCTTGTCAAACATCTTTCAACAAGCTTCATTTTAGATAAGGTAAATATAGTAGACATAAGGTAACATTACTTCATTTCCCCTTCTTTGAAGGCTTGTATTATGACATAAAATTTATTGCATCTCTTACTTTGCCTCACACCATGGTAGACAAAGAAGCCTGTCCCTCCCACATAAGCAGAATCATACTCTACCTCTATTCTAGAGTAAGATACATTAGGGAATTTTGACTACTTTGCTATATGTACCAACCACCTAAAAAGGTGCCTGATATTCATTATTCAAGATTCCTTCCTTTGGGTCTAAAGGCTTTTCAATTTCCCAAAGATCTTTAAGGTAATCCTAACTGAAATCCAGATACCCTAGGGAAGAATTCACACCTCAAGTTGTTATTATTGAACACTCAATCAAGTATAAATTGACAGTGGGTTAAGGGCAAGAGTATGGCAAGGGGAATTGGATAAGTACCAAGAATAATGGATAGAGGGACTCAAAATCATGCAGTGCAGTAATTTTAAAAATGAATCCTGGGCTTGGAATCATAAGCCCACCTCTGCCATTCACTAACTATGTGAACTTGGACAAATGGCCCCTTTTCTGAACTTCAGTTTTCTCCTCTGTAAGATGGGTATAGAGGATACTGTAGGCTATTATCAAGATCAAATGAGATACTTTATATGAACATGCTTTTTAATGCCTAAAGCCCTGGACAACATGAGGAATCTTTAATGAAAGGAAAGGTGGGGGTTGCCAAAGAGATTCTGCTGACTTTACAGCTTTGCCAATCTTGGCCCCGGTTGAGCACATAGTAGACACTCAATAAATACTTGTGGAATTGAAATGAATTTTATAGAATAATCAGAAGCAGCTATGGAGTAAGCTTGACTTTGTATCCAGTTGAAGCTAAATCATTTCACTTGCCTTTTGAAATTCTGAGCAAGATTTTCTTCTTCCTTATTGCTCTCAGTATCTTGTGATGAAGATAGCTTCATGAGGTATAAATCATAAGGTGCTCCCTATTTTGCAAATTAGATAGACATACATACAGACATTCAGTCCTAGGAGCAAACAAATAGATGGAGATTTTATGACCTCGTTGGGTTTTATGACAGATAGATATGTTATCTTATTGATTTTCAGAATAGGAATTAACCTTTGAAGTCAGCCTGAAAGGGTAAGAATAAATAAGTCTTCCAGCATGGTCATTGGGTTTGAATTTTAGGTCCCAGCTTTTGATATTTGATTCATTTTCCTTACACAACTATACTTAAGGTGCCCCTGTCACTCACCTTAAAAGAAGCACCATGAGTGTTGACAAGGGTTAGTGGTTTTAAATAAGAAAGGCAAATATACTCACTAAATTTTTTTCAGGTCCCTATCCCTCAGGCCATTTCTTGTCCAGATACAGATATTTTCCCTTACTTCTGTAACTATAGCCTTCTGTAGTTTTCAAAATGGGAACTTATTTTGTCTGTATAGAACCTAAGTGATCAACAAATCCAATGGTGTCCAAGCCTTGGTACTCAAGCCAGGCACTTGAAGACAAAACCACTAAGACCAAAAGTTTTTACTTATTAATATATTTGTACAATATACATCAATACGTTTCATATATGCATATATAATATATACATATGTATTCTTTGTGTGTATATATATATATATGTGTATTTGTATGTGTGTGTATACGTATATGTGTATATGTATATATACACATATACGTATACTTGTTAAAAATCCCCTTTCTTCTTCTTCCTTGTGTCTACCTGCTCTTGTTCCTAACTCCTTTTAGTTCCCATTGACAAACTGAGTGACATGGACCCCAGACTTAAAGCTACAGAACATTTATTTTGCCACTATAAGGTATATTTTGGAAAAGGAAACAGTAACCCTATTTAGTTCTGTCATTTTACAGAAGAGGAAACTGAGTCCCAGAAAAGTAAAGTTATTTGCCCAAGATCATGTCATAAGTGGCAGTTAAGACCAGAATGTGAGTCTCCCAACTCTGGGTTCTGTGGGCTTTCCATTATACCACAACTCATGAGGATCGCAGGTTACTAATTATCACAGTTTCCAGAATTATAGATGGAAGAAAACTTTGTGTTCATTTATTCCAGTTCCTTCATTTTATAAACTCCATCATTTTATAAATAAGAAAAAATAAGTGACTTGTGCAAGGTGACGTGCCTAGGCAGTGGCAGAGCTGGAATGTGAACAAATTTCTTCTTTCTCCAAATCCAGCTTTTTTGTACATGGTTCTAAACAACAAAACAGAGTGATTGGTTTTCAGTTTTCATCTTGCTTTGGCTATAGGGAGACCCAGACTACAATTACCTACATCTATGGCCTTAGCCTAAAAATATCTTCCTTAGAAAGAGGACAAAAACAGTAATCCTGTAACAAAGAAAATCCACACCTTGGATTCTACCATAAATTCTGAAATGCTAATTCTGCTGCAAGAGTATTTAAAGGTAATAGAAATGGAGGTGGCTTCCTAGGTACTTGGGAGAAATGAAGAGCATTTTTTTACTCAAGTTGGCTTTGAAGGCTGTTCTTCCTTGATTTGATTAATGATCCTCATGTTTGGCAGAAACATTCATGTAAGATGATATACTGGATGTGTGTATACATAAAATAAAAAAAGTGTTCCATGTGTATTTTTAGACTAACTTGACTGATACTTCTATTTAGTGAGAAATGAACAATTAAATAAATCCTCATAGTCTTGGATGATACACAGAGAGATAATATAAATGGAGCTTGTCTAAATACAAAGTCTTAGAAGAAATTCAGGAAAAGCATTTAACACACTTTAAGTTTAAAATAGGTAAATGTTAACACAATATGAGTGTTTTGTTTTGTTTTTCCTATTGCTTGGTCTTATGCCCAAAAAGATGGAGTAACATGGTCTGGTGAAAATACTACCAAACTCTGTAAACCAGATCTAGGTTCTAATCTTGGTTCCTGTGTTAACTTGCTATGTAACATCATGCAGAATATTCAATCTCTTGGTTTTTTTGGATTTTTTTATTCCTCAATTTCCTCATCTGTAAGGTAAGGTTGAGAGGCCCAACCTCACAGGAATATTGCAAAGATAAAAGCCAGGGAAAAGAGAGGTGAGATGGGGAACCATTCATGGAAAAAATTGTCATTATTTAAATACTATATAACAAGGAAAGATAGGGGCAGAGCCAAGATGGCAGAGTGAAAGCAACGACTCACCTAAGCTCCTGGACAAACTCCTCTGGATATCTCTGAAAGGAGAATCTGACCAAACTTTGGAGGTGTGGAATCCAGTGGGTGACAGACTTTGACAGATTCAGAGCCCAGGTTAGACTGGAAGGTCCACGGGAAGGATCTGTTCCATGGGGGTAAGCCCCCAGCGCACAGCGCAGCGTGGTCAGCGCAGCAGGGCAGAAGGGACCTGAGAAGCCCGAGAGTGGCGGGCGAAACCAGCGGAGCAGAAGACAAGCCAAACCGAGCCAGTGAGAGCCACTGAGCGCCAGATATCAGCGCAGCAGCCCTTGAAACCTTCAGCCTGAAGACTAAACTTCGGTAAGTCACCTACTTCAACTTCCGGGAGCCAGGATGGCGGAGTGATCAGTAAATGCTCTCTCCTCCCCCATGATGACCGTGAAAGAACCATAAAATATTTCCCCAGATAAATCCTGGATCAGCGGGAACAGCAGAAGGGGGCAAATAGTCTCATAACACCAGAGGCTAGAAAAATAGCAAAGGGGGATTCTTCTTACTGTGGCGGAGGCGATCTGGAAGGACAGATGACTCAGGGCAGAGAAAATTCGCACTGAGACCCAGGCAAGCCTCAGCACCGGGAGACGAGCCCCAGGAGGGGTGGGAACACGCATTAGCATCTAGGCGTGCTGCAGCCCTTCAGGGGAAAAGGGAAGACAATAGGGAAGCTGGGATCACCATCCCCTGACCTTGCCTTTGCCTCAGGTCAGCTGAGGAGATCTCCTGAGACCAGACCACCCCTCCCACACACCTAACAAGGTAACCCCAGGGCTGATCTGGGAAACAAAAAACAAAAACCTGCTTTTAGCCTCGATACACATCAGCTCAACACAAAGATCTGTACCTTCTGACTGAAAGAACCAGAAGCTACAACACTCTTCCAACATCAAGAATTGGAAAAAGCAGACGAAAAGAGAAAAAACCATAGAATCTTTCTATGGGGATAAGGACCAAAACACAAACACCAAAGAGGTCAGAGCTGAGACTGTACTTCCATCTGAAACCTCAGAAGGGACTATGAATTTCTCGCAAGCTCAACTAGATTACCTGGAACAGCTGAAGAAGGAAATAAAAGAAAAACTGGCCAATGATTTTAAAATTATAAAAAAAGAATTCACTGATGAGAACATCACTCTGAAAAGGAAAATTGAACAAATGGAAAAGGAAGTTCAAAAATTAACTGGAGAGATAATTCCCTAAAAGAAAGAGTTAATCAAACGGAAAAGGAAACCCAAAACCTAATTGGGAAAATTGATCAAATGGAAAAGGAAACACAAAACCTAACTGGCAAAATTGGTCAAATGGAAAAAGAAGTACAAAAATTAAATGGAGAAAATAGCTCCTTAAAGGGAAAAATTGGTCAGATGGAAAAGGAGATGCAAAAGTTAACTGAAGAAAACAATACGATGAAGATTAGAATTGGGCAAGTAGAAACTAATGACTCAATGAGGCAACAAGAATCAGTCAAACAAAATCTAAAGAATGAAAAGGTAGATGAAAATGTAAAATATTTAATTGGAAAAACAACTGACCTGGAAAATAGATCCAGGAGAGAAAATTTAAGAATTATTGGCCTGCCAGAAACCCATGATGAAGAAAAGAGTCTGGACAATATCTTCCAGGAAATCATCAAGGAAAACTGCCCAGAAGTACTAGACCCAGAGGGCAAAATAGTCATCGAAATAATCCACTCTTCCCCTCCTGAAAGGGATCCCAAACTCAAAACCCCAAGAAATATCGTTGCCAAATTCCAGAGCTATCAAGTGAAGGAGAAAATACTACAAGCAGCCAGAAAGAAACAATTCAAATATCAAGGACATACAGTCAGGATCACACAGGACCTTGCAGCTTCTACATTAAAAGATCGAAAGAATTGGAACCCAATATTCTGTAAGGCAAAAGAGTTGGGACTTCAACCAAGGATCAACTACCCAGCAAAGTTCAGCATAACATTTCAGGCAAGGAGAAAGTCATTCAACGAAATAAGGGATTTCCAGAGCTTCCTGACCAAAACACCAGAACTCAATAGACAATTTGATCTTCTAATGCAGGTCTCCAGAGAATCATAAAAAGGTAAACAGGGGGGAAAAAACAGAAACAAAAACTTGCTACTCAATTAGGGCAAACTGTTTACCTCCCTATAAGGGAAAATGATACCTGTTAATCTTGAGAACTGTGCAACTATTATGATAAAAGGGATATATGTAGAGGGAACGGGTATAAAGTAAATGATGTCATGTCAAAAATATGATTTAAGTATGAGAAGGGATTGTAATAGGAGGTGTGAAAAGGGGGAAGCAGAAAATGGCAAATTATATCACAGGAAGAAGTACAAAACTATAGTAGAGGGAAGGAGGGGAGGGAGATGAGCATTGTTTGAGAGGTACTCTCATCTGATTTGTTTAAAGGAGGGAACAATAATCTTAAGTAGATAATCCTAACTAGCTCTATAGGTAGTAGGAGGGGAAGGGGGAAGAAAGGGGAGGGTGGCTAAAAGGGAGGAAAGAAGCAATAAGAGTAAAGGGGAGTAAAAGGGAGGGGGGCTAAAAGAAGGAGGGGAAGGCTGCAGGAGGAGGGGGAAAAAAGTGAATACTATTGAGGAGGGGAAGGGAGATGGGAGAGCTAAAAGCACAAATGGTGGGAAAGAGGTTGGAGGGAAATACACAGATTGTAATCATAACTGTGAATGTGAATGGAATGAACTCTCCCATAAAACGGAGACGGATAGCAGAATGGATTAAAAGCCATAATCCAACAATATGCTGCTTACAAGAAACACATTTGAAATGGGGGGATACACATAGGATAAAGGTCAAAGGATGGAGCAGAATATATTGTGCTTCAGCTCATGTAAGAAAGGCAGGAGTAGCAATCCTAGTCTCAGACAAAGCAAAAGCAGAAATAGATCTAATCAAAAGGGATAAGGATGGAAACTATATCCTGCTAAAAGACACCATAGACAATGAAGCAATATCATTACTAAACATGTATGCTCCAAGTGGTATAGCATCCAAATTCTTAGAGGAGAGGTTGGGGGAGTTGAAGGAAGAAATTGATAGCAAAACTATACTAGTGGGGGACCTCAACCTCCCACTCTCTGAACTCGATAAATCTAACCTCAAAATAAACAAGAAAGAGGTTAAGGAGGTAAATAAAACTCTGGATAAGGTAGATATGATAGATCTTTGGAGAAAATTAAATGGGAATAGAAAGGAATATACCTTTTTCTCAGCAGTACATGGAACATTTACAAAAATTGACCATGTACTAGGACATAAAAATCTCACAATCCAGTGCAGAAAGGTAGAGATAATCAGTGCATCCTTTTCAGATCATAATGCATTAAAAATTACATGTAATAAAAGGCCATGGAAAAAGAACCAAAAATCAATTGGAAACTAAACAATCTAATTCTAAAGAAGGGTTGGGTTAAAGAAGAAATCATAGAAACAATCAACAATTTCATTCAAGAGAATGACAATAGTGAGACAACATACCAAAACTTATGGGATACTGCAAAAGCAGTTATTAGGGGAAGTTTTATATCTTTGAATGCTTACATAAATAAAATAGAGAAAGAGGAGATCAATGACTTCAGCTTGCAGTTGAAAAAGCTAGAAAAAGAACAAATTGAAAATCCCCAAGTAAATACCAAATTAGAAATACTGAAAACCAAAGGAGAGATTAATAAAATTGAAATTAAGAAAACTATTGAATTAACAAATAAAACCAATAGTTGGTTTTATGAAAAAACTAATAAAATTGATAAATCTTTGGTCAATCTGATTAAAAAAAGAAAGAAGAAAATCAAATTACTAATATTAAAAATGAAAGGGGTGAACTCACCTCCAATGAGGAGGAAATTAAAACAATAATTAGAAACTACTTTGCCCAACTTTATGCCCACAAATTCGATAATCTAAACGAGATGGATGAATATTTTAAAAAATACAAACTGCCCAGATTAACAGAAGAGGAAGTTGAATACTTAAACAACCCCATCTCAGAAAAAGAAATTGAACAAGCCATCAATGAACTCCCTAGGAAAAAATCTCCAGGGCCAGATGGATTCACAAGTGAATTCTATCAAACATTTAAAGAACAGTTAATTCCAATACTATATAGACTATTTTTGAAAATTGGGGAAGAAGGAGTCCTCCCAAATTCTTTCTATGACACAAATATGGTTTTGATACCCAAACCAGGAAGAGACAAAACAGAGAGAGAAAATTATAGACCAATTTCCCTAATGAATACAGATGCAAAAATTTTAAATAAGATTTTAGCAAAACGAATACAGCATCTTATCACGAGATTAATACATTATGATCTGGTAGGATTCATACCAGGATTACAGGGCTGGTTCAATATTAGGAAAACTATTAGCATTATCGATCACATCAACAACAAAGCTAACAAAAACCACATGATTATCTCAATAGATGCAGAAAAAGCTTTTGACAAAATACAACACCCATTCCTACTAAAAACACTGGAGAACGTAGGAATAAAGGGAACTTTCCATAAAATAATAAGCAGTATCTATCTAAAACCTTCAGCAAGCATTATATGCAATGGGGATAAGCTAGATGCATTCCCAATAAGATCAGGGGTGAAACAAGGTTGTCCATTATCACCACTATTTTTCAATATGGTACTAGAAATGTTAGCTGTAGCAATTAGACAAGATAAAGATATTCAAGGAATAAGAATAGCCAAAGAAGAAACTAAGTTATCACTCTTTGCAGATGATATGATGATTTACCTAGAGAATCCCAGAGATTCAAGTAAAAAATTACTTGAATTAATAAACAACTTTGGCAAAGTTGCAGGTTACAAAATAAACCCACACAAATCTTCTGTGTTCCTATATATTAGCAACAAAGGTCAACAGCAAGAGATAGAAAGAGAAATCCCATTTAAAGTTAGGGTAGACAGTATAAAATACTTAGGAGTCTACCTGCCAAAACAAACCCAGGGATTATATGAACACAATTACAAGACACTTTTTGCACAAATAAAGTCAGATTTAAGTAAGTGGAAAAACATTAGTTGCTCATGGGTAGGCCGTGCTAATATAATAAAAATGACAATTCTACCTAAATTAATATACTTATTTAGTGCCATACCAATTAAACTATCAGACAATTACTTTCTAGAGCTAGATAAAATAATATCAAAATTCATTTGGAAAAACAAAAGGTCCAGAATATCAAAGGGACTAATGAAAAGAAATGCTTGGGAAGGTGGCCTAGCGCTACCAGACCTCAAACTGTACTATAAAGCAGCAATTATCAAAACCACTTGGTATTGGCTAAGAAACAGAGAGGTAGACAAGTGGAATAGACTTGGCACTGAAGATGCAGTAGGCAAGGAATATAGCAACCTTCTGTTTGATAAACCCAAGGACCCCAGCTTCTGGGATAAGAACTCATTGTTTGACAAAAATTGCTGGGAAAACTGGATAACAGTGTGGCGGAAATTAGGCATAGACCCATACCTGACACCGTACACAAGAATAAAGTCTAAATGGGTACATGATTTAGGTATAAAGATTGATACCATGAATAAACTGGAGAAGCAAGGAATAGTGTATTTATCAGATCTATGGCGAAGGGAAGAATTCTTTACTACAGGAGAGATAGAAAGCATTATGAAATGCAAAATGGATAACTTTGATTACATTAAACTGAGAAGTTTTTGCACAACCAAACCCAATGCAACCAAAATCTGGAGGGATGTAGTAAATTGGGAAAGAATTTTTACAGCTAAGCTCGGGGATAAAGGCCTCATTTCTAGAATATATAGAGAACTGACTCATATGTATAATCATACAAGTCATTCCCCAATTGATAAATGGTCAAAGGATATGAACAGGCAATTTTCAGAGGAAGAAATTAAAGATATCTATAATCATATGAGAAAATTCTCTAAATCACTATTGATTAGAGAGATGCAAATCAAAACAACTCTGAGGTACCACTTATCACCTATAAGATTGGCAAACATGACAGAACAAGAAAATGATAAATGCTGGAGAGGATGTGGGAGAGTTGGAACACTAATTCATTGTTGGTGGAGCTGCGAGCGCATCCAACCATTCTGGAGAGCAATTTGGAACTATGCCCAAAGGGCTACAAAAATGTGCATACCCTTTGACCCAGCAATATCGCTACTAGGACTATATCCCCAAGAGATCATAAAAATGGGAAAGGGTCCCACATGTACAAAAATATTTATAGCAGCACTCTATGTAGTTGCCAAAAACTGGAAGTCAAGGGGATGTCCATCAATTGGGGAATGGCTGAATAAATTATGGTATATGAATGTAATGGAGTACTATTGTGCCATAAGAAATGATGAACAAGAAGACTTCAGAGAGGCCTGGAAGGACTTATATGACCTGATGCTGAGTGAAAGGAGCAGAAGCAGGAGAACTTTGTGCACAGCAACGACCACAGTGTGCGAGAGTTTATTTTGGTAGACTTGGAATTTTGTAATAACGCAAAAACTTCTTATAAAAAAAAAAAATCCCAAAGGTGGTTCTCAAGGCAAAATGCCTTCCACACTCAGAGAAATAAATATAGAAGTCATTCACAAAATGTAGCAGATCATGTTTGTGTATGTGTATGTGTTTGTGAATCATGTTTTGATTTGTTATATGATTTCTTTCATTTATTTTAGTCTGACTACATAGCATGACTATAGTGAAAATATACTCAATAGGAAAGTATATGTGGAACCTATACAGAATTGTATGCACTCGTGGGGAGGGAGGGGGGTAGTAGGGGGTAGGTGTAGGGGGGATAAAATCTCAAAACATTAAAAAATAATAAAAAAAAAAAACAAGGAAAGATAAAACCAGTGCTTCAATATATCTATAGTACCCCTACTGTGTTGGTCCTTCCTTCTTGAAGAGGACCATTATATCAAGATGATGACATGCCTTGCAGTTGACTTTGTTTTGAGTGAGGGAGGGCTATGCAAGGTCACCAGCCTCACCTTCTCCTCCAGAACCACCTGAATCTAGTGGTCTGATATTCATCAGGAAGACTGAAAATGGCCCAGGATGCAAGGTGGGACATTGGCCATTTTAGACAAAGGTCTTATCAGAATGTCACTTTGAGTGAGATACAACCATTCAATGAATAGGCCTCTTTAAGTAGTTACTCAAGAGATGGCCCCTTTTAAGAAAAGAAAAAATAACAACAGTAACAAAAAAAAAAATTAAACTAGGAGGGAAAGATCCTCAGGATTCCTGGGTAAAAGAGAGACAGTTATTATTTAGTAATTACATTCACTCTGGGTTAGGTGGGTGAGAACTTGGTGTCCAAACTATGAGCTCCAGAGCAAATTGGATTTAAGGCTTGTCCTTTGAGCAAGAAATGTAGCCAGTAAACCCAAAGGAGAAAAGGCAGCTTTTGGCCATGGAGGGGTACCTTCCCCTGGGTAGAATACTCAAGGAGAGGGAAAGAAAGGAGAGGAAAAGAGAGGAGAGGAGTGGAAGAGAGGAGAGGGTAAGGGACAGGCTACTCACAGGTTGTGTTTGTCCTTCATCCTCGAAGAGGACCATGATATCAAGATGATGACATGACTTGCAGCTGACTTTGTTTTGAGTGAGGGAGGGCTGTGCAAGGTCAGGAGTCTGACCTCCTCCAGAGTCATCTGGATCCAGTGACCAGATATTCATCAGGAAGACTGGAGATGGCCCAAGTATCCTCACTATGTAATGAGGAAAGATAGAACAGATTCTGTTTCATATATGTATGATATTCTCAGTATGGTTACTCCCTCTTTCAATGTAAGCAGATCATAATCCAACTATACTTTCAAATCTGATGTAATCCATATCCATATCATTTTATAAATCTTGGTTATCTTACTATTTCATGGTTACCAATGAACCATTTGAGCTCTTCATTTATTAGTGCTCACTTTTGCTTCATGAATGATCCACCGTTTTTTTCTGGTCATACCCATCCTTGTTAGGGATTTATATCACTTCTTAAGTCATGACTGGTAATATTCTATAACCTTCTTAAAATCACCATGTTATCTTTCCATTGCCTTTCAGATCATATGAAATTGTGATTCTTTTGAAGTCATGATGTTCCACTATTTGTATCCATATAGTATTACTGGAAGAATATCAGTCATAGAATCATAGACTGAAAAGGACGTTAAAGACCATCAAGTCCAACCCCCTTATTTACAGATGAGAACACTGAGGCTCACATAATTTGAAGGATAAATTCAAGGTCAAAAGAGTTGAGTCAGAGGCAGATCTGAAACCAGGTCTTCCTGGTCCATTCCAAGTCCATTATTATGCCATATGTTAAAAAGATGGGATTTCATAGCAGAAAGCTGCTTGAAATAATTGAAAACATCTCATCTATTTCCAAAATACAATACTATATAGTGACTTCTTGCAATTCAATTCTTGGTGCAGCTTATTGTTCAATATATATCCATTCTTTCATTCACCCAACAAGTTTGCTTATTCTATGCCAGGTACTGTGGTAAATACTGAGAATGCAAAGACAAAAACAACAAAAAATAGTCTATACCGTCAAAGATCTTGCATTCCAGTGGGGGAGATGGTATGTTAGAAGGCAAAAATAACAGACATAGAAAATTTAACATAATAGGTATACAATTCAATTTCCAAAGGGAAAGGCACTAGCAACTTGGTGAAATTAGGTTAGGGTTCCTATTGTAGGTGACACTTGGACTGAACTTTGAATGGAGCTAGATTTTCTAAGAGTCTAAGTTTAAAATAATTGGTTCAAGATTGGAAAAGGAGCATAACAAAGTTGTATATTGTTGCCTTATTTGTTTCATTTATACACAGAGTACATCATTCAAAATTCCAGGCTGGATGAATCAAAAGCCAGAATTAAAATTGCTTGGAAAAATTCCAACAATCTTGGATATGTAGATGATGACCATTGTGACAGCAGAAAATGAAGAAAAATTAAGAAAGCTCTTGATGAGGGTAAAAGAGGAGAATGAAAAGGCTAGTTTTAAGCTTAACATTAAAAAAATAATAATATCCTGGCATCTGGTTCCATGACTTCTCCATAAACAAAAGAAGACATGGAAACAGCATCAGATTTTATATTCTTAAGCTCAAAGATCACTGCATTTGGTGACTGCAGCCACGGAATTAAAAGATGCTTGCTCCTTAGAAGAAAAGCTATGGCATTTCTGAACAACATACTAAAAAGCAGATAAATCACCTTACTGACAAAGGTCCATATAATCAAAACTATGGTTTTTCTAGTATCAATGTATGGCTGTGAGAGTTGGAGTATAAGGAAAGTTGAGCTCGGTAGAACTAATGCTTTCAAATTACAGTAATAGAAAAGATTTTTGAGTTCCTTGGATAGGGAGGAGATCAAATTAACCAATACTTAAAGAAATTAGCTCTGACTATTTATTGAAAGGACAAATACTGAGGTTGAGGCTTTAATACTCTGGCCACATAATGAGAAGAAAGGACTCATTGGAAATGGCTCTGATGCTGGGAAAGATTGAGGAAAAAGGAGAAGCAGATGGCAGAGGATGGGATAAATAGATAGTGTCATGGAATCAACAAACACGAGCTTAGACAGACTTCAGGAGATGATGGAGGACAGAAGGCCCTGCTATGCTATGATCCACAAGATCACAAAAAGTCAAAAATAACTGAGCAATAGAGGCAAAACATACCAAGCTCAGGGGGCAATCTGTACAAAAATTCAAAGATGGAGAGTGGAATGTCATGTCCAAAAAATGGTAAGTAGGCTGGTTTGATTGGGATATGGAGTGTGTGAAGCAAAGAATGTTACATAAGCCTGGAGTGGTGGGCTACAGCCAATTTGTAGAGGCTTTTCTTTTTTAAAAAAAATATTATTTGTTTATTTTTGGCATTCTTTTCTTTTTAAATTTTAATTTACAAATTCTCTCCTCCCCACCTCCTCCCACATCCACAAACAATATATCAGTTATTATATGTGAAATAATACAAAGCATACTTCCATATTAGCCATATTTTTTTTAAAAAAGCAAGAAAAATAAGTGAAAAAAATTATACTTCAGCTTGCACTCAGAGTTTATCATTCTCTCTCTCTTGAGATGGAGAGAATTTTTTCCTCATGACTTCTTTGGAATTATCTTGGATCATTGTATTAATCAGGGAAGCCAGATCTTTCATAGTTGATCATTGCAATATTGCTCTTCTGTGCACAAGGATCTCCTGGTCCTTTTCACTTGACTTTGCATCAGTGTACATGGATCTTGTCATGTTTTTTTTTTTTTCTGAACCCACACTCCTCATCATTTCCCATAGCACAATAATATTCCATCACAATCAAATACCTCAGTTTGCTCAGCCATTCCTTTATTTGGCGAGTGTCATCTTAATTTCCAATTTTTGGCTACCACAAAAAGAGCTACCATAAATATTTTTGTACATATAGGTCCTTTTTCTTTGTTCTTTGATCTCTTTGGGATACAGACCTAGTAACAGAACGACTAGGTCAGAGACAGTGTACAGTTTTATAGTCTTTTGGGCATAGCTCTAAATTGTTTTCTAGAATAGTTGGACCAATTTACACTGCAGCAGTTCATTAATGTACCTATTTTTTCCTCATCCCCTTTCAGAGGGTTTTAAAAGCTATACAGAGGCTTTTGCATTTTATTCTGAAAGTAAGAAACCATTGGACTTTAATTATAGGGAGAGTAAGATGGTCAGACATACTTTAGGATTATGAATTTAGTCACTGTTTGAAAGATAGATCAGAAAGGAGAGAGAATGGAAGGCTGGCAGATGAATTAGAAGGATATTCCAATAGTGCAGAAGAATTCTTAAGGATCTGAACTAGGGTATGGCTATGACTGGAGAAAGAAAGACCAGATGGAAGAATCAATCAGACTTGGAAACCAACTGAATTGGGGAGGGAGAGACAGCAAGTTGAACATTGTTATGGGTAGCAAACCTGGATGACTGGAAGGATGGTGATGTCCTCACCAGGAAAAGAGATTGGAAAAAGGAAGGATTTGGGGAACAATAAGAATTTCTGCTTTAAGCATGCTAGTTTGAAATATCTAAAAAAGTATTCAGTTGGAGATTGTCAATAGTTAGTGATGTGGGAATGTAGTTCAGGAGAGAAATTGTGGTTAGATACGCAGATCTAGGAGTTATGTGCATAGGGATAATAATAAAATTCTTTAAGCTGATGAAAAGAGGCAGTGTAAAGTGATGAGATAAAGAACCCTGGATAGAATTTGGGGTATACCCATGCTTAGAGAACAAGAAAAGGGTGACGATATAGCAAAAGAGTCTGAGCAGAGGGCAAAACTAGGTGAGGGAAAAGAATATGTAGGAGAAGTGATAAATATAGTGGCAAATCCTGCAAACAAATGATGAAGCATAAGTACTGAGAAAGCCATTAGATTTGACAACTTTTTAAAAATTATTTTATCTTTAACTTGTGAAATAAAACAAGCATATCTATAACATAGGAGAATAAAAAAGATGATTACACATGAAACAACAAATCTATTATGTACAACTTGCCATTCCTTTGAAATATACAATAGTTATCATGTAACTTTCCTTTTTTCTTTTTTTCCTTTTTTTCTTCTCCTCATCTTAAAGATGGCTACCATTATATGTATATAAGTAAATATATATGTAAATAATTTTTTAATTATTTCTATTTATCAGTTCTTTCATAGATCCTTTGTAGTTAATTGGGTATTTTTAATAGTCAAAATTGTGACTATTGGCTACCTTGGAGAGAGCAGTTACTGCTGAGTAATAAGATCAGAAGTCAGACTCAAGGCATTGGGAATTTAGTGGGAGGTGAATATGGGGAGGCCATAAATAGAGCAAGCTTCTTCTCAGAATATGACTGTCAAAGGAAGGAAGTCATAGGATGATCTCAAGGGGATGGAAGGATCAAATGATGCTTTCTTAAGGGTGGGAGAAATCTGGATATTTACTCTAGATGTACTGATCAGCTCAATGGATTATCTATCTAACTCTATGTCACAAAATAAGAGCAATATAATTTGTATTTTTTGTTTTAGCCCTTTAACATTTTAAGCACAGAGAAATCCTTATTTGGAATCTTTAGCCACCAATCCAAATTGATAATTTCTCTGCTATTTATTGTGTTAAAGAAATGCCTGGGCTATTGGGAAGTTAAGTGACTTGCCCCATAGTCATGCAACTAGTGTGTGTGGTCCTTTTCATTCCAAAGCTAGACCTCTATCTACTATGCCAAAATGCCTCTCACAGCTGAATAGTGATTATTTTTAAAAGAGCAAGATTATATCTTTTAATTATTCTCTCACCAAAATATAGTCTTTTCTGAGATTATGGCAGCAAAAGAAATGGTGCTTCCTTTATGCTAAGGCAAAAATAACTGTATATTGGTATGTTATTTTTGAATTGTTAAGTTTTTCCAAATGTGACGCAGTGGATAATGGCATATCAGTCACTCTGGACAGATGGAAGGAGAATTGTTATGGAATAGATCCATGCCTCTCAAAATTTTGACCCTAGAAACTGTAAGGAGAGGTCAGCCTTAGTTCTAGTTATATTAAGAATAGTTTGGAATGTTGGAAATGTACTGAATTATGGATGAGGTGAGGAGTTCCTCACTAAAGAGGGGGCCTAATAAGAATTAGGAGACCTAAATTCTAATTCTGAGTTCTTCTACTATATCTCACTGGGATCAATACTTCTTCCTGTTTAGTCAGGCATGGAAAAAGAAAAGAGAATATCCGTCCAGGATAAGATGGGATAAAATGGGAGCATGAAAATCCAAGGGACTGAGACAAGTGGAAAAGTTGTTACAGAAAAGATATTTGGGTGGAGGGTCATACTGGACCAATAAGTTAAAAAGGAGATATGGTAGAGAAGACATTTTCTGATTCGACCTGTCTCCAAAACTTCAGTCTTTTCTCAAAACTGCCTATGCTCGTGACCTTCTTCTGGTACATTCACTCTGCCATGCTGTTATGACCCAGTCTGAGACTGCCTTGCTTCCTTGGTTCTGGACTGTCATGCTTCTGTAACTCAGTTATGCTAACAAAATTATGGGCTTGGCACATTTCCATGTTGGGTATTTATAAAATCTCTCAAGGGCTGCCAGTCAAACAACTTTGATTGACTCAACCCATCATTTCAATTAAATGTCCAGCTGATTAATTAGAAAAAAAAAACCCTCCAGTTTCCCTCCACTGAACTGATGGTTATTTTTTTGAATCTCTGAGTTGTTTTAGTCTCCTCTAAAGATAGGTGAAGTCCATAGTCATGTTGAGCAACTTTAAAAGCTTGAGAGAAAAGACAATAAAGCAAATTAATGATCTCCATAGGGACAAGAAAGTTCCACTTATCCAGTAGTCACAAGAAAAGCTGAGGATGGAGATGGAGAAGGGGAGAAGCACAAATGCCTTTAAGGACAAAGTCACATGGAGCCAGCAAGAATTTTCTTTCATGAGCTAAGCCAGCCAAACACAACAGATGAAAGGGGTGACTAGGCCTCACGGTTACTGCCAGTGATCTACTTTGCTCATGTAATCTTTGGATGCTTTTTTTTCCTTCCCACACTGACATCTCTCATCCACCAATTTGCTCAGTTGCCCTGACAGGAGATAATGGTTTCCTCTGACTGATATGTGCAGCAGCCCTCATGAAGCCTCTTCCTTTCAACTCAAGCAATTTTCTCTGCCTTGTCCTGTCCTGCCCCCTCCCCACCCCAAGAAAAGGTATAAGTGAGAGCATAAGTTCATTATCTTGAACCCCCATTAAAACAAACTAACTGAGCCCACTGCTTAGCCATGCATCATGTTACTGTGGTGCTTCTGAGAACAGCAAAAACACATTTTTTCTTAGTGAGTGTGCAATAAAAGCCTTCACAAATTCTTATTGGCCTTTTCCTGCTGACCCTTTGAGGGGAAATGGAAGGAGCAAGGAAAAACTATGAACTCTACAGACAGAAATGGGCAGGGTGGGGGAGTGAACAGGGAAAGCCAGGACCCTGAAAGATTCTTATGAGAAGAGCAAATCCAGTAAGAGAGTTTGGGGCTCTGGTTTCCATGGCAATGGGAGCTGCTGCTGTGGCTGCACACCTTCACTAACAAAGATGTTGAGATTATCTTAGGAAGGTCAGGGGAAGGGTTTTGGAGGTTTTTCTTTTTTCCTATTTTTGTTAGTCAGAATATAGGGGGTCCTATGCACAGTCAAGATGGGCTCTCCTACTCTAAATAGGTTGAAGTGCTAGCGGAGAAAAAAATTGATTTGGAGGGAATTGTCTGAATATTTAAGGATCAGTTTTCTAAAAGATGTTAATCGTTTCCCCTGGGTACCATACAAATAGTTCTCAGGCGCCTTCCTGCTCTACTTTCCCATTTGCTTCCAAGGCCTGTGTTCTCTGAATCTTGTGCTAAATCTGGCTCCCCCTCCTTTGTCTTTGCCCTTCACCTAGGTTCTCCAGCCCCCAATAGGCCCCTGGCCACTCTTATTTTCCATATAGTCCAACTGCTGCACTATTTTTCATCTCTGATGGCAGGGTGGGGGGAGGTGAAGGGGAGAGGTAAATGACTTTAATTTGCCTTAAATTTTAACTGACAATCAAGACGACACAGGAGGCAATAGACCTCAGAGGTACTTCCAACTTGGAAATTTTGTGAGTCTGTGAACCCAGGCCAGGAAAACAACCAAAGGGAGTGATAAAAATGGGGGAAAAGATTTGGAGAATTTGTTCAACAATAAGGTTGTGATCTAAGAAGAAGGGTCGGGGGTTCTAACTGGGGGAGCCCTTGCTGACCTGAAGTAGGAAACTAAAGGATGAAGGTCAAGGTGGACCTTGGGGGATCAGGTAGAAATAATCATATTCATATAAGGCATGCAAGTAATTATGAAGAAGACAGGCAAAGGGTATCATCAATGAAATGCCCTTGTGAGAAAGAGCATAAACTGGTCATGTGACAACAGTGATGACCAGCTATTGGATAAATCTATATGCCCTTGTTAAGAGAATGTGAGAAAAGTCTTTGGCCTATAGGATGGGTTTCACTATGGCAAACTTATGGGTGGACACGGAAAAGAATGACACAGGAGTGACAGGCACGGATCATTTGCCATCATCATTGTTTAGATCACACACTGTCTGGAGTATTGCAGTATTTGTAGCAATTTGCCATTGATAAAGTACTTTCCTCACACCAACTCTGCGTAATTATCCCCATTTTGCAGATAAGAGAACTGAGGCTCAGGGAAGTTTAGTGACTTATAGGCAACAGAGCCAGAGCTGAGATACAAACTCAAGTCTTCTGACCCACTCCTCAAACACTGGCTATCAATATGGAGAAAGTGTTTGGGTGTCCACAGTGAAATAGAAACTGATGCTCTGGGTCTTTCCCCTGATGCATTTTCTTCTACCTCCAGACAGAAACAATGATGCAGTGATGCAACTCTTTTGACTGTGAGCTAATCCTGGCAGTGTGACCAAGTCAGGGCTTTCTGGGTGGGTCTGTCAGCAGGGAGTCAGGGGCTGCGTCTGCAAACTGTGTAAAACCAAAATCTGATTCCTATGTGTCTATCTTGCCAAAGTGCAGGCATGGCTCATTGGCGAGCAGTGGGTTTTCTCTATTTTCCAGCACCCCAGTGGGATGTTACACTTTCTTATTGCAAGAGGACTAAATACTTTCAGTAAAATTAAACCTATGTCTCAACGGTATCAAGTTGTCAAAAACAATCTTGAAACAAGTGACTGCAATCTTGCCCAATGATCATTTGCTTATCTGAAGAACACAATTCAGACAGCTGTTGTGCTTGATGCAATTATTTGTGACACAAGCTGAGCAGAGGGCAGAAACGAGAGCAGTGGGGGTGAGGAAGGGAACCTGTGAGGTGTAGTGAAGGGATCCCTGGCCCTGTGATTTAGGAGGCTTTGTCTGTAGTTCTTACTCTGTCATTCACCTCTATGTGATTTAGGATAAATCACTTACATTTTCTTAACCTCAGGTCTCTCACCTCTAAACTGGAAGGAGGAAAAAGAGAGGGGAGTAAAGAAGGAAAGTTGAATCTCCTTTTTCTTAAAGCCTCCCCCAACCCTTCAGCTCCCTTCTTTGAACTCCTAGAGCATCCATTTGATGCCTCAGGCATTGCCTTCAAATATGAGTTCTATGGTTGTCTTGAACTGTGAACTCTTACTTATTTAGTTGATATTTGTATTTAAGAGAGCTTCAACCATCTCCAAAACGCAGCTGTAAACTCCTGGATAGTAAGGAATCTCTTATTTACATTCATCTCTTCCATAGAACCGAGCACAGTGAGTCTAATATAATACCTGAATACTTTGATGGATTGAGATTTCATTGTATGAGCACTTGAACATTTTAATTGTTTGAGATTTCATTTGTATGAGTACTCCATCCTAATGAAGATCACACTCTCTCATCTTGTATGATTCTCATCTGTGCCTTTCCATAAATCTTCTATAAAAGAGTTACCCAAAGCACTGGAGGTCTTCTGTAATTTTTTTTAATATTTCATAAACACAAGGGCGACACTTGGGCTTTCTATCAATTACTCCCAATTCTTATTCTTACTATTGACAGACATTCTTTTATAGGTAAAAGAGAGTGATGTGTGTTGCCCATGTAAATTATGCATGTCTGGATATGGCTTGCTGGAATCCATGAATGAATATCTCTAGAGTCTCTTCTGACCCCCTTCTCCAGGGAAGACTCTAATTCCTACTAGGAGAGGAAGCAAGAAGTTGGGGTCAGAGGTTAGTCTACTGTCTTCTTCTTCCTAGATAAAGTATACCAGGTTAGAGTTATACACACACACACACAGATGTACATGCACATATGCACACATGCATACATGCATGCACACACAGACACAGACACATACTCATATATACCCCCTCCACTCCCAAATACTGTTAGTCTGGGGAAATAATTTTTAGGTTTAACCTGGTCACTATCCCTTAATAGGAAGAAATGTCCCAAGTTATATTTCTAAGAGTTGACTTTCTTCCCACTAAATGCCGGTTCCACAGATAATATATATAGTAAACATATTTATCCAAGCTGATAGCAAATAGAAATCAGAGAAAGTATTCATATGAAAATATATTAGATTGTATATATAACGAAGGAGTTTTTCATTGGAACTGAGATTTCTTAACTCAACCAAGTAAGAGAGCCCCAGATCTCACCCATGGGGAAATTCCCAAAAGTCTCTGGTGTAGCAAGACAAAGATGAGGACCTGATGGAGGTACTGGCTCCTCTATGTCAGCTTCTTCTAAGAGTATTCATCTCAGAGGCAGAAGACCAGAATCTGTTATCTAGCAAAGTCTTGACAACTCTGTTGCTCATCCAGATATGGAGCATTGAGTAATCAGTCTCCACCAATGAGGGGTCTTAGATAAATGGGCTTTGAGCCATGTGGTATGCAGGCATACATGTCTTCGATGATGCTTTCTGTGCCATTTGCATTCAAGTCATCACCAATAACGTTCTGTAGTTTATTTATATCCACCACGTGTCTTTCCACACCCTTAATGTCATGTGCAGGTGGTATTCTTCTGAGAGCATGATGTTCTATGACTCATAGTCCCGTAGCATAGCCAGGAGAATACTGCTCTTAGAAATATGGGCTTTTGTGGGTGCATATGACTTGGGGTTATTAAACAGGCTTTTACGCTTTCTCAAATGTGATCCAGACCGGTCCCCTATTCAATTCGGACCCACCTCATTTTGGGGGTCTGTAGTGCCTATCCAAAACATATTGACTGCTGGATTAACTTAATTGTTTGCACATTTACATGCATGCATACATACATACATATACATACATACATACGTACATACACACACACACACACACACACACACACACAGGTATAGTGTCTAAAGAGTGCTGAGCCTGGAGTCAGGAAGACTTCACCTCTGTGAGTTCAAATCTGTGAGCCACACAGCTCATATAGGTTAGAGACAGGACTTAAAGTCTGATCCTGCAGAGCTAAATACTTGCCATTTTCTGAGCAATATTCATTCTTTATCCGTTTCGTGTGTTCTCCATGTAGAGTTCAAATCTGGCCTCAGACAATTAGTAGCTGTGTAAACCTGGGCAAGTCCCTCAACCTTTGTTTGCCTTCATCCACTGGAGAAAAAAAATGGCCAACCACTTCTGTACCTTTGCCAAGAAAACCCCATGGACAGTATTGGCATGCCACAGGGCCATGAAGAGTTAGACACAATTGAACAATGGTAAGGAATAGTCTACAAAACATGGAAGAATCATAGAATGTAAGACCTGGAAAGAATCTTACAGATCATCTCACCTAACATCATCGTGTTACAGAGGAGGTCATTGAGAGCCAGAGAAATGATGTAACTTGCCCAAGATCATACAGTTAATTAGTGGCAGAGCTGGGTATAACACCTAGGTTTCCTATTTCCCATCTGCTGTCAAAGACACATAGCCCTCATACTCTAAAGGACAAAAGAGAGAGGAAAACTTTCCTTAAGTTGGGGATGAAAAAGATTACCAGATGCCAAACCAAAAGTTTGAGCATTTCTCTGGAGCATTTCTTGAGAAAGGCAAGTGGAAAGAGACTTTTTCTACTGTTAATTAACAAACCTCTTTGATGTGCACTGGCACAGAAAGTCGAGTTCCAATGACTAACATTTTTAATGTCATTAAAATAATTAAATTACACAGTCATTTCTTATACCCAGCCTGTACTTCTTTCAACAACATATTCATTCAAACTGCAACATCGTAAAGACATCAGGGAATAGCTTGCCAGTACAGAAGTGTCATAGAATGGATAAAACTTTCTTTTAACTAGAGTTGATTGAGAAGGAAATGGAACAGGAGAAATGCTACGTCTAAAACTATCTTAGTGTTTTCTAAACACAATAATAACAATGGAGTTTAGTAATGTTCTCCTTCTGAACAAGATAAGAACACAAGGTATGGGAGTCAGGACACTTGGATTTAAGTCCCAAACTCAACAGCTGAATCCATATCCTAATCTGTACAATGAGGGACTGGATTAATTGTTCTCTTAGATAACTTCTAGTTCTAATATTCTAAAGAGGGAAGAGAAAGAGGAAGGGAAAAGCATTTATTAAGCGCCTACTATGTACCAGATATTGTGCTAAATCCTTGATGGATATTATCTCAGAAAGGCAAGATTATACCTTGGAAAGAGCCCTTCCCTGATTTTGTGGTCACAGAACCTGGGTTTGAGTTCCACTTTCAGCAATTAAACACAGATTGTGACAATTTCTCTGAGTCTCAGTTTTCTCATCTGTAAAATGAGGATAATAATACATGCCCTCTCACAAAACAGTAGTGAGGAAAAGGATTTGTAAGCTCAGCCTAGGAAGGTAGGCTTGCCCAAGTTGACACAGCCAATAAATAGCTAGCACTTCTCTAAGGGGGCAGTTAGGTGGTACAGTGGATAGAGCACCAGTGCAGGAGTCAGGAGGACCTGAGTTCAAATCTCACCTCAGACACCTGACACTCATCAGCTGTGTGACCTTGGGCAAGTCACTTAACCTCAATTGCCTCATCCTCGGTCATCTTTAGTCATCCTGATGAATATCTGGTCACTAGATTCAGATGGCTCTGGAAGAGAAGTGAGGCTGGTGACCTGCACAGCCCTCACTCACTCAAAGCAAAGTCAAGGGCAAGTCATGTCATCATTTCTCTGATGGCATAGTCTTCTTCAGCAATGAAGGATGAACACACGCAGCATTTCTCTAGCACTTTATAAGTATTTTCTCATTTGAGCCTTGGAGTGATCCTGGGAGGTAGATATTACAGATGTTATTATCAAAGACATTTTACAGAGGAAGAAATTGAGGTTCACAGAGGCTGTGATCTCTCTATGGTTACCCAGATAGCACATATTAAACGCAGGATTCAAACTCAGGTCTTCCTGACTCTAGACCGAGCACTCTGTCCACTTAGTTCTTTGTAAGGAGTAGGGTCTCGTTTCAAACCCACCAACTCTGACTCCAAAGCTTTTGCATTTTCCACCGGTCCAAGCTTCTCTTTATACTTTCAAGTAATGTATAATAATAATCATTGTTATTATTATTATTTTTGCATAATTATCTCATTGTCTTACCATTCCTATGAGATGAGCAGGAAAAGAACAAGGTACTGAGTCTACTTTTAAATTGCCATGTGATTTTGGCAAAGATACTTAAATCTCCAGTCCTCATTTTCCTCACCTATAAAACAAAAGGACTGGAAAAGATTGTCTCTAAGGTTCCCTACAGCTTTAAGATATGATGCCAATATTTTATTATTACCTCCATTATACAAGTGGAAAAACTGAGCCACAAGGAAATAAAGGGACTTATCTAAGGAAAGAAGCAAATACAAGAACCTGTAAGGTTAGACTTCCTGTTTATTACTCATTCCACTAGACTACCTTACTACTAGAATGAAAGATGTGTTTATTTTTTTCTTGGGCAGTGACATATGAAATTGATGCAATACCATCCCCTAACCCCCATGATTCCAAGTTTTCTTGGAATGATTTCAAGATTTCTGCCTCTAGAAGAAAGTACTTGGGTATTCCCCGAATCCTCTAGCCCATCCCTCTACTTATCTCTACCCAAATTTCATGGGTATCTAATTATACAAAATGGGTTTCATTCTCCAAACACATTATTTTTCATTTCAAAAGCACACAAACAGTGAACTGATAAATATGTGACCAAAAGCCCATAATTCATATTGCTCATGTGGAGAAAAGAAGAATTTTACAACAAGAATCTCACTGAAAGGCTCTATGTAACCACTGACCAAGAATTTTTAATATCAACCTGCAGAAAATAAATTGGCTCCAAATGGTATGAGTGGATTTAAAAGCTTAATGGATTATCTGCTTATGAGAGAAGAAAGGATGGGGATGATGGGGATGGGGGAGGGCAAGAGGGATGCCAGAACACATCTAGCCTGTGAGACCATTTGCCAAAGAACAGAGCTCTTTTTTTCTGAATGTGCCAGTTTGATGACAAAGACACTCACATGAAAAGAATGAAAAAGTCTACAGTAAATAATTTAAAGGAAAGGATGATCAGATCAGTGCAGTAGAAGAGGCACATATTTGTCTAATAGCTGACTAGTCAAAAAGGGAAAATGCTAAAATTCACAGAAAGGTAAAAATAACCTAGCAAATGATTCCCAGAATTTAATTGTTTGCTGTTTTCTGGTACAGTCGACATTTTAGGGAAATCGTGCTCTTCTAAGGTCAATAATACTCAATGCCTGGTCTGTTAGCATGATATCCTAAAGTATCATCTCACCTCCTGTCTCATCCTTTCCAATCCATTCTATACATTGTTGTCAGTTTAATTTTCTTAAAAAGCAACTCTGATCATGTGACTCCCTTACTGAAACATCTTCAACAGTTTCCTAGCATCTACAGAACAAAGTTCAAACCTTATAGTCTGAGAGTCAAGGTCCCTACTCTTTCTTCAACCTATTTCTTCAACCTTATCTCCAACTAAGCACCTATGCAAACTCTCCAGTCCAATTATACTGGTTCATTCAAGGTATCTTGAATATACCGTGAACAATCTTACTTCTGTGCTTTTTTCTCATAGTCTAGCCCTTAGAATGCTTTTCTCATCCTCTTGGCTTATCTTAATGCTACCCAGTCTCCAAAACACAGCTTAAGGTCCATCTCTTTGATAAAGTTTTCCCTAAGCAGAAGAGATTCAATTAAATTTTATTCAAGAAACATTTGTTAAGTACCAAAAGTGTGCAAGAACATATGTGAGGTGGTAAAAATGAAATGAAAACAAAACAAATAAAAACAAAAGAAAAAAATGTTGATGTTCTCAAGGATTTTGCTTGGGTTGAGGGGCTAGGGGTGGAGCCCTACAACACTTACAAAGACAAGTAAAATATAACATAATTTGATGGAAGAGAAAACACTAATGATAGGAGGATCTGAAAAGACTTTTCAGGAGATGATAAGTACCTAAGAAGAGTTTGGAAGGAAGTTAAAATTAGAAGGAAAGAAGAGAAATTATATATCTTGGATACCAAACCCTTATCAGAGAAATTTAATAAAAATTTTTTGGTATTTTCCCATTCAACCACTTCTCTTTTCAATCCTAGGTGCATTGATTTTGTTTGTGTAGAAACTTTTTTAGTTTCATGCAATCTAAGTAATCTATTTTATGTTTTGTAATCATCTCCATTCCATGTTTGAGTAAGACTAGATCTGCCTATAGAAGTGAAAGTTATATGTTCTGATTCTCTTTTAATCTTTTTTTAACAGTGTGATTTTTAATTTTAATGTAAAAAATTCATTTAAAATGCATTATGGAATATGATTTAAGGCATTGGTCTAAGTCTAATTTTGATAGACTGCTTTCCATTTTTCCCAGCAGTTCTTAATCAGATAGGAAGTTCTTCTGTGAATATCCTTTGATCCAGTAATACCACTAGTATGTCTACATCCCAAAGAGATCATAAAAATGGAAAACGACACACATATACAAAAATATTTATAGCAGTTTTTTTTTGTGGTGGCAAATAATTGGAAATTGAGGGAACTGAACAAATATGAATGCAATGGAATACTATTGTGCTATAAGAACTGACGAACAGGTGGATTTCAGAAAAACCTGGAAAGACTTACATGAATTGATGCTAAGTAAAGTGAGCAGAACCAGGAGAATATTGTACATAGTAATAGCAACATTGCACAATGATCAGCTTTGATAAACTTAGTCCTTCTCAGCAATATAATGATCTAAGACAATTCTAAAAGACTCATGATGGAAACACATCCAGAGAAAAACTATGGAGTCTGAATGGAGATTGAAGCATACCATTTTCTCCTTTTTTTTTTATTCTCATGTTCTTTCTCTTTTGTTCTGATTCTTCTTACATAACATGACTAAGGTGGAAATATGATCATACATGTATAGCCTATACCATATTGTTTGTTGTCTTTGGGAGGGAAGTACAGAGAGATGGAGAAAAAAATGGGAAATTAAAATCTTATGAAAGTGAATGTTGAAAACTATCTTTACATGTATTTGGAAAAAATCAAATATTACCAATTGAGAAAAAAGCCAAATAGGAATTTCTTTCCTAAATTATTTCTGTTTCCCAGTTTACCAAACACTGTGTTGTTCAGTTCCATTGTTTCTAATTTTCCCTAGTCTAGTTTGTTCTATTGATCTATCTCTACTTTTTAAACCAATATCAGATACTTCTTATTAGTGTTGCTTTAAAATTTTATTTGATGTTGAGAAGTGCTATTCTTCCATTATCTCAAACTTTTGAACATTGTAAACAAAGTGGCAATTGAAAGAAACTATACATTAATTTGGGGGGAGGGGAAGACTAAAAAAACACCCTTCCAGCACACACACACACGCACACACACACACACACACACACACACACACACACACACACACCCCATGCTACAAGCTCCAAGACACATAATAGTTAAACTTACCAATTCCATTGAGAAAAACAGATTCCATGAGTAATCAGTAAAAAGATCTTGAATTACAAAGGAAAGGGAATTTGAATAACGGAAAACTATTCAACACAACAGAAATCAAAGGAGGGAATAGAATAATGTGTTCCAAAGAGCATATTAGAAACAACAGAATTGAACAATCCATTGCTTGGTAAACTGGGAAACAGAAATAACCTAAGAAAGTACTTCCCATTTGTTTTTTCTTCCCAGTTGATAATATTTTATTTTATTATAGATTTATTTATTTATTTTTAGATTTTGACATTCATTTCCACAAAATTTTGAGTTCCAATTTTTCTCCCCATATCTCCCCTCCCTCTACCCCATAACATCTTGTATTCTGATTACTCCTTCCCTCAATGTACCCTGCCTTCTATCACACCCCACCCTTCCCTTATCCCTATCATCTCTCTTTTCTTGAAGGGCAAGATAGATTTTTATACCCCATTACTTGTATTTCTTATTTCCCAGTTATATGCAATAGCAATTCTCAACATTCGCTTCTGATACTTTGAATTCCAACTTCTCTCCCTTCCTCCCACCCCACCCATTCCCACTGAGAAGGGAAGCAATTCAATACAGGCTATATATGTGTCATTTTGCACAAAAATTCCATAATAGCCATGTTGTGTAAGACTACTTATATTTCCCTCCATCCTACCTTGTCCCCCATTTATTCTGTTCTCTCATTTGACCTTGTCCCTTCCCCAAAGTGTTTACTTCTAATTATTCCCTTCTCCCATTTGCTCTCCCTTCTATCATCCCCCTTACCCCACTTGCCCCCTTCTCCTCTACTTTCCTGTAGTGTAAGCTAAATTTTCATACCAAATTGAGTGAGCATGTTATTCCCTCCTTAAGTTATATGAGATGAGAGTAAGCTTCACTTTTCTCCTCTCACCTTCTCCCTTTTCTCCTTCATTGAAAAAGATTTTTCTTATCTCTTTTATGAGTGATAGTTTGCCCCATCCCATTTCTCTCTTTCTCCTCCCAATATATTCCTCTCACCCCTTAATTTTATTTTTTGTGTATATCATTCCTTCTGATTCGACTCAACCTGTGTTCTCTCTCTATGTGTGTGTGTGTGTGTGTGTGTGTGTGTGTGTGTGTGTGTGTGTGTAATTCCTCCCCCTACCCAAATACTGAGAATAATCTCAAGAGTTACACATATTATCTTTCCATGTAGGAATGTAAGCAGTTCAGCTTTAGAAAGTTCTTTATGATTTCTCTTTCCTGTTTACCTTTTCATGATTCTCTTGATTCTTGTGTTTGAAAGTCAAATTTTCTCTTAAGTTCTGGTCTTTCCATCAAGAATGCTTGAAAGTCCTTTATATCATTGAATGACCATTTTTTCCTCTGAAGAGTTATACTCAGTTTTGCTGAGTAGGTGATTCTTGGTTTTAATCTCATTTTCTTTGACTTCTGAAATATCCTATTCCAAACCCTTTGATCCCTTAATGTAGAAGCTGCCAGATCCTGTGTTGTCCTGACTGTATTTCCACAATACTCGAATTGTTTCTTTCTAGCTGCTTTGTATTATTTTCTCCTTGAACTAGGAACTCTGAAATTTGGACACAATATTTCTAGTAGTTTCTCTTTTCGGGTCTCTTTCAGGAGGTGATCAGTGGATTTTTTCAATATTTATTTTGCTCTTTAGTTCTAGAATATCAGGGCAGTTTACTTTGATAATTTCATTAAAGATAATCTCTAGGCTTTTTTTTTGATCATGGCTTTCAGGTAGTCCCATAACTTTAAAACTGTCTCTACTGGATCTATTATCCAGGTCAGTTGTTTTTCCAATGAGATGTTTCACATTATCTTCTATTTTTTTATTCCTTTGATTTTGTTTTTCAACTTCTTGGTTTATCATATAGTGCTTAGCTTCCCTGAACTCCACTCTCATTTTTAAAGAACTCTTTTCTTCAGTGAACTTTTGAGCCTCCTTTTTCATTTGGCTAATTCTGCTTTCTAAAGCCTTCTTCTCCTCATTGGCTTTTTGGACCTCTTTTTCCAATTGAGTTAGCCTATTTTTAAATGTGTTATTTTCCTCAGCAATTTTTTGGGTCTCCCTTAGCAAGCTGCTGACTCACTTTTCAAGCTCTTCCATGGCCTGGGCCCATTGTATATTCGTTTTGAGGTACTGGATACAGAAGCATTGACTTCCTCTGACAGTATGCTTTGTTCTTCCTCATCCAAAAAGATGGAAGGAAATACCTGTTCACCAAGAAAGTAACCTTCTATGGTCTTATTTTTTCCCCTTTTTTGGACATTTTCCCAGCCAGTTTCTTGACTTCTGGATCCTTTGTTAGGAGGAAGGTCCTAATGCTCCTGCTTTCCCCAGGCCCCAGGACTTTGCTCAGGGCTGAGATTCAGATCAGCTGCTTAATTCCCCCAGAGGCTTTATGCTCAGTGCTCCAACAATGGAACAATGGACCCTGGCTGCTGCCTGCCTGTCACGGCCTCCAGAAGCCTCCACTGCCCAGCCTCCACTGCCACCTTGGGCAGGGGGCAGGGGTAGATTCTGCTCCCTTCTCGCTCAGGTTGAAAAAACCCTCTCACTGACCTTTGGCACTTGTAGGTTGAGGGATCTGTGTGCTTCCAGGGATTTCATCCCCTAAGCCTGTTCTGGTCCTGCTCTTCCCAGAGTCACACGACCAAGGCTGGTCTGGGCTGTGCTCTGCGATCCTGTGTAACAGACCTTTCTCATCAGCTTTTTAGGTCACCCTAGGCTGGAAATCTCCTCCACTCTGTCTTTTTGTGCCTTCTGTTGCTCTAGAATTTGTTGAGAGTGTTTCTTTACAGGTATTTTATAAGCTGTGGGGGAAGAGCTAAAGTATGTATGTTTTTCTACTCCATCATCTTGGTTCCACCAATATTTTATTTTTTTCCAAATACATGTAAAGATAGTTTTCAACATTCACTTTCATAAGATTTTGAGTTCCATTTTTTTTCTCCCTCACTTCCCTGTTCCTTCCTCCCAAAGACTACCAGCAATCTGGTATAGGCTATATATGTATTATCATATTTCCACATTAGTTTTATTCAATTTATCAATTCATTTTTTCTTGATTTTAGTTATTTAATTGTTTTCTTCTTTTATTCCTCACAGTTAAGCAGTCAAGGGAAGTTACTCTTTCTCTTCTCCCTTTCAACTTGTTTTGTTGATTAGTTTTAAATTTTTCATTTTCTATCCTTTTTTCAAAAAAGGATTACTTTTCATCATTCTCTTCATTATTTTTCTCCATTTTCTGTAGCTTCTAGACTTTCATTTTTTAATTCATGGCTCCATACTTAGTAAACAATTCTACATTATTGCCTCTTCCTCCCTGGTTCCCCCTTCTCTCTTGTGCCTCATTCTTGGAAAAAACAACTCCTTCACATGATAGAGAGAGCATTGCTTCATGGTAGATATATCCCTGTGGCTCTAATTGCTCATTATTAATCTTTGCCCTCCCCTTCATCATTATTCCACTGTGGTCCCATGCTCTCTTGGGAGTCCCTACGTTCTTCTGCCTCATCAGATATTGATTCATCTTTCTTTGTCTTGAAATATTTATTCACCTATGCCTGAAATATTTTACATGATCTGGACCACATGTCCTCATTGTTATTAATATTTTCTCTGTTGGTTTATCTGCTTATGCTGAAGGTCTATGAGTTTTATTCCTCTTTGGTAATTTCTACCTTTTTATTATGTTTTTCCTTTGATGGGGGAAGGAAATAAACATTTACTAAGTACCAACTAGATGCCAGACACTTTGCTAAGCACTTTGTAAGGATTTTTCCTCACAACCCTTGGATGAAGGTACCATTAGTATTCTCATTTTGTAGTTGAGGAAACTGAGGGAGAAAGATTAGTTCATATTTGAATTCAGGTCTTCCTGATTCCGGAATCAATGTATCATGCATTGTACCACCTAACTGCCCCATTTCCCAGCATTGTGCGTGAGGGAGGAGATGCTGAGTTAATTCAATTAGGGGTAAAGGATTAGTGTGCTAATTCACTGAGTTTTCATCTCATTTGGTTTCTTGGTTCCCTGGAGCATGGAGATAGATGACATTGTTTTATTTCTGGTGCTTAATTCCTATTTAGGAAGAGTTTGAGAGGTCAGGAGGATCAGAGAAAATAGTTAGTGCTCCATCTTTTTGACCAGAAATCTCTTTTGCCTTTATTTGTATCCCCAGCACTACTATGTGTGTGGTACAGGGTAGGCACTTGGTCTATTATTGATGGAGTGACTGGGGCAGCCTGTGAAAAAGGACAGAGTCAGGAGATGAAAAGTCAAGTTCAGGAAACAGCAAATGTGACTGAAACAGTATATTAAGGGGAGTAGTATAAAATAATCCTGAACCAGTGGAAGAATTCGTTTTGTTTGCCTCTACATTTTTGTTCCAAGGGTTTTGTTTTCCTTTTTCCTTTTTCCAGTGGAGGTAGGTGGGATGTAGAGAAAATAAGTTCAGAAAACAGATTCTAGTTAGTAGGGAAAAAAACTTTAAAGAAACGAAATAAGCCTAGAAAGATGGCTCGGAATCAAATTATATGGGACTTTAAATGTGAAGGGTGAGAAGTTTAGATTCTTAAGTAAGGAATTGCATCAGGCCTGTCTTTTGGGAGATTATTTTGGAAGTTGTGAGAAGCATGCATTGGAGAAAGCAGAAAATGGAAGCAGTGAGATCAATGAGGAGGCTGTTGAAAAAATCCAGACAAGAGGGAATGAATGGAATTCTGAACTATAGTGGTGCTCATGTGAGTGGAGACAAGAAGGCAGCTGTGAAAAGTATGAAGGCAAAATCAACAAAATGCATTAGCTGATTGGGTAATAGAAGCTAAGGAAATTTGGTAGGATTAAGTATAAAATCTGACATGGGCTCAAAAATTCAACTTCTTAAGTATGAACATAGAAAGATTGGGGTTTGTCTAAGGGTTTTCATGTTGTGAAAGTGCAAAAGAAATTAACCATGTGCTATGGCAGCCAAGAAAGAATGTGAAATCTTGGGTTATAGTGAGGCAAGCATGGTCACCTAAGAAGGTGATAGAACTTCTTAAGCCTACTCTAATCAAACCATACTGGAGGTATGGTACTCTGTTTTCGGCAGCAGAAGGCATTGTACTAAATACCTTCTGAGGTCCTCCCCAATTCATATGTGTGTGTGTGTGTGTGTGTGTGTGTGTGTGTGTATGTATGTAGGTATACATGTAACCAACTGTCTTCAAATCCACTGGTGAATTAGCAGTGTGTCTACTTCAAGCATGTGAAGACTTCCCCAGAAGAATAAACAAATGTGAACAATTTATCCCAATGGGCCATGAAGGCAGGAGAAGCACGTACTAACATCAAAGTCATCCACTGAACTGTGGACCATCATCAGTCATCTTGACTTTTGTCTTACCACTGGATTCCAATAACTTGAAGACAGAATGAGGCTAATGACTTCACACAATTTTGCCTTACTTGAATCCAATTTACCCACAAGTAAAAAAAAAGTGTGTATATATATGCACACATATATAAGTGCAAACACACAGATATATATTCTGTATGTTTTTTGTATATATATGTGTATATATATACATATATATATTTAAATGTTATCTCCCTCATTAGATTATAAATTTCTTGAGGGCAGGGACAATGTTTTGCCTCTTTTTGTATCCCAGTGTTTTTGGCACAGTGTTTGACACATAGTAGGTGTTTAATAAATGTTTATTGATTAATTAATATGGAACAAAGCACATTTGCATATTAAAGAACTTTCCCCCAATATTCATCTAAATATATCTTAGAAATTATTTAGTTCAAGTCCTTTCCACTTTCATAGTTGAGAAAACTGAAGCCTAAAGTGATAGAAAAATTTTTTCAAGGCCATATAGTTAATCTCTTGAGTCTAACCCTACATCTTTTCTCACTACACCATTTGGGCTTCCTCATTGGTGGAAGAAATAGTTGGTAGTGACATAAGAGTTAATGACAATTCAGTATTTTATTATTAACTATATTACATTAACTATGTAACTGTCTCCTGAATTGTCACAAAAAGCTAGGGAACAATCCCTGCCTTGCTTTTCTCTTCCTGATATGACAGTCCTGTCCTCAATCTCTACATACCTCAATAAGCCTGATTTTTTCCTCTAAAGAAAAATGACTACTTGTCAAACAAGTCATATGCTATAAACTGAGCCACTTTCAGATGAATAATTGCAAATCCCCTTGAGCATTTTTCAGCAAATCTGGTCCTACTGCAAATCACCCAGCTGCTCATTCAATTCAACAAACATTTATTAAATGCCTACTATGTGCAGTACAGTACCCAGACACTAGGGATACAAAGAAGAAAAAAAATGAAACAGTCCCAATCCTGTAGGACCTTACAATCTCTATGGGAGAATGGGATGTGCACATAAATAACTACAATACAGTTAGAATGGTATGTGTAGAGGAGTCAAATAGAGAAAAGAAATAAAGTAGTAAAGGCTTAGGGGTTCACTGATAAGAACTCACCTTTCTACAGCTTTTTAAGGTTTACAAAGGTACCTTCTACCTTCAATCCTCATAACATTCCTGTGAGGCAAGTTGTACAAGTATTGTTAATCCTGTTTTACAAATGAGCAAACAAACTGTCAAATGTGAAATGACTTTCCCAGTGTCACAGTGTTAGAAATAGTGTCAAAAAATTAACATTGGAACTCGGGTTTCCAGGTGCGAGTTCCAATGCTTGTCCTTTTTTTCTTATGTTGCCCAAGAGCTGAATATTTGTAAGGGAGGAATAATTTCTGCTTGTAGAATATTAGGGAATGCAAAAGGCTGGCTACCCAATCTTCCTATGGCTAGTAACCATGGCTACCATGGATTTCATTCTCTTACAAACTCCTCTTCTGCCAGCTTACTAACTAGTAATGGGTAGAATGCCCAGCTCTTCACAAGATGAGATGACTCCTCATCATTTGGAGACATGACCCAGAATGCATAGAGCTCTAAAGTTAGAAACCACCTGCTCTTCAGAAAGTTTCCAATGCAAAGTTTGTGGATGTGTCATGGTGTGGTGGAAAAAATCCAGAAGACTGGGCTCTAGTCTCGATTCTCTTACATACTAACTATGGGGTTATGAGCAAGCTATTTTAATTTTGGGAGCCTCATTTTCCTTACCTGTAAAATGAGAGTGTTGTATTGAATGACCTCTTCTATCACTTTCAGCTCAGATATTTTATGACTCATTCACAGAATGCTCTCAATATCAAAATAATGCCCCAACATGGGGAAGAAATAAAGAATACATGGATTTTCTTTTGAACATTGTTGCTATTCAGTTATTTGTCAGTTGTGGCCAAGTCTTTGTGACCCCATTTCAGGCTCCCTTGGCAAAGGTACTTGGAATGGCTTGCCATTTCCTGCTCTGGTTCATTTTACATGAGGAAACTGATGGCAAACAGGATTAAGTGATTTATTCAGGGTCACACAGCTACTAAATGTCTGAGTCCAGCTTTGAACACAAGAAGAGGAGTCTTCCTGATGTCAGGTTTGGTACTATATCCACTGTGCCAACTAGCTGTCCTAACATACACTACCTAAAAATTTAGACAGAGTCAAGAACCAAAATTATCTCCCCAGGTTAGAATGTTGGGTCAGACCTAATATGAGGAAATATAAAAAAGCAAAATACAAAGTTTTGAAATTAATTTCAAAAAATCAGTTTCAGGAATCATGCTATACATTATACAGTTTAAGAAAATCAGGCCTGAGAGAAAAAGGGCATGCAAGTTTTTGTAATATTTGAAAAACTTCATGTGTAAGAACCATTAGACTTGTTCTACTTGGCATCTTTTATTATGTTTCTGTGTCTCAATTAATCAGTAAGCATTTATTAAACTTCTATTAGAAATAAGCCTCTGTATAAAGTGCTGAGAGTACCAACATAAAAATTAAATAGCCCTTTCCCTCAAGAATTCTATTTAAAATGTCTGTGGCCAAGGTCTAAAAATATTCATTCTGTTTGTTGAAAATTCCATGGAGAATTAGTATTTCACTCAGTTTTTAACATTAAGAGATTCTAAAGAAATGCTGTCCACTTGTTTTTTTTCCTGAATTAAATGGCCTGTTTAAAAAAAAATACCCTAAAATAACATCACGTTAAAATTGGAAGAGTCAGACTTGACTACCTGCCTAGTTCTTAGGCAAACTTCCAGGGCTCATTAAACAGTTGAGATTATTAGAAGGAATTTCACTCACTTATTAATTTTCCTTTCCAGTAAATCAAGGATCATCTTTGTCAGCCTTGAGAAATCTGCAAAACAAGTCAACATTCTGATTGCTAATTAGCGTACAAAGCTAGATAGTGATTTCAACAATAATTTTATATAATACTGTGAGTTAATTGAGAGTCATAAATTTTATTTTAAAAAAACACCTAATTTGTAAACATCCTTTTGGAAATTTTACAGTCGTGCCAAAATATTTGTAATTTGTAAGACTTCTGGGATGTTTCCAACTCCAAAGGCCTAATAGATGCCTACCCATTTTATGAGAAAAGGTTTAAACTTATTTGACTTTGCTTATTGTATATGTGCATCCAAACCAGTGTGAATGGATTCAGTGCTGGTTTTTTTCTAAGTTGAACTCAGTAGAACACTACATCATGCTGCATACTTGATAAAAAAAAAACAATTGATTTGTCTGAATTTTTCTAATTTCAACCCATTTTTCCATGTTATATAATGGAGGGAGAGGGGTTATAATTCTCACTTGACTAAGTGCAGTAAAGAGTGCCTTTAGCTTTGGAAAGCTGCCTTCTAAAATCTACTCAATCTCTTAAATACTCCACGTCCTCATCATAGAAGAAATAAATGACTAAAGAAGATGAGTTGGACCTATGACAATAGTGAGACTAACCAGTGGACAGTTCAATGCTTCTTTGTATACTCATACTACCTGGAGATTTTGGGGAAGATTCTCACCCTAGTCATGTTGGGTGAAAATGACATCAATTTATGTGAAGACATGGATATGAATGGTATAGGATGGGAAGACATGAGTATGTTTTTGTAATGTCAATTAAAATGGGATTTCTTGCTATTTTCGTTTTAGTATAATCAAGTGCCTCTGATTGAATCTTTCCTTTTCAATCAAGAGTCTTTACAAAGAGTAAATAAAGTACAGAAACAAGAGTTTCTTTACTTAGAAACAGTGTAAGAATTTGTATTGTTAATTATTTTAATGTGATTAAATGTCTTTCCCATCCATGACTGCCCATTGTGGGAAGCTTGATTAGGGACGTTGTTTTGTAGAAGGGTCCCAAGTACTTTTATTCTTTCTATTGAGGCATTGGGTCAAATGGTTGGGATGCCCTCTGGCTCTAAAGGAGGCATAAATACTCTGAGTTGAAGTTTTACTTTGGGGCTTAGTTTTTGGTAAGAAGGTTTCAGTGTCAGACATGGACTCTGGGAAGCCACTAAAGAGGGCTTTAAGAACTCAGATGTCATACTTCCCTCCCTGGTAGCCATGGTCAGACGCCTGTACCTGTCTGTGGAATTATGGTCAGCCAGGGGAAGCCATGCATGTTAATTACTTTGGGATTTACCGACTGGAAGTGTATGTTTGGCTGAATGAGGACTCTGGGAAGCTGCTAAGGAGCCCTCTGACTTTGAGAACCCAGATGTCATGCTTCCCTCTCTGGCAACAAAAGTTTAGGGTCCAATCGTCTGTTGAATTCGGAAAAAGGAAACCATGTCTGTTGATCTTTTGATTTCACTGTATTTTCTTTGAAATTTGGGGTGCTGACTCCCTGACCTCCCTGAATGATATATGTACTTGGTTAAAGGAATGACACATGTACTTGGTTAAAGGAATGATACATGTGCTTGATTAAAATGATTGTTAACCCCTTGAATGTTGTTTTCCTTTTATGAATGCAGACCTAAGAACCTCTGATAGCAGGTCCTCCTCTGTATGCTGGGGGGCTTACCGAAACAATTTTTCGTATATACATCAATGAGATAATGAATTAATTGGAGCATTGTCTGCCCTCTATCCAGTGTGGTCAACCCTATGCTTTGCCTCTTCCCCACTGCCATGCATGGTATAGATTAACCTCTTCCCCGGAAACTTGCTGTAGCTATTAGATGGAAGGGGGATCTATGAATCATACATTCAGGCAAAATCTGCCTAGACTGGTCTAGGTTTACTTCTAATCAGTATTTGTAGCTATTGCCAACCACGTAAAACTTTCCAGTTCTTTCCTCTGGCTACCATGTCCTAACTGCTTCCTCCTTGCTTGCAGCCCCGCAAATTACACATTGTTTCCTATTAGAATATAAGTTCCTGGAGGGCAGAGGCTATCTTGCTTTCATTTGTATTTCAAGCACTTAGTACATTGGGATACACAGTAAGCACTTATTCTTCTTTTCATCTTGCTACCTACAGGTATAGACCAGCGAAAATTCCAGCAGAAGCTCATGTTTTTCTAAGGACACAGAAGATGTGAGCAGTCTCCTTTGGGCTAGTGCCTAAGACACCCACCCAGAAGGAAGCACACACACAAACACACACATGCACACATACTCTCTCTCTCTCTCTCTCTCTCTCTCACACACACACACACACACATACACACATTTGCATATACACACGTTGGAATTTTTAGTTTAATATTATTTATTAGCTATCAATGTGATATGGCCACAACAGCAAAGCTCAAAGTAATTGCAATCTTAAACTCTATTAAAAGAGGCAGAATGTTCATAACTAAGAAGATAACAATGATGCCATCCATTATTATCTAGAGTGCACTCCAGTTCTGGGTGCCACATTTTAGGAAGGGCATTGTAAACTGGAGAGTATCTATAGACGTGTGAACAGGGTGTTGAAGGGGCTAAATTTTTTATTGTGTGAGAATTAGTTGAAAAGAACTGAGATGTTTATTTTGTAGTACAGAAGACTTGGGGGCTAGGGGAGGTAGTAAGGAGACATAATAACTATCTTCATTTATTAGCAACACTTCCCTGTGAAAGAGTGATTAAGTTTATCATGCTTGGTACATGGGCAAGAAGTAGGAGAAATGGATGGGAAATGTAGACAGGGAAATGTAGACAGAATGTAGACAAATGTAGACAGAAAAATATGCTAAAAATTAGAATTTTCTAGAAGAGTAATAGACTCTCTTAAAGATAATTCTTTCCCATGGGAGATTTTCAAGCAAAAGCCAAATGGCCGCTTGTCAAATTTATTGTGGAGTAGATTATATTCGGAATAATAACAGCGAACATTTATATACCACTTCTAAGTTTGCTAGGGACTTTTACATATCATATCCTTTAATCCTTTCAATAACCCTGTGAGGTAAGTGCTATTATTATCATACCCATTTTATAGATGAAGAAACTGAGACCAGCAGAGATTAAGTAACTTGCCCAGGGTGACATAACTATTAAGTGTCTGTGATAAGATTTGATCTCAAGTCTTCTTGATTACAAGTTTAGCCTCTTAGATGCTCTATCATCCAGCTGTTTTATCCAGCTGTGGGTTAGACTTGACAGCTAACTGAGCTTAATTTCAATTCTGAGATTCTATGAATTTTTGATTTTGTGATTGAAATGACCACTGGGCTTTCTAGAAGGTATGCAGTCTACCTCTTCTCAGTCATCCTCAATGAAAGGACTGAGAAGTCCTTTCATTTAAGGAAGAACTTCTATAAGGTATCAAACACTGTAGTGAGAATGATTCAGAGGGGAAAGAACTGGCTTTAAAGTCAAAAGACAAAGGTAAAGTTTCCTGGTAGGGGAAAATAAAAACCTGGGATGGAGGGGGAAGGAGGGAAAAAAATCTAAGATATATGGAAGTGATTGTAGAACATTGAAAACAAATAAAATAATTTAATAAAAAAAAACCCTGAAACACCATCATTTCCCTTTTGCTAAGTTTATCAATCTGGAATTATTCCTTAGAAAAACCCAGAAAGTACAAGTTATCCTCACCAGCACTGAAAAGATTCTTGGTGCTGTGATGCGTGGAAGACTTTTCAAAACCTGCCCTGGCCTCTACAATAGCCATGGGGACTCTGCCAAGTTGCTACAAGAAATCCTAGAGCTACCTCCACCACCTGAGGATGTACATATTTGGCAAATACCAGGCTTCTAAAATATGAATGAGATGTGCCCAGGCCAGTTCCTGGGAGAGAAAATGGGGTTGTGTTTTTAGTTTTTCCTTGCATCAATTATTTATTTATTTATTTTTGCCTTATGAGTTTGTTCTGTCTCCTCCATAAAACTATGAATTCCTTTAAGATAGGACCTATCTCTGCTATTTTTCACATTTTCACACTTGGTTATCACAATGCCCACCTGGCATAACGAACCAATCTCAGTTGTCTCACAGGACAGAGCTGACTATAAAATATACACAGAAGCCCATAAAAAATCCAATTCAACCATGTCATAAATTAGGCCTAAAGCTTTTGCTTATAACAATATGAAAGGGCCTTACTGGATGATTTGGATGACCCAGGTCACTTCTTAAAAAAAGGACAGGAAACTTAAAGTGTTGCTTTCTTTTTTTCTGGATAGATTTCCTTGTCTCAAACATTTCAGTGACCTTAGGGGTACAGCCTAAAATAGCATCTTCAAAATGTGTCTCTATGTTCTCAGTGATAATGATGATCATCTTTATTCCATGAAAAACCAATTTTTAAAGAAATGGCTGGGAACCATGCCCCAAAGCTACAAAATTTTGTGCATACCTTTTGACCCTTCAATATCACTACTGTATATACCCTAATGTGGTCAAAGAAAGATGGAAAGGTCCCATGTTTACAAAAATGTTTGTAACGACTCTTTTTGATGGCAAAAGAACTGGAAGCTGATGGAGCACCCATTAATTATACAGTGACTGAACAAGTTTTGATATATGACTCTGATAGAGTACCATCATGCTATAAGAAATGATGAAGGGAATAGTTTCAGAGGAATCTGGGCAGAATTGTATAAGCTGATGCAGAGTGAGGTAAGCAGAATAAGATGAACAATTTATATAATTACAACAGTATGGTAAAGACAAACAACTTTGAAAGACTTGGGAATTCTGATCAACAGGATGGCCAAGCACAATTCCAGAAGTCTCTAGAAGAAACATGTTGCCCATCTCCTGACAGAGAGACAATGGATTCAGAGTGCTGATTGAGGTGTATCTTTTGGACATGGCCAATGAAGGAATTTGTTTTGCTTCACTATACAAGTTTCTAACAAGGGTTTTATTTTTTCTTGCTTTCTCCAATGACAATAGGAGTGACCAGGAGAGGAGACGGGAAGGGCAGAAGGCAGATCTTCAGTTGAAAATACAATGAAACTCATTTTAAAAAAATAAAGTAATGGCTGGCCCAATAGTTTCGCATTTACTCTTTTCAAACTCCTCAGATGATTTAAGGCTACAAGGTCATACAACAAGACCTTCATGCCTTGACTCTCATTCTGGTTCAAATATTCTTATTTAGTGAGGAAAAGGAGACTATATGTTATTAACTTAACTTAGTTCTTCTAAGGAACATGAGCTCTGTCAGCCTATTCTATGAATATAAAGTATTATTATTTTACAAATGGATTGACATATGGGCAAGAATAAATATGGGTTATTTTTAAAGTACTTAATGCATGGAGATTTCTTGTTTTCTTGTCATGAAAGATGTGCATTCAATAGCACCCATGCTCAAAACTTGCTCTTGCCACTCATTGCTGGGAAGTCAAAGAGTGAAGTTAAAGAATTGATACCATCTCCCAGTGAACATAAAAGTACCTTTCAAATTAACCAAGAAATAATGCAGTTTGCTTTCCCTTTGGTTGATACTAGGGCAGCAATTCATGGTAGAGACTGATTGGTATAGGGACAGACTCATTCATGTGTCCATTCATTCAACAAACACTGATCATCTACTATGTCATCAACACTGGGAATGATATAAAAAATGAGAAATACATGGCCCCATTCTCAAGTAACTTACAGACCAGTAGGTTTATGACAATATATGTTTATTCGTTCAACAAATGTTTATTAAATGCCTTCTTTGTATAAGACCTTGTACTAGGTCCTAAGGGGGAATAAAGAGATGAATAGATAAAGTCCTTGCTCCCAAGAATTTGGTTTATAATCTAGCATTGAGTTGACTCCTTGGGAGGACTTCATTTCACTCGACTTAATGACTGAATCTTAGAACCCTACAATTTAAGGTTTGGAATAGATGTACTATCTCATATTAGAAACAAAGAATCTTAAAGATCATAGATTAAGAGATAAAATGGTCCTTTAAAATAATATAGTCTAACCTCTTTATAGTTTAAATGAAACTGAGGCCAAGAAAGGTTAATTTGATTTGAGTTGAATCTTGAAGCAAGGGGAAAATGTCAATAAATGGTGTTAGGGAAGGGGAGGAGGGTATTCGGGGACCACAATACCAAACCCATGAAGATGGTTAAAACAATAGTGGTGTTCGAGGGGCAGGGAATGGATGAGTAGCCAAGCTTGAGTGTAAGTAAGATAATCCTGTGTTATGGAAGAAATATCTCCTTTTCTGAGTTCATGTGGCAGGTGACTACTTCTGAAACTGATCTACCACAACATAGAAATTATAGTGGTAAAAATTTAGGTTTCATTATGCTTTATTGTGAATACTAAGAGGAGATTCAGATCTCAGGGGGAAACACACACACACACACACACACACACACACACACACACACACAAAACAAAAAACAAAAAACCAAACCCTAAACCAGGATTATGATTCTAACAAGACCTCTTATAGACAAAATTATTTCAGTGACAGGGAAATAATTGTTTTCCATATTACAATCTTCCACATACCTTTTAGACTATAAAAGTTAGAGAAAAGGTGAATTCATAATCTTTGGCTTCCTTCAGTGTCATAAGAACTGCACAAACTTAAACAGTCATAAGTTGATACATCTTCTAAAAATAAAAAAAAATGGTTATACAAACTCTATAAGTAAACTAAGTCAGTTTACAGATTAAACTACTTTTAGAGGGTTCATAAAAGGCTGATTGAGGGGGAAGATTTACAAGTCACCAAGGAAACCATGAATATTGACATCAGGGAAGTTTGTCCTTACACAGTTAGATGGAGGAGTTAACAAATACCTAAATCACTTTGGGGAACTCAAATGACCCTTTTGCTTTTATCAAAGGAATATCAAACAATTTTCCCTTAGCTTGATTGCTCCAGGAATCAGGTTCTGGTGAGGTGACGTTAATATTAAGAGAATACAGGCTTTTAGTTAACCAAAAATTACAAAAGTAATGGCCCTTTGCACTGAATAATAAAAGTTAATAAACGGAAATTAAAAAATTCCCATAATATCTGAAAATAGCCAGAGTACAAAGAATCTTAAATGTCAGATTAAAGTGTGCACTTTATTCAGTACAGCCAATGGATATCTAATGAATGTGTCTGAGTAGGGAATCAATACATGGACTATTGCCTGAAGGTTGAATTAGAGCAGAAAGGCATGGATTGTAGGGGTATAAGTTAGAAGTCTGTTACAATGATGTAGGCAAGAAGTGATGAGCACCTTAACTGTAGAAATGACAGTGGGAATCTGCCTGAGTTTGTCGTTCATTTTCGAAGAAGACCATGACACCAGAGAAATGATGACATGACTTGCCCTTGACTTTGTTTTGAGTGAAGGAGGGCTGTGCAAGGTCACCAGACTCACTTTCCCCTCCTAAGCCATTAGGATTCAGTGACCAGATATTCATCAGGATGACTGGAGAAGGCCTAGGATGTAATGGGAGACCTTGGCCTATTCAGGTACTCACTTAGAGGGAGGTAACACCCATCCAATGAATAGGCCTCTTTAAGAAGTAATGAGCAAAAGAAAAAAAAAATAAGTAAATGAAGCTGAGAGGGAAAGAGCAACAGTTACTGTAGATAATCACTCTGAAGCCAGGAGGGTCCTGAAAAGAGCCATTAAGAAAGGAAGGAAGGAAGGAAGGAAGGAAGGAAGGAAGGAAGGAAGGAAGGAAGGAAGGAAGGAAGGAAGGAAGGAACTTGGCCCGAAAATCCCAAGTTCACTGGACGAATAGGCAGAGTGAGACAGATGGGAAAGAAATCACAGGACTAGACCTGACAAAGTTTAGCAACTTAATGGGATGTAGAGTGTAAAGAAGATGGAAGAGTCAAAGATGTCTCCGAGAATCCAAGCATGGATTACGAATGATGGTCAAACAATCCACATTAGGAGAAGAAGAAGCAGGTTTTTATGGGTATTTGAGTTTAATTCAGTTTTAAACATGTTGAATGTCATTTACTGATGAAACCAATAAATTCAGATGGTTAGAGATGCAAAACTGGAATTCTAGTCAGAAATTAAGCCTGGGGATGTTGATCTGGGAATTATCTGCCCAGAGGTGGTAATTAAAGCCATGGCAGTTAAGGAGGTCAAGGATGGAAAGAAATGTCCTGAATATAACAAAACATTCAAAGCAGCACTTTTTGTATCAAGAAAGAACTGGAAACAAAGTAGACAGCCTTCAGATTAGGGAGTGGTTAAACAAACTTTGATACAGAAATGCAATGGAATATTACTAATTGATAAGAAACAAAGAATATGATCAATGCAGAAAAGCATATAACTAAGATGCAACATGAAGTACCAGAAGAACCATATGTATAGTCACTGTAATGTTATAGATGAATAAATCACAAAGTAGCACAGTCAAGACTTGAATCCGGATCTTTTGACTTCTGATTTAGGGCAGTTTCCACCAATTCTTGGCTAAGAGGCTAAAAAGGTGCCACTGAGAGTCCTTCCTAGATTCCATCTTACGCGCAAAGCCTTTCCCCTCTCTTGGGCCGTTAATACTTCCCCCATTACATTTTATCTACTTAGTATGTTTTTTTATACATGAGTGCAATGTGACTTGCCTCTAGTAGAATATAAACTTCTTGAGGGCAAAAGCTGTTCAGTTTTCGTCTTTCTATCCCCACCACTTAGCACACAGCAACTTGCACACAGTAGGAGCTTAATTAATGTCTTATTCAGTGAACTGAAATGCAGAGCCCTCAAACGGGACCCCGAGGATGGACACTGCGGCAGTGAAACCTATCAGCTAGATTCTGAAGGTTACCATGGAAGGATGAGGTCTGCTTTTCCCACCCTTCTCAGCCACCAGATATATATAGTGATATGTCCTTTCTCCACTCGATTTCTTCTCACAAAGGGAAATTAACTAAGAGGACCTTTCTCATTTAACATAGCAAACATAACATTTCAGATGTTACAGGCCCAGATAACAATGGAAAGACAACAAAACACTGCCATCTACAGATTGGAATAGAGGCTTTGTTGGAAAGCCTGATTTCAATATGGCTGTGGTTGGGGAAAAAAACAAACACTTATTATCAAAAGTCAAGGTAGGGACTTAGAGGACCACAGATAAGAGAACATGGAGGTTTAAACTGGTCCACCTCCTTCATTTTACAAATTAGAAAACTGAATCAGCCTCAGGAAAGAGAATTGACTTGTCAAAGCACAAAGCACTGATTTTGTGGCAAAGCAAGAACTGGGACAGCTGTGTGGTGCAGTGGAAAGAGCAGCTGTCCTGGAGTCAGGAAGACATGAGTTCAAATCCAGTCTCAGACATTTACTAGCTAATATGACCGTGAGCAAGTCACTTCACCCTGTTTGCCTCAGTTTCCCCATCTGCAAAAGGAGCTGGAGAAGGAAATGGCAAACTACTCAGTATCTCTGTCAAGAAAACCCCAGATGGGGTCACAAAGAGTCAGACACTACTGAAAAAGACAATAACAACAACAAAAAAGAATTAGGACTCAGAACATCTAAGTCTCAGGCTGTCTTGTATTCAACTGTAAGATGCTGCTTCATCTCTATTTTTTACCTCCTGATTCTAGGTCCTGTGCTGTATCTACTATGTCATAAGGCATCCCTAAAATCAGAAGAGATATAACAGCTGAAAGGAATCTTAGTGATCATAGATCTAGAACCAGAGGCCATCAAGTTCAACACTCTCTTTCTACAGATAAAGCTCAAGAACTTGACTTCCCAGAAATACATAGATAATTTCTGGTGGGATTTGAACCCAAGTCTTCTGACTTCATTTCCATTGTTGTTTCTACTTATCAGACTTACTCCTGCCTAAGTTAGAATAGAAAACTCAGGGCCAAAGAGAAAAATGGACTTCCTTCAGGCCAATGACTTTGCAATGCCTGAGCTCCCACCCATCCCAAGGAAGGGGCCTGTTCAGCGCTCCATGTTGCCTCTGAGGCAAGTCAAGCTTTCTAACACTACTGTGTGGGTATAGTTAAGTTAAACTAAACTCACTCTTTTAGCTTTCAGCATACCCACTAAGTTATATGCCTGATGATTTAACTGAACTGACAAGTTATTTGATGGATTGTAGACACAGTATCACTCAGTGTTATTTACTCACTGAAAGAACCAGAGTCAACTCAAGTATTCCTGGAAAGAAAAAAGTGCTTTTCATCATTTACAAATATATTTAACACTTGAAATTTCAGTCTCCCCTCAAGGCTTCATCCAAATGCCGTAGAAGGCCATTTCTGATCCCTCTCCCACACCACAATTGTTCTCTGCCCCAATGTCCCCTGAAATTATTTTGTATTTCCTCACCCATATACTTCTGGCTTCTCCTCCATAATAAGGACAAAGGGCAAAGACTATTTTTTTCTTAACATCCATGATACCTAGCTCAGAGCCTTGAACCTAATAGGAAATTAAATGTTTGTTGAAGTGAACAGAAGGTCAGATAAATAAAACACAAGAAGGAAAAAGTTAGAATGCCAGAATTATTGTTGAAATCATTTCCTATTCTCATTGCAAATGTTCTTGGAATCAGCTAGATGTCTCTAGTCATGGTTTTAAATAAAAATGAAATCCTCAAATCCACAGCTGGAATGAGGGCACTTTGCCAAAGCCCCACGTGCCAGTAAATAATCTTTATGACTCATGGGGAATCATAGTGGTACAACTGTCTGACAAGCAGGAACAGTTTGATCTGAGATCAATCACCTTGGACAAGAGGCAGACTACTGAAGATGTTGATTGGAACCAAGAACGCAGACTGTGATCATCTAGCCTTCATCTCCAGTGGACAAACTGAATCAATCCTTGACGGCTATGGAGTCAAAGACACTGAAATCCAAAGCCCTCTCCTATTTCAGGAGACCAAAAATGGCCAAGCTCTGTGTAATGGAATTATTTGGACAAAGACTCACTTCTTATTAAATATGTTTATATCACTTACTTCCCATTAAATACTCCTATACTTTAGAGTCAGCATCCAGAATGTCTCAGAATGATGACATTTCCCTTGTGGTCAGTTAAGCATGAAGGATCCTGTTTCCCAGCCATTTGTTCTGAGTTGCTTCTCTACATCTCACAAACCTTGGATGTCTTAAAACCCCATTCTGATTCCTTGTTCCTCTGTTCTATTGTTGCCAAATCTAGATTATCCCCACCTCCTCTGCTTCTACTATAACTGGATGGGTCATAAATTTTCATTATTGAGTCTAAAACTGGGCCTCAGTGCAGCAAGGCAATTGTTTTACTTTTCTCTAACTAATATCCTCTATCTTGGCCCACAGTGGCTATTCTAAAACTTTTCTTCTCAGCACTCCCACTATCACAGCTGAGGATCTCACTTCATACTTTACTGAGAAAAGCATACATTTGCACTTGTTTTGAGAAAATGTCTCTTTTCCCCTTCTCTCTATCTCACAATTACTTAGTTTCTTCTACTATCTTCTAATAATGTTTTCTAATAATACCTTCTATTATATTAAACTCTTTAACATCACCTACTCTTCGCTGCTTCACCTCCACAAACCCGTTTCCTCTCCCTCCCCCCAATCCCAGGGTAAACTCATCGCCTGAAATTGTAGCTCTCAAAGAGCCTGTTTCAATGACTGTTATACACATTGCAGTGGTTGTTGATACAATGAAGAAAAGTATTTTAGGGATTATTCAAGAACACAGAGAAATGGAATGATTCACAGCAAGACTCAAAGCAAACTGTTCAAAAATTTAAACTGAAGCCAGAGACTGACGGACTATTGTTGCAAAACTGCCTCATTAATCCTCAGAAAACTAATGATGTAAAACTATTAAAAATAAGTGATTGACCCTTACTGCGAAGGAAAAAAAAATACCTGTCACCAGCAAGGCAATATAAAGAGCGGAGTATCTAAGGCCAGAAAAAGGTAATCGTTACTGACAAAACTTTCATTCAAGTCTATACCAAGACCATTGTTAGAAGTCTAAGTTCAAATGGGTCTATAAAATCTAGCATCTTTATCATACCATACAATATCTACCTCTCCCTCCTACTAAATGTTTTGGCCTTTATTTATATTTCCAAAGGGCCTGGAAATCTTGTATACATTAAGGGAATGATCATCTCTGATAAATATGTTGATATACTAAGAAGCAAAAGTACTCTGGTATTATAGAAACTCCTAAACAAAGAGGAAATACTATAAGATAGACTTGTACTATTATTACACATCATGAACAGTTAAATTGGAGGTGGGGAAAGGGGAAAAGATATACATGATAACTTCAGCATATATTTAAAGAAATAGCAATTTGTACATTAAAATTTGCAGTTTCATACACAATCATTTTTATTCTGTTGTGGAAATGCTTGTTTTATTTCATAAATTACAAATAAAATCAATAAAAATTTTAAAAAGTAAATTTATCTAAGAGGTGGAAATAAATATACTTCAAGGGCTTGGGGACTCACTTGATTTAAGCCCCAGTAAAATCTATGGGCTATAATATATATTAGACTTGGAAGTGGGTAGTTTATCAATGCACTTAATTTCCAATGTGATAAAAAAAGGGTTTTGTGATAACAGATTAAAGAATATGTATCAAAATCTTGTCAACATGATACCAAATTACATTTTTAAAAATGTGGTTTAAGCAAAAAAGTAAAATGGTACATAATAAAGCTTTTTAAAGATGCAAAATGCTGTTGGGTTTATTGTATAAATCAATAAACAATTTTGCCTTGTCCCAAATAATTCACATAGCAAGATTCCTGTTAGAAATGTCTATTGCAAGTATACACTATATGCTTCCTCCATTCATGAAGTGGAGTAGATGGAATAATTCTTCCATGCTTCTACACATAAAACCCCTTCGGGGCATATTAACAATAACTTGTTTTTTCAAAGTTGCCTTCATTTTTGTCCTTCACAATCTGACTCCAGCCATCCCTCTCTTGGGGTATAACATATTGCCTCCTGAGTAAAGTGATCCAGCAAAACTGGCTTACCTGGCTAATCCTCATACCCAGCATCCTATATCCTGTCTCCCTGATTTTCCTTTGCTGAGTTTTCCCATGTGCCAAAAAGAGAAATTCCTTCTTCATCTCTGTCTCATAGAATCTTGATCTTTCTTCCAAACTCAATTTAAGTGCTATTTCCTATATGAAGCCCTTTCTGATCCTTCTAATTCCTAATGCCTTCCATCCCTAGCCCCCGAAATTCCTTTTATATTTAATATTTTATTTTCCCCAATTACATATGAAAACAATTTTAATATTGTTTTTTATAATTTTTGAGTTCCAAATTCTGTCCTTCTCTCTCCTTTCCCTCATTGAGAAGGCAAGCAATTTGATATTGGTTATACATATGCAGCCATGCAAAGCACATTTCTACTTTGCATCTACTTTGCAAATATTTGTCATTTCCTTAGACTCAAGGGTATGCTGTATATATTTAACAGTCACCCCTTTGAGAAGGAATGACACACTTTTAGTCTGTAACTGCATTATTCACATTTTTTTCCTGTTTTCTTAAATCTAGACAATTAACAAAACAATGAATCAAACCCTGATTTGTGTAGTTTGAGGATTTCTCACACTGAAGATTTCTCACACTGAGATTGTTTGAGGTGGCTCCACGACACACTCACTTTGTTGCATACATGTTGTTTCCTTAGATAGAATGGAGGCTTCTTGAAGGTAAAGATTTATTTTGTTTTTTTCTTTGTATTCTTATTTTCTATCACTGCTCTTGACATGTAATTGATGCTTCATGAAAACTTGTAGATTGGTGTTGATTTTCAATTTATCTGGATCTAATTATTTAAATGTGCTTAGTTAGCCCCTGGGTCTTGTTACCCCTAAGAACATCTATCCTGCTTGGGACAAGAGCCTCATTATGAATATATGATGTAAATGAAGCAGCTATTGGAAACCCATTTCCAGGATGGGGAAGACCTTCCATTATTGGCATAGCTCCCTATTATCTATTAAATAATGTTTACGTGTCTAAACCTGAAATTCAACTTCATACCACTTTACCTTTTAATGTTTGCCTCACATTACTTCTCCAGTCAAAATGGATTACTCACCATCCCCAGAACACATCCCATGCTTTTCTGTTTCCATGACCTTTGCCTTAAATGTCTTTCTTTTCTTTCCCCTACCATCTTTATCTCTTGACTTTCCATCAACTCTTTGAGGTGCAGTTAGAATGTCTCCTCTGTGAAACATTCTTTGATCTCCCTAGATAGAAATGATCCCTGCATCATCTGGTCTCAAAGCATTTTCAAAGTCTAACCATTTCAGTCACGTCTTTGTGACCACTTTTGGGGTTTTCTTGGAAAAGATAGTGGAATAGTTTGCCATTTCCTTCTCCAGTTCATTTTGCAGATAAGGAAACTGAGGAAAACAGGGTTAAGTGACTTCTCCAGTGTCACACACCTAGTAAGTATCTGAGGCCAGATTTGAACTCAGAAAGATGAGTTTTCTTGACTCCAGGCCCAGCACTTTATCCACTGTACCACTTAGCTGTCCCCTCTTAGCATCTTACTCTCCTCTTAAGGACTAAATTTAATTGGTAATATGTTTGTTGTTGTTGTTCAGTCATTTCAGTTGTCTGACTCTTTGTGACCTCATTTGGGGTTTCTTGGCAAAGATACTTGGCAAAGATGCCACAAAGGGGCTTGCCATTTTCTTTTCACTAGCTCATTATACAGATAAGTAAACTGAGACAAACAGGATCAAGTGACTTGTCCAAGGTCACATAGCTAGTTAGTGTCTGAGGTCAGATATGAAATCAGGTCTTTCTGACTCCAGATGCAGAGCTTTATCCATTGAACCTCCTAGCCAACCATGGCATTATATTTAGCTGGTCACTAATAAAAATAACTGACTTTATATAGAGCTTTAAGGTCTACAAAGTCTTTACACATATTATTTCTACCAATCTTTACAACCACCCTAGGCAGTAGCTATTATTTTGCATTTTACAGAAGAAGAAACTGAAATTCAGTGATTTTAAATGACTTGCCCAAGACCATACATCTAGGAAGTGTGTGGGGTAGCACTGAACTCAAGTCTTCCTAACTTCAATTTCAGCACATTCTCTGTTATTCCATGATGGCTCTGTGTACATGCTTATCTCCTCAAACCATATCATACTCTTGGAGGTCTTATTTTTCCTTATTTATTTATTACTTTATTTCTGAACCTCACCCCATTCTCTATACTTTACACAGAGTAGTAGCTTAATAAATATATGTTGAATAAATTCATGGTCTCTAATACCTCCAACCTTGAACCTGCTAGGAACACATGATTTTAAAATTTCAAAACCTAATGAAAGGAATCTACTCTTAATTAAGGACCAGACTGAATCCAATTATTCCTCCCTTGGACTGATAAATCAAATGTGGGCATAAGTGGAAAAAGTACTTTTAAAACTAAAACTTGAGGCTATACATTGTCAGGAACAGGAAGGAAGGAAGAAATCTGTGCCACAAATTTTAGAAAAGAAGAAAGTCTCTATAACCTGTTATGTCATATAGTAGGTTGCATAGGATAAGGAAATGAATTGGTAGTGAGGAGAGACCTGGGTCCAGTTCCACCTTTAACCTATAGTAAATCATGTCAGTTCTTTTGGCCTTGTACTTTTACCTGCCTCTCTGGCTCATTCATTCAGTGAAGTATAGTATGGTGGTAATCACATTGGATTTGGGGTCAGACCCAGCTTCACACTCTGTTTGTGCTATGGGTGTTGCTATAGATAAGTCACATCACGTCTGTGGTCCTTAACTTTCTCACCTGTCAAATGAAGTCTATTGTATAAAATGTTCTCTATTCAGGAAGGTACGGATTAATACTTACCTCTCCTAAATAATAGACACGGTCTTAGCATTTTCTCTTTCATTTTGTTGCCTAGATAACCAACAAAGTAGTCAAATACTGATTTGTAGGGTCCAAGGTATAAATACTCCTGATGAAAATTTAATAACCAGCTCAAGCAAACAGCAAATCCTTGTCTCTAATGTCCCATCCCATCCTTTCCTCTCCATTTCTAACATTCTATGATCTTGTTATCTCTAAGGTCCTTTCCAGTTTTAAAAGGTTAGGTAGGATTCTATGTTAATTGTGATACTGACTTAATCTATTCTTTATAGATGAAAAAATAACAGTAGAGAAATAAATACAGAAGTGAGACACATACAGAGATTGAGAAAGAGAGAAAAAAGAGAGAAAGAGAGAGGAAGAGAGAGAGAAAGAAAGGAAGGGAGAGAAAGAAAGAATGAATGAATACTATGCTGTGCCAGGCACTGTGTTAAGCCCAGGAATACAAATGCAAACAAACAAGACAGTCCTTGCCCTTGGGAAGGTTACACTGATGAATGGATACAGTGCACAGAAGGGTGTTGCAAAAGATGGAAGTGAGGTACAATGACAGTCAAAAATCTAACCTATCAGAGGTGTGAAACACAGGAGTAAAGTCCAAGAGATCAATCACACACTTTGGGAGGTAGCCATACACACCTGGTGGCAATAAGGATGAGGACATTTATGATTCTTATTTCATTTTTTTATGAAACTGACATGGAAAGATCCAACTGCATAAGGCTTCAATGATTAAAACGCAATAAAGGTACCAGATCTTCCTCCCCCTTGCCAATACCAAATTCACTAGTGGGTAATGAGTTCCAGTTAATGGTTTCTAACCCTTTTGCATATGAAACTCACCCAGTATTTTGGAAACCAGATGCAGCCTTCAGAAAACTGGCTTCATTGCCTTAACATCATCATGACCATATGGACCAAAAATGTACCTGGCCCCAAACAAAAAACAACTGTACCCAATAAACTCCATAGAATTAGGAATCAGCTATATGGGCTCTGTATTTGTTGGTCTCTTGAGTTACTTTCTTCAGGGTGATCTGGCTCAGAATATTCTCCCCATATGGAAACTCATTAAAAGACAGAAAATAATAGAGGCAAATTATGGGGACCATCCTTTTGGGCTTCTCAAATTGAAAGCAAACTTTCCTGATCACTGTGATTAATTGACAATTCTGACTATCATGCTAAACAACCCTAACAGCAAATGCTCCATCATTTTTTAAAGTGCAGCTGAATCACCATCTCCCGCATTTATTAACTTTCCATTTATGCTATCTGTATGTGTGTGTGTGTGTGTGTGTGTGTGTGTGTGTATACAATAGTGTGGACTTTTATCCTTACCAGTAGAATGTAAGCTAATTATGAATAGAGATTGTTTAATTCTTTGTACTTGAATCCTGTACACCTAATACAATGCATAGCATGCAGTAGGTATTTAATAAATATATGTTGATTGATTGATTCTCTGCTTTTCATTGAAATACTGAAAGTTCTATTGGGACCCACCTTCTCTCAGGGTAGTTCCAGAACAATGTTAGCCCCATAAGTTAGACTAGCCTTCTGTTGATAGGATATTTCTGAACATCATGTTGCTGAATCATGTTAGGACTTCACATTTCATTTCACCAGACTGTAATGACTGGTCAAAAACATTCTCAGACATCATTGAAACTCCATGTTATGATCCATAATTAAAAATTTGAACCTAAATGCCATGAGGCAGAATTTGTCTGCCCAAATAGAGAGAATCATGAAAGACCATTAGGGATTTTAGTTTTCTGTGGAGCTAAACAGAATAAATTTAACGCAAATCTTCGTTCTTTTAGGGGGACAATAAAAAAGGTAGAAGAATTAAAAAAGAAGACCCAAGAAGTGTGTTGTAGGTGGGAAAGTACACACACTGCATGCAGTGAATGGGAAAATAAAAACTGGCAATGGAGGAGGAGGTGGAAGAAAAGGAGAGACTGGAGTTCAATGCCCTTCATTCTCAAGGGAGATAATGACATGACTTGCAATTGACTTGGATTTGAGTGATGGAGGGCTGTGCAAGGTCACCAGCCTTACTTTCTCCTCCAGAGCCATCTGGGCCCAGTGGCTTGATATCAGTCAGGACAATTGGAGATGGCCCAGGATACTGTAGGAGACTTTGGTCTTTTTAAGCTAATGTCTTTTCAAATTCTCACTTTGAAAAAGGCAATGCTCATTCAGTGAACAGGCCTCTTTAAGAAGTGAATCAAGAGATGGCCCCTTTAATAAAAAAAAAAAAAATCAAATCAAATTGGGAGAGGAAGACCCACAAGGTTGCTGACCAAAAGAGAAATAGTTACTATTTACATTCACTATGAGCCAGGAGGGTCCAAAAAATAAATATTATGTGGTGCTTCAGGGACCCATTGTTGTCCAATCCACGAGATCCAGAATGAACTGAGTTTTAGGTTTGGTCTTTAAGAAAGAAATCTAGGCAGTAAATCCCAAATTAACTAGATAGCTTTTGAGCATCAAAATTTACCTTCCTATGGGCAGAACACCCTCAGGTAAGGGGAAAGAAAATGAGAGGAGAGCAGAGGAGAGGAAAAGAGAGGAGGGGAGGGAAAGGGAGCAGAGGGGAAGGGAGGGGAGGGGAGGAGCAGAGGATGAGCTGAGTTGCCCAATTAGAACTGGCCAACTGGGTCCCCATTCAGACAGCTCAAACTATTCATGAGTTGTGATTGACTTTTGGAGAAATTTTAGAACATAACACTAAATGACAGTTGGTGGACAATTAAAAAAGGATGACAGTGAGCTAGTACTGCTTCATCAATATCAAATTGTGCCATGCTATCCTAATTTCTCTTTTGTTTGAGTTTACTAGACTAGTAAATTAAGAAAGTGTTGAAGGTACATTTTACCTAGATTTACTTGTTTAATATAGCCTCTAATGCCAATTTAGTGGGTAGCATGCAGAGAGGCAGGCTACATGCCTCCAGGCAGAACGAAAAATGATTGAATGATTAAACCCAAAAAATAGTCATTCACGGTTCAACGTCAGTCTAGTATGGAACATCAGAGATCAGTGCTTAACTCTGAGTATTTTTTTGTCATTGATTAGACGAAGGAAAAAATGACTTCTTCTTTCAAGTTTACAGATGTAACATGACCAAGAGGGCTAGCCAACTTATTAGATTATAGAATCAGGACACTCCCTCCACCCTGTCCCCCACAAAAAGAGTCTTGAGAAGTCTCCATGTTGAGCTAAATCTAGTAAGACTAAAATAGAATAGAGATAAATGAAAAGTCTTAGACTTGGTTTCAAAAAATCAACTTCCCAATGATAAGATGAGGGGAGATAGAGCTAAAGAGCAATACATCAGAAAAAAAAGATCTGAAGTTTTCAGTAGACCTCTATCTCAATATGTGTCAAAAAGAAGCATTGTGTTTAATTCTGGTCATTATATTTTAAGAAAGTCATTGATAAGGCAGAAAGCATTCAAAGTGGAGCAGCCATGTTAATGAAGGGCCTCGGTCTTGAAGCAAGTGGATTTATTGTCTACATGGCATTTTTCTACATATGTACAGCACATGTGTTTGTTTTTGCCACTTAACATGTTTCTCTTCTGAAGTAATTATTTTTTTATATGCAATTGAGAAAAAATAATGTTACAGAGAAAACAACATAAAACAAAACAAAAAAACCAAAGCAAACAATTTCCAAAGATATTTATTTTATTAAAATGGTCTCCTTACCACTTGACCTACTGCAAACTCCCAATGACTCAAATATCTTATAAAACAGAGTTGCTTTTGATAACTTTTCACACTTCACTTTTTACACAACAGCCCTAGTTTTTACTGATACACTTGTTTCCTGCTGACTTATAGGAATATATGCCTCCATCAAAAGGTGGCAAAGGCCACCTGAATCATGACCTGGGAAGGGATTTCTTAATGGTCAAACTTGCCACAGCAAGTTGTTTTGAGGCCACATCCTGTTAGAGATTATCTTTTCACTCTCACTGAAGAACATTTTTGATCTATCATGTTCACTCTCTTAATTGAGATAACTTTTCAGCCATGGTAACACCCAAAGACAAAAAGATCATCCGCTCCATCACAGAGAGGTTGCAATCTGTGCTATTGGAGAGTGTATCTACACCAAACAATTCAATTTACAATCATTTATTAAGTGTTTGCCATGTTGTAAGCTACAAGGACATAAAGTCAAAACATGCCAATAGAAAGTCTTTACTGTCAAGGAACTTACCTCTTACTGGTTTCAGTTACATTTTAATAGATTAATCTAAATACCCTTAGAACTGAAATATGGTTACTCCCATGGAAATCTGCCACAAAAGACTTACCTAAAGATTAACTAAGGTTGTCTAGCTATTGAGTTGGCTGAAGACTTTTCTAGCATTGCAGAAACAAAGACAAGAGGTATCCTAACTCAACAGAGTCCACCAGGATCATAGGGATCCACAGGAATTCAAGAGCCATTAAAAAAAGAGGCAGTAGGAGATAGCAGAGAAAGCGTTGATGTAGGGCCTGGTTCTATATGGAGGATATTTACTAACAAGAAGGACAGAGTTAAAGAACTGGACTGGGACAAACTAGAAAATGGGACACTAAGAGTTCTGAGAACCCAGAAGTCCAAAAAGATATGGTAACAGATCTCCAAGTCATAAAGGCTAAAGCGTCCAATTCAAGGAGGAAAACTTGAAATAGATAAGAATGTAGAACTGAGTAGGGAGTAACTAGGAGTTGTGGTTGTGAGCTATTCAGATGTAACCAGAATTAATAGCATCCCTTCAAGCATGGGAATTTCTTAGGGTTCCTTCATGCTACCCCTCATTATCCTTCGCTAGCCTCTGATACGAGATATACAAAGGTAGAACTGTATTTGGAGTCCAAGAGTCAGAGTTTAACAATCAACTCTTCCATTTATCATTTGTGTAACATTAGGATAGTCCAAGGGTGGGGGAACCTACAGCCTCAAGGCCAAATGTGGCCCTCTAGATCCTTACTTGTGGCCCTTTGACCAAATTCAAACTTCATAGAACAAATCCCCTTGATGAAAGGATATGTTCTATAAAACTTGGACCCAGTCAAAAGGCTGCACTCAAGGACCTAAAAAGTCACATGTGGCCTTGAGGTGATAGGTTCCCCACCCCTGTGATAGTCACTTCAATTTTCTAGATTGCAGCTTCTTCATTTGTAAGAATGAAAGGATTAGTCTAGATCAGAGGTACTAATTGTGGGCTGCAACACTCTTGAGTACACTCAAACTAGATTAAAATGTAATTGGGAAATATTTGAAAAAATAAATAAAAGTACAATTGTACATAGATAATGAAAATGTGTGGTTCCGTAAGTCAATATGACACCCACAAGAATAATCATGTATGGGTCTGGTGCCTTCTTTTTATTTGAGCTCATTGCCACTGGTCCAGCTTATTTCTACGGTCTCTACATCTAGATTTTATGAACTGACCCTAGATCTATAAGCTGAGAAGACTAAGCATCCTAATGAGGGATGTTTCAAAGTAAGGATTAAACCTAGATAAAGTTCTTTCAAAAATAAGGGCAAGGAGAAGGGGAGGTAAGGAAGGAGAGAGATAACCTTGAAGATAGCGTCACTCACTTCAGGTTCTTTTTTTTCCCTTTCAGGCTAAATCCTTATGCCAGGGCAGATTTTCTGCATAAAGGCCTGTATTCTCTTCTGTTACACAAATTACACTATTCTCTCCCTTGGGAATATTCCTCTGCTCTACTCCCATATTCCTATTTACTGCACAATTCATGTTTTTCAAATGACCAGGCTAGTATAAACTTGCACCAATCACCATCCACTGAAATGTCCCAGTCTTTTAATCTCTGCTTTAACATCAGATCAGTCAGGGCATAATACCCATGAGCATGCCCAAACCTGCAACCTTGTGACAATTCTCTCAGGCAAATCATCATAACAGAGCTTAAGAAATAAGGAAGCCCTGGGGCAATTAGCCTTGCAAACTCATTTACATTCCTCTCCTTCAGAGACACTCCCCTCTCCCTCAGATTTCTCTGAAGCTTTAGGAAAACACTATAAAAAAATTTAGATTTCTGTCCATATTCATTGCAGTCATCCCTGAGAGAACAAGACCTGTCATTTTCCATATACAGCTCTTCAAATATTTGAAGAAATGATTATGCCTTCCACAAAGCTTCTTTTCTCCTGGTTAGATAGCCCTAGCTTCTTCAAAGAACCAAGTTGTTACAGATTTAGAGCTGGAACCCTCTCATTTTGTATTTGAGGTCCAGGGATGTTGAATAACTTTCCCAAAGTCACATGGGTAAGTGGGAGTTAAAGAGGTAAGTTAAAGAGACAGGATTTCAATACAGTACCTTTGACTTCAAATCCAAATTTCTTTTCCTTTCTACTATAAAATGAAAACTTTTATGTCCTGGTTTCAAGTCTCCTATCCCTGTTCATATTTTCTGTCTGTCAAAATTATTATTTGATTACTTAAATGATCTTTTAGGAGCACCCTCTAAGTTTGAAGATATTGTCCAGTTTTCCACAGAGCTATAAAAACAGACTTCTCTGGTATGAACTTCCAACATCCCAGTGGCTCTGCTCAAGTTTGTTTTGGTTCTGAAATGTTCCAAAAAGAACATAATTCACACTTTGGCTAGGACCAGACCTGGGGAAGGTTGTGCGGAAACAGGCTCCAGCTTTTATCTGAGCCAACACTGACTGAGCGTAGGCGGAGAGTCCTACAAATGCCCACGTCAACCAGTACAACTGCTTAGAGGGAAGCCGAGGTCTTTCTTTGGTTTTGTATAGTCTTCAAAAGAGCAATGACAATAACTAGGACCCCCCAAAAAACATAAAGGTGAAGGACATAAGGATGGAGAGAATTGAGAACCACAGAGATGAAAGGATGCACAGATCATAAGGGTCAAAACCAGGAGCTGAGTTTGAATCAGTGTGCCCTGGGGGAAGGCATATCATCTCTGTGGTTCTCAATTCTTCATGTGTAAAAGAAAAAAAAGTTAAACAAAATGGCTCCGAAGTCCTTTCCAACTCTAGCTCTCTGATGCTGTTATCTTATATTAATAGTTCAAATTTGTCTCATACTCTACAATTTGTAAAATGCTTCCCTCACAACAACCCTGGGAAGTAAGTAGTCTGGGCAGAACTTGGCAAGCATCCCCACTTTATAGATAAGGAAACTGAGACTCAGACAAGTAGCAGTGCCTTGCCCAAGTCCCAAGGCTAATAAGTGGCAGAGCTAGTACTGGCAATGGATAATTTTGATTTCAAGGTCCAGACCTCTTTCCACAATATCTTTCTATCTTTGTCTCAGACCACCAGATCAGATTGTTCAAATATGAGCATTCAAAACATGGATTAGTGCTACCATATGGGTTTGATTACCCATAACTGCAAAAAAAATAAAATAAAATGCATCCAAGGTATGGAATGTCTACAAGTCATTAAAGGATTGCTATAAAAACAATTGATGATACCATTTGCTGACATTTATTTTAATTGAATAGTTTAATGTTCTATTATTATAGCTTCTTTACTTTTATAGAATTTTGGTGGCACCAACTATCTCTTAGAGATTGGCAATGAACTGATAAATCTCTCATTTCTATAATGCCAGGTTTGATTACAGAATGAAGAAAAGAAAAGGAAAAAAAGAAAAGGGAAATCAAGGAAAGGGAAATCAAGGAAAGAGAAGGGAAGGGAAGGAAAGGGAAGAAAAGGGAAGAAAAGGGAAGGGAAGCGAAGGGAAGGGAAGGGAAGGGAAGGGAAGGGAAGGGAAGGGAAGGGAAGGGAAGGGAAGGAAAGGAAAGGGAAGGGAAGGGAAGGGAAGGGAAGGGAAGGGAAGGGAAGGAAAGGAAAGGAAAGGAAAGGAAAGGGAAGGGAAGGGAAGGAAAGGAAAGGAAAGGAAAGGAAAGGAAAGGAAAGGAAAGGAAAGGAAAGGAAAGGAAAGGAAAGGAAAGGAAAGGAAAGGAAAGGAAAGGAAAGGAAAGGAAAGGAAAGGAAAGGAAAGGAAAGGAAAGGAAAGGAAAGGAAAGGAAAGGAAAGGAAAGGAAAGGAAAGGAAAGGAAAGGAAAGGAAAGGGAGTAACAAAAAAAGGTAACAATAACAATAGCCACTAAGAAATGTCAGGGTCTCTGAGTTAATGAGCTGTATCTCCTAAGCATCTTATTTACCCATAAGGAGCTCCAAAAGAGGCTTAGAAACTGAGTATGAATATCCAAATCCTGACTATTGAACTGGTGGTTCATATAAGATCCCAGGAACAGAAGATGGAAGATGCATCTACTATGTGGTGGGCAAAGGGTCAAGCCTTGGATATGGAATATAGAACTTGGGATCCTGCTCCTCAATTAATAAGCAGTGATTAGAACCCGAAAGTTACATCAGCTAAAAGAATAATATTTAAGGGAGCAGATAGTTATAATTCTAGCCCAGTACCCCTCTCTCTGAAGAGGACAGAGTGACTAAGCATCTGACCCCAACCTCCTGCTTCCCCTCCTGTTTTTGAAAGTCTCCCCTGGAGAAAAGTGGGAGAAGAAGAGGCTAGAGATGTCTGTTCTGCCTGCCCTCAAGCTATACAAGGACAATTCATCATACATTTGGAGGGGAGAGCCATACATTTGGCTATACTTCAAGGCTGAGAATTTAAATTTGTAGTCCCAGTTTTTAAAATATCATAATATAAATTTCAAGCTGATTGAAAATATATTTATTAATCCCTTACTCTGTGCCTTGGCACTGAGCTAGATTTTACATGTAACATAATGATGTCTTCATGATAACTCTGTGATATAGACAGGATAGGATTCTTTAATATTCATTTTTATTTGTTTTGTTTTTAGCACAGACTTATGATTTCTTCAGTGTAGAGGTCAGCATATTATGGCCTGCTCTCTACTGACCAGCCCACTACCTGTGTTTGTACAGTGAGCTAAGAATGGTTTCTACATTTTAAAATCTTTTATTACGTTAAGAAATATAAAAACCCCTGTGGGGTTTTAGAGTAGAGATTTGACCCTTAGCTATAATTGACTCACCCCTGGTTTAGGAAATTGCTACTAAATTAATCCCCTCCACCAGTGCAGATCACCCCTCTTCTTGAACACACAGTTTAATAGAGTTCCCAAGGGAACTGAAAAGCTAAGTGACTTGCCCCTGTCACAGGATTTCAACCCAGGCCTTCCTGAATCGGGAGCTTGACTCTATCCACCCCACCAGCTATCTCACCCCACCACCATTTGCCTCATGAAGAAATCAAAGCACAGGAACTTCAAGTGACATACCCCGGTCTGCATGGAGGAAATGAAAATTTAGATACTGTCTGCCTTCTTGTTACTTACAATCCATTAAGGGGCTCTGATACTGGCATTACCATGTTCAACAACTAGTTAAGCATATCTTATGCTTGAGGTACTATGCGAGAGAATGCATGTACAAAGATGAAAAATGGTCTTGCCTTGCCCTAAAACATATACTACATATATATATAAGCTACAATAATCAATAGGTATAGAAGAGGTCAAAGAGAAAGATGAGAGAATAGAGAGAAATATTTCTTCTAATCTGAGGGTGGTGACATATACAGACTGTGTGGCCCTGGGCGTATCACTCAGTCTCTCAGGGTCCTTAGGAAAGTCTCAAAGATTAAAGACCGCAGTGGAACTATAATCTTCATGGATGGAGGGACTTTCTTACCCAGAGCAGAGAAAAATAACAGACTTGCTTTAAAAGATAAAAGACCTATATATGTACACGTACATATACATATACACACATATATATAAAGGGAGAGACATGCAATACATATATGTATGCATATGCATGTATACAGTACCTTCTAAAAGTCTTCTTATAGTTTTAAGCCATTAAAATTTAAAACATCACCAAGATTTTTGAAACACCCCATATACATATTACACACATATAAACATATGTATACAAAGATATAAAATGATAATTGGATACATACAAAAATAATCTGCATCACGCCACCCTTTGACTATACATATTGGAGAAGTTGCCAAGATACATTGGTAAAGCAAGTTTCCCACCCAGAGCTCGCTACTGTAAACGATACGTTTTTGTTGTTGTTGTTATTGTTACTTTGTCATTTTTTTTTAGTTGGGTCTGAGTCTTTGCGATCCCACTTAGGGTTTTCTTGGCAAAAATACTGACTTGGTTTACTATTTTCTTCTCCTGATGACTTTATAGATGAGCGAACTGAGGCAAACAAAATGACTTGTCTAGGGTGACGTGGCTAGTAAGTGCCTGAGGTTAGATTTAAACGTAGGAAGATGAGTCTTCCTGACTACAAGCTTGGCACTCTATCCAGTAAACTATCTAGTGCCCCCCAAGTTATATATATGCATATAAAGATACAAGCGCATGTTTGTACATATATATATGAATGCGTGTATAATCTACATCCAAATTATATATACAACTTATAAATATAATACATGTCAATATGTATATATATGTATATATGCATATTATAAGCACATATGTATATCATTATTTCACAGAAGTTCTGAATCTCAGAGTAGACCTCAATGGCTATTTAGTCTAAATTAGGCCGAACTTAAGACCAAGTATACGTCTATAATATGTCTAACAAGTGATCCTTTTGTCTCTGCTTAACAATTTCCAGTGAGGCAGAATCCACTCCTCCCTCAGGTAACTCACTCTAATTTTGGATAACTAAAATCTTTGGATTTCTGCCTTAGACAAGTCTACATCTACCTCTTTGCTCCATGACTCCATGGCTCTATGACTACTCCATGACTCCTAGAAGTCAGTCATGCCCCCTGGGGACCCCAAACAGGGTTGTATCATATGGTTGTGGGGTGGGGGGAGAAGGAAAGGAGAGAAACAAGGGTCTTACTCTCCCTGTATACAATGAGTATGGAATCTCTCTCTCTCTCTCTCTCTCTCTCTCTCTCTCTCTCTCTCTCTCTCTCTCTCTCTCTCTCTCTCTCTCCTCTCTCTCTAACTCAGTCTATATCTCTACCTTGTAAGTATAAAAGTGAAATAAAAAATATGCCAATGTGCTGTGTTATTTCCAAGCTTGGAGTGGAGCAAAGGAATGTCTTGCCATAGTGCAAATTTCCAAAGGGGGAAGGACAAATTACTCATGAACTTTAGCAGAAGTAGCATAGTGCTAGACTCTTGCCAATCCACAAAACCTGGCACATAGTGGGACAAAAGAAGTTTGCGAAATTGTTGGACTAGGATGAAGCATGGGCATTCTAGGGAAAGACATACATCAACTAATGCCAGCTTCCTTTAGATGAACATAGCATGGAAAAATGAAGCATTTCTTATGGGGAAAAAATGGAGCATTTCTACTCCTTTGGTAAAGCACTAGAGAGCCAATTTTCCTCAGCTCATTTAAGCACAAGTGACCATGAATACATGCTTAGGATTCATAGACCCAAAGTGTGACCACAGTTCACTCAATTCACTTTGAACATTTTAGAAAAAAATTTCAAATGGTCATTCTGAAATCAAGGGAACCACCATGGAACAACATTCCATTTGTACGTGTGGAGGGGGTCAATCCTTAGTGTGTAAGAGGATATATTTGTACCTTGTCTTTTTACCCAGTTGTGTGTGAAAGCTTATCATTCCTATTCCCTAAGGTCGTTACACTGGACTACAGTGGTGTTAGAGCAAATGAGTGCAAGGCAATGAAAAAATAGTCATAGTCATATAATGGAAATTACCTTAACTGGGGTCAGAAACCGAGATTGTAACCCTGGCTTTGCCACCAAGGGGGAAAAGTTGAAGGGGAGAGGGTAAGGATGGGGGAAAGAAGCATTTATTAAGTACCATTTATTAATGTGCCAGGGAATGTGTTATTAACTTTATAAACATTATCTCATTTGAGATATGCTAGACAACCTTAAGAATAACGCATGCTGTAGGCTTGAGTGACTGGGAAGATGTTGGTGTTCTTTACAATAATAACTAAGTCTGGAAGATGAGAGAGTCTTGGAGAAAAGATAACGAGTTCTCTTTTAGACATGTTTAGTTGGAGATGCCTACAGGACATCTGACTCTAGGTGTTCAAAAGGCAGTTGTTGATGTAACCATGAGCCCAACAGAGGGATCAGGATTGAGTATACAGATCTGGGAAGTATTTTTATTAAGATGATCGTTAAAGGCATAGGAGCTAACAAGATTGTACAGAGTAAAAAGATAAAGGGACCCAGCACAGAACCTTGGGGAATACCTTCAGTTAGTGGACATGGTAAGGTTAAAGAAACTGCAAAAACACTCTGTGCACTCTGCCACTAGATGCCATTTAAGTAAATGCTAACTCATTTATTTATAATTTTCAGAGAAGAACTATAAAAAAATTGCAATGTCAGGAAAACCTAGTTAGGAGAAAGTAGCTAGAAAAAGGATGTGTCCAACAGTATGACATGATGTACAGAACCTAAGGAAGAACAGGACTGAGAAAAACCCATGAGATTTGACAATTAAGAGACCAATAGTTACTTTGGAGAAAACAGTTCAGCTGAATGATGGGGTCAGAAGTGAGACTGCAGAGTAAAAAGGACAGGAACAGACCAGATTTCTTAAGGAGTTTAGCTGAGGAAGGGAGGGAGAATATAAGACTACAGCTCAAAGGGGATAGTAGAAACAAATTGAGGGGCCTGTTTGTTTTAAGGATGAAGTAAATATGAAAATCAATAAAAGAGCACAGTGTATAGTCCTTACCTATACTGTCAGTGCAATGCCCAAGGTTGCCATGAAATCTCATGCTATGTAGCATGAGCTCACCTGAACCTGGGTTCTGAGGTGGAAAAAATTATGGTGTTTCACTTATATAGTTTAAGGGGCACAGAAAAGGAGAGGAGAGGAGAGGAGAGGAGGGGAGGGGAGGGGAGAGGAGAGGAGAGGAGAGGGCCAATCACATAATAATTTTGGAAAGGTGAGCTAGATCAAAGCTTAAAAAAAGGCTCCAAATGCGAAACAGAAGAATTTGTATCTTATTCTAGTGGACAATAAGGAGCTAATAGGGACTCGAGCAGAAGTGACATGATCACAACTGTGCTTTAGGAGCACCAGTTCAACATCTTCTAGAGGGTAGATTGGAGAGGGAAGAAATGGGAGGTTGGCAAAACGATTAGGAGCCTAGTTCAAAGTCTTGCTGAGAGAAGATAAGGCTAGAGGATGCATCAGAATGGCAGCCTTCACAGGGTTGTTTTGAGAATGAGATGAGCTAATAGCTATGGTGAATTCAAAGTGCTCTGCCAAGGCAAATGTTGGGACAGGTCAGGTCTTTGAAGCAAGCTTTCTTAGCTTTCTTGGGGGAGAATAACTGCATCAGCCATGGATTTCTTCCATTAGTGTGGTCCTACATTTTCTAAGAAATATCAATAAAAATAGCAATGGCAAATAGCTATTAACTGTATAGTAAGGTGGATTTTTTTGAGCCAAGTCCAACCCTGTGTATGTGGCTACCAGGAAGAATGTGCAGCCCTAAAATGTCTGGGTTTGTGTTGGCAGTGTCTGAAGTAGTGAGACCACTACAAAAACTATTCCTTTCCAGAAATGAAATGTTAAATCTCATAGATTCAGACTTTGTAGACAAAACTAAGCAGGATCAGACCTGCAGGTGTTTGAAGAGGAAGTAAAAGAAATTGGTAGTCATTTGCACACATCCTTTTCTTGCCAAGGAAAACATTATGGCTTATCATTCTTTGCCCGCTTGAAGAGCTCAGTCAGGAGCACCTTATTTCTATTAGAGATTCAGAAGGGTGCAACTCTGCAGAAGACTTAGACTGAGTGTGATTAGAAGCTGCAGGAAGCAAATGATCCCCTTCCTGGGCAAGACAGTGACTCATCAGGCTGTTAGAAAATTTCCAGCTTCAAGCTCTAACTCTCAGACCATGGTGTGTCACATATAAGCTGTCCAGATACTGCACTAATCCACCTGGGTGCTCAGATGTTGGGTTGTCTGCAGTGTTTTGGATATTAGAGTGAATAGGTCTACTGAATTCCTGAAATAGATATGAGCACATTTAAATAGTGAAGGAAATAAATATACCTTCATATTTTCTCTCCTATGTCCCTGGCTGCTGAACTGTCAGTCACCACCAGAAGAGCCAGCAACAATTATAAATGGTTGGACTAAGGAAATTTACCTACTTCTGAACCTTGTCAAAGATTAAACCTTTCTAATCCTGGAGGATCATCAATAGCTGTGTAAAGCAGGTGTTTTTTGCCTTTGGTTTGACAATTGCTGTGGCTTCAGGGGCACAGTCATTACTGTACAATGATGACATCATATGTGTCAGGGTAAGCTACCTATCCCAGGGATGCTCTCTGAAGCCTTTTACAACTTGTTCAAGTTTAATCTAGTACTCTTTTTTTCTGAGTTGAACCAAAGATCATGTATCTCTCTAGAGTTCCTTTTCTAGGAAACTTCTGAAAAGTGATAAATCAACAACCTCTCAGTCTGAAATGCAGCTTGAACATCTTACCATTTCTTCAAAAGGTATAATATCTGTAAAGAATTGAGCACAGTTCCTGGCATATAGTAAGTATTTAATACAAGCTTATTTTCCTTCCTTCTCCCCTTCCTTTTTCCCTCCTTCTGTCCTTTAGATATTCAACCAGTCTGTGCTGTGTTAGCACCGTACATAGGCCAGAAATGTCCCAGGAATAACAGTCACTGGGGAAACATAAGTCAAAGACTCTAGGGCTGCGTCTATATCAGGAGTTCTTAACCTGTGATCCATGAACTTGATTTTTAAAATATTTTCATGATTATATTTCAACATAATTTCTTTCCTTTATAATTCTATGCAGCAATCACTTGGGATTGTCCATTGGTTATCACATGCTTACTTAATTGTATCAATATTTTATCCCTGCCCCATTCCCCTAGTAAGAAATTCCACTTCTTGAAGTCAGGTACTACTTTTTTTAATTTGAATTTCTATCCCCATTCCTAGCACGTTGCTTTACACAGACTGTATTAAGTACTTAATAAACGTTTGTTGAATGAATGAATGAAATATAAATGAACATTGCTATCAGTATCCTCAATTGTAGGGAAGAGGGTTGGATTGAACTTACATCTCTAAAAACTTATGATCTATTTTAACTGTTTCAACTTTGAGAGTGTAGCAACTTAAACTAATTGGTATCCTTAGCTCTTAGCCTAGCTGTGTTGAAAATATACACATATATATACACACACACATATATAATAGAAAATGAAAACTATTTCCACTCAATTAGAGTTCTTTCTGAAGCCCCAGTAACCAAATACTCCTTCTTAAGAAAGAATGCCCCACCTATGATTTCTCCTGACAATTCTTTGAAGTTGAAATTCATAATATACTTTATTCTTCATAGGCTTTGGAATGTATTTCTGAGAGAAGAAACAAACTTGGAAGGAAAAAGCTGCAAGCAATGTCTTTATTTCTACAACCTGGCTGTGGAGATTCAATTTTCAGACTGACCCTGATTAAAACACACACACACACACACACACACACACACACACACACACACACACACACACACACACCCTACATCCAAACGGCTTAACCAAATACATTTTCTAACTATAAGACCTGTCGATCCATCATTCGGCATAATTAAGGAACCTAAGACATTTGTTTTTAGGAGGTTTGGCACTTAAGGGTTTGTCTTCCTTTTCAAGAAACAACTTTGTCATCTCTTATTGGAAGAACAATAAACACACAAATACTAGGAGAAGATGTATAAGCAAATAAATAAAGTAAATTTATACTTTGTATATAAAATAAATAAGTGAATAAATAAAAGCCACTTTTTACAATGTAGGTATTTTAGTTATTCATCTTGGACTTGTCTACACAAGGAAACCATTAAAAACATTGAAGTTGGTAATATCAAAATTTATCTGAAAGAACAAAGGGTTCAGAATAGCAAGGGAACTAATGAAAAGAAATGCTAGGGAAGGTGGCCTAACTCTACCAGATCTCAAATTGTATTATAAAGTAGGAATTATCAAAACCACTTGGTACTGGCTAAGAAACAGAAGGGTAGACAAGTGGAATAAACTAGTTACTCAAGACACAAGTAGTCAATCAATATAGTAATCCATTGTTCAATAAACCCAAGGACCCCAGCTTCTGGGATAAGAACTCACTGTTTGACAAAAATTGTTGGGAAAACTGGATAAAAGTGTGGCGGAAACTAGGTATAGACCAATGCCTGACACCATACACAAGAATAAAGTCCAAATGGATGCATGATCTAGGTACAAAAATTGACACTATAAACAAATTAGTGGAGCAAGGATTAGTGTATTTATCAGATTTATGAAGAAAGGTAGAATTTTTGACTAAACAAGAGATAGAAAGCACTGTGAAGTACAAAATGGATAATTTTGATTACATTAAACTGAAAAGTTTTTGCACAACCAAACCAACAATGCAACCAAGACTAGGAGGGAAGCAGAAAAAAAAGAATTTTTGCAACTAGTGCCTATGATAAAGGCCTCATTTGTAAAATATAGAGAGAACTGAGTTAAATGTACAAGAATACAAGAATACATTCCCCAGTTGATAAATGGTCAAAAGATATGAACAGGCAGTTTTCAGAGAAAGAAGTTAGATACTTATAATCATATGAAAAAATGCTCTAAATCACTGTTGATCAAAACAACTCTGAGGTACCACATCACACCTATCAGATTGGCTAACGTGACAGAACAATTAGATGATAAATGTTGGAGAACATGTGGGAGAGTTGGAACACTGATTCATTGTTGGTGGAGCTGTGAGCTGATCTAACCATTCTGGAGAGCAATTTGGAACTATGGCCAGGAGGCTACAAAAATGTGCATACCTTTTGACCCAGCAATATCATTTCTAGGACTGTATCCCCAAGAGATCATAAAAATGGGAAAGGGTCCCACATGTGCAAAAATATTTATAGCAGCTCTTTTTTGTGGTGGCCAAGAACTGGAAATCAAGGGGATGCCCATCAATTGGGGAATGGCTGAATAAATTATGGTATATGAATGCAATGGAATACTATTGTTATGCTATAAGAAATGATGAACAGGAAGACTTCAGAGAAGCCTGGAAAGACTTATGTGAACTGATGCTGAGTGAAAGGAGCAGAACCAGGAGAACTTTATACACAGCAATGACCACAGTGTGCGAGAGCTTTTCTGGTAGACTTAGAACTTCATTGCAATGCAACGACTTAAAAAAATTCCCAATGGTCTTCTAAGGCAAAATGCCTTCCATACCCAGAGGAAGAACTTTGGAATTCAATTGCAGAATGTAGCAGATCATTTTCTTTTTTATTACATCTTGGTTTGCTATATGATTTCTCCCATTCATTTTAATTCTTCTACACAGCATGACTATAGTGATAATGTATTTAATAGGATTATATATAGAACCTATATAAAATTGCATACTGTCTCAGGGAGGGAAGGGGTAGAGAGGGGGAAAAAATCTAAGAACACTCAAAACAAATAAAATTAATATTAAAAAATAAAAAAAATGTTGAATTTGGAGAAATAATTTGTTTAAAAATAATCAGCTCCTCTCAGTTCCACTTACCACCTCTTGTTCTCCTCTTTATCCTTTTGTAAAACTGGTTTGTGTAGGTAACCATGGCCACAGAGTCATTATCATGCCTCCTGTGCAGCTTATTGTTACATGGAATTACATGATGAAATATTGTATCAGAATTAACTGATCAATCCAGTTGATCAACCAATTAAAGACGCTAGCTAGACTATCAGCCCCTCCCTGGACATCTGTCAAACTGATGGGATCTATGCTGGCATAACTTAGACTTCCATGTGATGGATTTCATGAATATTGTTGAATACCCACCGTTGTCTCTGTAAGCATTGTCCTAGGTCCTGGACACTGGGGATATGAATATAAAGAATCATAAGAAAATAGACTTAGAACTGAAAGGGACCTTACAAACCACAGAGTTCAGCACTCCCACTTTATACATGAGGAAACTGAGGACCAGAGAGGTTAAACAACTTACCTGGAGTCACACACCCTTCCCTCAAGCTTACATCTTAATAGGGAGTGACAACACATATTGGGAAGGGTGTTTCAGTTGAGAAAGTTACAGTATGGTGTGTGGAACAAGACAGTAATTGATGGAAAGAAATCTAATTCATTTCTATTGAGCAAGCATTGATTAGGGATCTACTAAGTATTAGGTACTGTAAATGGCCCAGAAAAACTGGAGATGATCAGGGAGCACCAGCTCACTTGACTAGCACTCAGTTTGAATGCCCTCTTCCAACTTCATATCTTTGTTATGGTAAAGTGCTACATTGATAGTATATGGTATTGTAGCAACTGTGTGTGGAAGAGAGCTAGGCAACATCTACACACTCCTGTCTGCCCACAACTTTCCCTTGCTAGGGAGTACCAGGGCACAGCTGGAGTAGCAGCAAGAGGCAGAGAATGCCACCACTACTTATTGTAGTGTTTATGTATTTTTAGCCATTTAGCATGCGTAAAACATGCTATATGTCCAAAAATTCATTAGACTCCTATCCTTTTTTTATTTGTCACTGATGAAATTTTTGAGTGTTGTGTCCCTAATTCCATTTCCCCAATAAGTCATGTGTTTTTTATTATGAAATTTTACATAGCAGAGTGAATTTTTAAGAAAAGTATATGGCATATTATAGTAGAACTGACTAAATATAGGTTGGGTGCATGGAGTACAACTGTCATTCTTGAGGCGATCAGTGTTCATGGGTAGGGTAAGTAGGAGAGTGTCCCTTCAGCTCAGCAGGATCCTATCTAGAGATTCTATGGAGAGGATAAGTGGATATCATTGGTCTGCATTGGTCTAGGGGTGGTCCTAAGGTTCTATTCAGGTCTAAGTAGTATTATGAGAATGTAATATAGTAGATAGGATACCAGACCTGGGACCAGTTTCCACCATCAATTTGCTTCACAACACTGGACAAGCCATTTATCATCTCCAAAGCTTCAGGTTTGTTTTGTTTTTTTTTAAATCTGTAAAATCAGGGATAAAAGTATCTACTTTGCTTAACTCACAGGGCTGTCAGAAGAATCAAATGTATCTGAGAATGCCTTAGAAACCTCAAATCACCATACAAATTCAAAGAGTTGAAAGATTGTCAATCCTTTTTTAAAAGACTCAGGAGGCTTTATCCCACCAAAAAATATCCTTGAATTTATCAAGACCATGGTGAAACAGCCAGGTTGGGTGTTATCAGGAGCACACAGCTTTTCTAAAGCTCCGGGATTATGTCCTGTAAGGCATCCACAAGCCACCTTTCATTTTCTTAGTGCAGAAAAGTACTCAAGAGATGATAGCAGCACCAACAACTTATAGCATTTATATTGTGCTTTGAGGTTTATGAATTAAATGAATTTTCTTTAATCATCATAACAATACTGTGAGGCAGGAACTATTATTATCTCTATTTTACAGATGAGGAAACTGAGGTAAAGAGAAGTTCAGTGATTGGCTCAGAGTCAGAGAGCTATTGAGTATCTGAAGTAGCATTCAAACTCAGATCCACCTTACTCTAAATCCATTTATCTATTGATTATATTTAGTTGCCTTGAAAGAAACATACAGATATTGTGAGACAGTTGGGTAGATAGAACCCTAGGTCTGAAGTCAGGTAGCTCTGAATTCGAATCAAGCCTCAGACACTTATTAGTTATGTAACTTTGAGCAATTCCTTTAACCTGTTTGCCTCAGTTTCCTCAACTGTAAAGTGGAAATAATTATGGTACCTACTTCCCAGAGTAGAGGCAGCAGTGGCATAAGGGATAGAGTATCAACCCCAGAGTCAGGAGGACTTGAGTTCAAATCTGATCTCAGATACTTAGTAGCTGTCTTACCTGGGCAATTTAATCCTATTTGCCTCAATTTTCTCATCTGTAAAGTAAACTGGAGAAGAATATGGTCAAACCATTCCAATATCTTTGCCACGAAAACTCCTCATGGAATCACAGAGAGTCAGATGAAAATGAATGACTCAAGAACAACCCAGAGTTGCTGTGAGGATGAAATGCAATATTGGTAAAGCTCTTAGCACTGGGCCTGGCACATGGTAGGTGATGCATAAATATTAGCTATTGTAATTTTTGTTCCTATTATTATTAGACAGCATCTCATTACTTAAGCTCCCTCCAAAAATCCCTAAAGGATGATAGTCCAACTACTTCTACCAAACTGTTCTGGATAGTTTTCTGTATTATCCCTCTGATTCTCTTTCCTGCCTATAACATTAATGACTGAATAGACCCTGAAGACCAGTTACCCTACTCATTCTCCTCTTGTAAAGCAAGAACTAAGCCATGAAAACCATGCCTTTGTAGAGAGCAAAGAACAGGCCAAACATTCCACTCCAATAAGTAGAAAGAAACGAACATTCTTCAAGACCTTCTCAAATTATCATCTATTTGTTGAATTCCTGTATATGCCAGGAAAGAGCCTCAGACCTAGATTTGTAGCACTGACAATCACCTATGGGCTTCTCCATCCCATGTGCCACAATTTAGCATCTCTCATTCTAGATGGAAGCAAGCAGGCCTCAGTACTGATTTACAAATTCTGCTCAGTCTGATTGCTGCCCTCTTTCCCTCATTTCTTTGAGCAAATACACTTTGTGTTTTGATCTCTTGGACACAGCACCAAAATCACACGAAAAAGAAAAAAGAAATCTCTTAGAGGTAACAATGAACATTCCCAACTTAACTTACGCCTAGACAACTTTTGTCCACAGCACTAACTAATTGGAGTCAATATGTATATACTTTTTCAGATGGCACCTGCCTTCCTACTCCAACAAACAGTTACCATGGTTACTATTTTTTTTTTATCTTGGTCCCTGCCTTGTGCATGGTCTGTAATGAGACCCATATATTTAAGTCACTGCCAGCAAAATGGCACCAAGCATAATCCAGGGAGATGAGAGCTGATGACCTTGCAAAGCATGATCAAGAAGTCACTCCCTCTGAGTTGGGAACACAAGAGCTTGGGGGTCACACTGACCTTCCCCTTCTCAGATGGCACTTGGGCCATTTAAAGCCCACCCTACCATAAATGAGCCCTGAATGATTTAAATAAGCTCACAGAAGCCCAGTCCCCAGTGTTCTACTTTAATGCACATTAAGGTTATTCTCCAAAGGCAGAGGGCCCAGATCACCAGCAGAAGATTCTATTACACAATTTTAAATGGAGACAAGTGCAGAGCAATGAGGTTAATGCTGAGAAGGAACAAAGCAGGGCTGTAAAAATGTCATCACTGGCTGTACAGTCCTGTGGGGCCTGCCAGCCATCCCAGGGAGACAGCCAATTGGAAAGAATGGGAAAAGTCAACTGAATAATGACTTAAAAAGGTGGACCAAACGTCAGGGGAAAGAGCATAATGGGGCCATTGAGACATTCGGAGTAATCAGGCCTCAGACTTCATGTGCATCATGCCCCTCAAGTCTAAACACAGCCTGCATTTTAAACATTTTAAAGATTTTAAAGGTAGCATCCTCTATGATTCTCCAAGGCTCAGTTCAGCAGTTCTGAATGAAGAAGATTAAGAACTGTGAAGTATTATCCTGTAAGTAGCAAAGAAACTGTTATTTCATGTGGATGAATGAATGAATGAATGGTGGGGAGATTTCACTTTACAATGGCCACATCAACTTTCACCTGATGTCTCCTTAGACTATGCAAATCCTGAGACCCATGTTGAGCCAAGGGACCAACCTAGCAGGCCTACAGACATTAAAGGCTTTTATAGGCTTACAGATCCTTGACCAATTGCTCCTTCTTTGTAGACATGACTTATTGTTATCAAGAAATTAATTAGAAGCAGAGTATGTAAGAAGATTAGTTACCAAATATGTAATTCTTCAGGGTCTTGATTGAACTAAGTGCATTTTCCAAGAGATAGCTCTCTACCGCCAATCAAAGAGGTCAAAGACAGAAAGGCAGGATACACACACACACACACACACACACACACACACACACACACACACTTCTATGGATAGAATAAAGTTTACACACACACATATATATGAAGAGAGAAAATAATTTTCTTTAAATGTAGGGTCTCTTTACACTTGAGGGGTGTAATGTGCATTAAATATCATATATGTATATATGTCTGTGTATATACATGTGTGTATATACATATATTTGTGTGTATATATACATATGCACACAGACATATATACATATACATATATACATACACATATGCATACATACACATAGACATATATACATATACACACATGTATCCTAGATAGTATATTAGTATATATAACCTAGATAGTATATTAGTATATATGCTGGTATGTATGTATATACACACATATATACCTATATATACAAATATACATATATGTGTAAACATATATGCATATGTGCATATATATATATGTCTTTAAGTTTTAAAAAGTTCTTTCCTTGTATCTGCCCTGTGAGATATTTAATGAAAGTATTATTCACATTTTTCCACCTTAGAAAAGTCATGCAGAGGATGGTTAAGTGTCTTCCTAGAACTACTTAATCTCCAATCTAGCAATCAAGCCCGTCCCTCTCTTGGTGCTATATGTAATGCTCTTCCTACTCTAGCAACTACTTTTCAACACCCTCAGCCTTCTGCTGAATGACTTCACTGACCCAGAATTCTCTACTTACCAGGCAACTACTTTTGCATAGCTCTTAATGATTAGGAAGTTTCTCTTTAAACTGAACTGCAGTCTGCCTCTCCGCAATCAGCATTGATCACCCCTCGCAGAATAAAGCTAATGTTTCTCCTGTAGCCTTCAGATATTTGGAGCCAGTTATCATGCTCCCACTTAAGCCTTCTCTGCAGGTCAAACATCCTTAGTCCATGTTTTCAAGCTCTCAGTCACCTTTCTCTAATCTGCCTCCTCTCATCAAATGGTAATTATGTTTGGGCCCTTTGTAAATGAGACTGAATGTATCTGAAGGCAATGGTTTGGCTTTAGTTTTTTCATTTTTTTCCGATTCTTCCTTTGCCCTCATAGTAAAATGAAGAAAAACAAAAGCATCCTGGCTCCTTTTTTTCTATTCTGTTTGCAAAGTAAAAAAATTAAAGCCAGAGTAAGATTTCCCTTTCTTAACTCTTGACTGTTTTTTGTGATCAATAAAATGCCAATTTATATAAAAGTCTTAGTGAATTCATAGAACCTTTAGGGCATTATGTTTTCTTAATCAAAAGGTAACAGTAGTACAATTATTATCAAGACTTTTTGTTTTTGTTTTTTGCATTAAAAAGAAGCACTCATTCTGGAAAAACTTTTCAAGCACCAGTGTAGGGAGGGTTGGAGACAAACTCATTAGCTAAAAGATAGGGTCAGGATCATTGTTTGCTGAGCTCTTCCATGGACCCCTGGAATTCCTCCACTGATGTCTCAGCATCTAGGTGGTTTACCTAAATCCTCCCCAAATCTCCAACACATGATGACATTTGGGAAATGGTTTAGGGTCTGAAGGCCATTTTCTTTTCAAAGTAGCCTGGACTTGGAGCAAACCAGATCCCTCCAGAAGATTTGAGTGACCTTCACTTCAATACCCCTTCCTAGAGACAATGAGATGTCAGGAGAATGTCCTAGACTGGAAAGCCAGGAAATCTGGATTTAATTGAGAACTAATGCTAAACGTGGGACCCTGAACAGGTCACTCAACCTCTTAGTTCCTTGTTTCACTTTGAGTCCCACACTACTGAGCGTCTTGAAGTGACCAGATATTAATTCACCTCAAGGCAGTAAGGGGTGTCACAGAGGAAACTGAGCAAGTGTGCCTGGGCACCACTATTGAAATACAACTGCTGTGACTTCAGTGCTGGCACATTATCATATTACTCGAGATGATGGAATTCTCTGGCCTTGAAAATGCACCAAGTCCACCAAGGAATTGGCTTTTCTGTTTCTTCCAAAGGATTAAAATACTAAGTGAAAAACATTGCTAAGAATCAAAAGGAACAAAGGATGAAAATGTCCTTAAATAACTCCCCTGGATGCTGGGCTAATCATGCTTGTGCTACCAACACTATCTTATTACAGAGGCAGGCTCAATAAAAGAAAAAAAAGAAACATTTCTTCTCCATCTTTTTGCAAAGTTTGCAGGTTTTTCAGGAGTAAATTTCACTTATTAGGACTTTTTGCCCCCCTTCCCCTTTTGGGAACTTTCCCAGGAAACCAGGCAAAGGTGGTATTTTCTTTCTCAAAAACTATCTTGTCCATGTTGAACCCTGAGGATATATGTATATAGCTAGTCAGCCAGACAGCAAGCATTTATTAAGTGCCTACTATGTGCCAGGTCCTGTGCTAAGCCCTGAAAGTACAAGGAAAGACAAAACCAGTAACTGCCTCCAAAGCCCTCACTGTCTAATGTGAAACAAAAAAAATTCATCAATAAAATACAGTTGATTGAAGAAATCTAAATATATGAAATTGGCTAATTAGGAAATTATTATTTATATTCAATTCAATTTAATTCAATTGACTCTCTCCACTCATCCATCCATCCATCCATCCATCCATCCATCCATCCATCTATCTATCTATCTATCTATCTATCTATCTATCTATCTATCTATCTATCTATCTATCTATCTGTCTATTCATCCACACATTCATCTATCTATCCATCCATCCATCCATCCATCTATCATCTATTTTTCTATCTATCTCTTAGCTCAACCCCTCCATTTTACAGATTAGGAAACTGAGACTCAAAGAAAAGAGACTTTCCCAAAGTCATATAAAAACATGTAGCAGAACCAGGATCTGTATTCAACTGCAAATCCCACACTATTTCAATCTCCCCATGTTTACTTGTTCCCAGTCTTATTCTAGCTGGAAAGTCTTATTTTATTAGAGTAGCAAGAGTGTAGCAGTAGTTAACCTGCACAGTAAGAATAAAAGTTTCACAGGCCAAAGAAAGATTTTATCTTCTCCAATATTTAAAATAGCTTCACAGCAAGATCATTATAGAGCCTCATTGACTTTTTTCATATAATCTAGAGAACTGACATGCCCAGAATGAGGGTAAGCACATCATTTGGTCATAGAATAATAAAATTATAATAGACATTAACTCTGATGCTTTACAAATGAAGAAACTGAGGCCTAGAGAGGTTGAATAATTTGTTCAATTTTAAGTAGCAGTGATAAGTCTATATTTTTATCCCCTTGAGTCACAAAATCCTATCTTACTTTAGTATTGCATCTCTGGATAATAAATGATATTTATTTTAAAATGATAAAAATGCATTTTGCCTCATGCTTTTGATAGGAAAGTAAACTCAGAGGAAAACATTCAAAACGACTTCTTCTCCAAAATTCTTCTGCCCCCTACCCAGCTCCAAAAAAAGTTTCTGGAAGTACTTCTTGATTTCATTTTGGAAGATAATAAAACTGCCAATACATTGCTGCTGACAATAAGCAACAACTATTGAATCATTCATGGTGTCAAATGATTAAAATTCTCTAGATAGATATCCAGTACAAAAGATCAGTTAATTAGATTCCCCTCAAAAGAAAAATTCTTACCTTCTGTGTGCACACACCACATACATACTTTAGCAATTAACTGGTTCCAGAGAGCTAGTTTATGGTGATTGTTCCCAGGTTCAAGGATCAACATTGGATTGGGGCAAAAGAAAACCAGTGCCATAGTAATTACTGCTCTATTGCCTTATTACATTTCCCCATTGTGCTCATGCACAGGACCACAGGGCAGGCTTTTTTTTTTTACGAAATTACTAAATTAAAAGCTTAATGTTTTGTGCTGTATTTCTAAATCTCATTTTGTCTATTTCTTGAACATGTTCTTTAAAAAAGAACCAGACCCAGCTCATGATGGTGGCTAGATTATTGTTTATTAAATGCAGACCTAACTAGGGAAAGCATAAAGGCATAAATACATGGATGCATTCATCTATTTGTGTTAGTCTATGCTTATGTCCATGTGTGCGTTCAGATACCCTTTTTATAAGGGCCTATTTTTCAAAGCCTTCTTATAAACAATTCTTTCCACTGGAAAAGAAATATATACACATACACATACGTATATATGTATATATACATATATATATGTGTGTATGTGTGTGTATACATATAATTTTCCATGAAATGGAAATTTTGAGTTACCTTTCTAAAAGGAACAACAAAAAAATTGCTTGGTAGGTGTTGTCCATCCCTTATTCCCTTTTCTAACATTTGCCTTTTCTCCACTGTTTCCTTACCTCACAACTTACTTTCTGCCTTATTTTAGAAATCCTTTTTTTGGACTATTCAGTCATTAGCCACTATAAATTATGATATAACTGACAAAGAAAATGAAGAGTTATAAATAGGCCCAGGTAATGGGAGTGTGATAGCAATCAAATTAGAATCTTTTGCTATTTTTGTTTTACTAAAAGTGCCTCTGTTTGAATAATGTGATTAAAGAGCTTCCCCACCCATTGATGGGCCTGCCCATTGTGGGAAGCTTGATTAGGGGAGTTGTTTTGTAGGAGGGTCCCAAGTACTGTTTGTTTCTTCTATTGAGGCACTGGGTCAGAGGGCTTTGCTCTCTGGCTCTAAAAAAGGTATAAGTATTATAAATTGAGGTTTTACTTTGGGGCTTACTGGAAGTATTTGGCCAAATGAGGACTGTGGGAAGCTGCTTTAAGGAGACCACTGGCATTGAAAACCCAGATGTCTGTGCTTCTCTCTCTGGTTACTATGGTCAGACAGTTGAACTGTCTGTTGAATTCAGGCAGAGGAAGCCATGCTTCTTGATCTTTGATTTCTCTGTATTTTCTTTGAAATTCAGGGTGCTGACTCCCTTGAACTAGGTGAATGATATATGTGCTTGGTTAAAAGAATGATACATGTGCTTGATTAAAGTAATTGTTAACTCCTCAAAAGTTGCCTTTCCTTTTATGAATGCAGATCTAAGAACCTGTGGTGGCAGGCCCCCCTATGTATGTTAGGGTGATTAATGTTACAGGCAGTTTTATCCAAGAGCACTAACATTTAGAGATCTCAGCCTTTATAATCCTTCTGCAGCTTAGCAACAACTGAGTTTAGCACCTAGTTAACCAGAATAATTAGTTAAAATAGCAAGCTACTAGAGGCAGATGGAAGGCTTTTCACCCCAGAAGCAACATCCCAGATGAGGTTCTCCCATTCCAATGCCATTCTGCTTTCCCTAGTGCCTATGGCAGCCTTCCCTCCCCCAAATCACACCTCCTACCCAACTGAATTGAGGTCATGTTTCACTCTATTTAGCATGTGTATACTTGGAGCTGCTTGATTCAGGTATAAAAATTGCTAGCTATATCTCTGTAGACATATAATGTGAGAATGCCTAAACTAGAACTCAAAAAACAAAAAGTGACTTTAGACAAAAATTGGTTCAAGTTCATAATTTGAAAAATAATAAAATCTTTGGTACAGTGGAAAAAGTATGAGACAAAGTCTCAGGAGGTTCTCAGGTTCAGAAGTCAATCTTAATTCTGACATTTATCAGTCAATCCATCAACAAATATTTCCTAAATGCCTATTATATACCATTGGACTAATTACTAGGGATACAAAAAACAAAATGAAATAGTCCTGTTCGCAATGAGTTTACATTCTACTGGGGAATAGATAAGTAAGGGAAAGAGAAACAATATATACATACTTTTTAATAGCTTAAATTTCACTAAAAGTTTTGGGACATCCTATATAATTATAAAATAAATGTGAGGCAATTTTGATTCAATTAAATTCAATTTATTTTTTATTGAAATTTGATTTAGTGCTAAAAGCACTAACAACTGCAGCAATGAGGAAAGGTTTTGTGTAGAAGGGGCAATTAAGCTTCGCAGGAAGCCAGAGGTTCTATAAGGTAGAAGTGATGAAGGATATATTCTAGGCATGAGAGAGCCTATACCAAAGTATGGCTATAGGAGATGGAATACCATGTTTGAGGCCATTTTGGCTGGAGAATAAGTGTATATTAAGAGGCATAATAAGACCAGAAATAAAAGTTTTAGCCAGATTATGAAGGTCTTTAAAAAGTAAACAGAAGAACATGTATTTGATCCTAGAGGTAATAGGTAGCCAATGGAGTTTAGTAATCAAGGGATTGACTTGTTCAAACTTTTATTTTAGGAATATCATTCTGGAAGATAATTGTATGACCTTGGATGAGTCATTGCAGCTCTCTGAGTCTCAGTATTCTTATGTGTAATATTAATGAACTGAATTAAAGTATCTCTGTCATACCTCCAGGCTCCAAATTTCTAGGTAAATAACTTGTTTAAGGTTACATGGAAAAATATTGGCAAAGTGAGGACTATATAAAATTCATGTAAGAACAGCTTTGACCTAAAACCTTATTAAAATGACCTAAATTATGAGCTGTATTATGAAGTCTTGTGTGACAGATGTTTTTGATATCTAAGCTTTTCTGCACTGCTCAAAGGAGGTCTAGAGCATTCTGTGACTTCATGATCCCCATATGGGGTGCTGATCTAAGACTGAAAGAGTAGGATAGGGGTGTGGAAGGAGGGACTCGAAGAGAACAGAAGGTAGGATTGGAAAAGAGATCAAAGAAGGGTATTGAGGATATGATTAGGTATGGCATTATAACATCTATTTTGTCATCTACAACTAGGTGGCACAGTGGATAGAGTGCCTGGCATAGAGGATTCATCTTCTTGGGTTCAAATCTGGCCTTAGACATTTATTATCTGTGTGACACTTGGAAACTCACCAAACCCTGTTTGCCTCAGTTTCCTCATCTGTAAAATGAGCTGGAGAAGGAAATGGCAACCCACTTCAGTATCTTTGCTAAGAAAACCCAAAATGGGGTCATAAAGAGTTGGACACAATTTGAAAAAGGCAGAACAACAAACATTATTTCAATCTTTCATCTCCATTCAATGGTTGTTTCCATTTAGTGTTTCCACAGATTCAGTTCTCTGATATGTAAACCATATAACTTACAATTTGTATTTCAACCATCTTTGAGTGATGATGGGACCCTGATTTCATAAGGCATCAGGTATGGTAACTATTCATCCAACACAAAGCTGAGGTAATTGTTCTTCGCTAGAAGGACACCAGCTTTGACTGGAGTCAAAAAGGTTGTACGGTAAATAGAATTCTGGACCCTGAGTCATGAAGACCTTAGTTCAAATTTTGTTTCAAACACTGATTAGTTGTATGGCTCTGGACAATTAATTTAACTTCTGTTTGCCTCAATTTCCTCATCTCTAAAATGGGGTAAATAGTAGCAACTCCTTCCTAGGGTTATTGTGAGGATAAAATGAGAAAATGTTTGGAAAGCACTTTGCAAATCTTGAAGTGCCAGCTAAATGCTTTTTGCTATTATGATCATTATTATTTATTTTGTCTGTTGGTGATGATGTGTTTTTCTTATACTACATATACTCTCATTTAATCCACATTGTAATCTATGACATATATTGGTTGCGTAGTCAGTGGGAGTTAAGGTTACAAGATGCATGGCCATGGAAGACATTGATGTCAACTAGACTGTAGCCATCCATCTTGTGACTTTAAATAAGCTCGCAACAAAAAGTATTAACCAGTCATGGTTAATTGACTGCATACAGTCTTATAAATGCAAAACAGATAGAGGAGAGTAGCTTTCAAAGGTTCCAAGAAAAGAAAATATTTCCTGCTCTGCATCATTAGAACTTTTTTGCACACGATTGAAACTGACAACTAGATTTCAGAGTCACCTCTTCAATAACTTCCTGTGCTGTGTTCAAAGGTTTGGCTACCAGATTACTCATCATGCAAAACAGGGAAAGTCAATCTTTCCATTTCTTAATGGAGTAGAGAAGTATGATGTTTTCATATGTTAGTATTTCAGTGCAAACAGCATGGTACATTAGAGACAGTGGAGACAGTACAGAAGAGAATGAACTTTGAATTACAGGATCCAAGTTCAAATCCCAACTGCTGCTTTCTGCTTGTGTGACCTTAAATATGTTATTTAACCTCTCTAGGGACTTTTTTTTATAATCTATAAAATGAAGAGTTCAAACTAAATGTAGTTCTTTTCTAGCTGTCAGAATCATCCCTTGGTCCTCTTGACATGAATAGTTCCTTAATTGGTTCCAGTTCAACACTACTAGTTTTGAACTCTAGCATAAAATTCAGTCTGACAGCTAGATTTATCTATTAACCACACCTTCTCATTCTGTACTGTTACTGACTGTATACTTTCATAGATTTTCTACAAGTCGATCCACCCTATTTGTTAGGCAATGAAGAACCAACCACTTTTTTAAAGAGAATTTTTACTGTGATCACACTTGTGTCTAAAAACAAAACAAAGCTCCAAAATATTTTTTTGAAAACTCCTTTGCATGATAATCATGATCCATATCCCTCCTGCCCACTGCATGTTGGAGGAAAACCATCAGGGCACTATCTTGGGTCATCTTTCCCTTTTTTTCTGTACCTTTTCTTGGCCAGTTCATCAGTTCATAACAATTCAGCAACTGTATTGATACAGATGACTTTCAAATCTACATAACCAGATTTCACCTCTCTCCTGGGTACATGCTTAGTCTGTATCACCAACCTTCTGATGGAGGTATCTATCCAGGCATCCTATAAGTATCTCCAACTAAATCCATACAACATAGAATTCGTTATCTTTCCACTTGAACCTAATCCTCCTAATTTCCCTCTTTATGTTGAATGCAAAATCATTCTTCCAGTTACCCAAGTTTACAACCTAGAAGTCATCTCCTAATCTTAATCTGCCTTCACTCCCCTTGTCATATTCAGTTGCCAAGTCTTATGGATTCAACCTTCTCTAGAACACTTCCTTCAACCCTGTTATTTCTACCATGACCTCCCTAGTTCAGACCCTCCTCACTTCTCACCTATTCTATTGCAGTAGTCTCCTAATTGGTTTCCTTGCATCCAGTCTCTCTCTTCACCCAGCTGCCAAACCAATATATTGGAAGGACCAGTTGGATCATTTCCCTTTCTTGCTCAAGAAGTTCTAGATGCTCCCCATTGACTTTAGGATGAAATACAAATGTCTGTCTGGCATATAAAACTGGCTGAAACTTGCATTTCTAGGTTAATTGTCCATCATTCCCCCTTACCTCCTCTGTTCTAGTTCAGCTTGTTTTCTGTGCCTCCAGGCTGTGATCTTTTGTGTCCTTGTTCTGTGGTTTTGTAAAGGTTATGCCCCATGCCCATTATATCCTCCCTGCATATCTCTGCCTTCTATAATCATTGACCTTCTTCAAGGTCCAGTTCAAGTAGTACCCCTTTCAAGAGACCTTTCCTGATTCTCCCAGTTGTCAGTCCCTCCCTCCCTCAATCACTATCCACTTTTTTTTTTGTGAGCAAACTGTATTATTGCATCCTTGCCTCGTATACACAGAATGGAAGATCCTTGAGGGCATGAACTGTCTCATTTTACATTTTTATTCTTTACATCTAACATGGCTTTTTAATAAAATACTCACTTGACTGAAAGTTTCTGAACTTAGAAGAGACATTTAATGGCTGTGAGCCTCAGTTTCCTCATTTCTAAAATGAGAACATTCCTATCTATACTGCCTACCTTGTAAGATTGTCAAGAAGAAAACATTTCATGAACCATAAAAGTATTCTATAAGCATGCCATCCCCCTCACTTTACAGATGAAGAAACTGAAATCCAGCGAATTCTCCTATCTTATCCAAGGTCATCAGCTTGTTAGTGGCACACATTGGGATCCACATTTCTTGACTCTTTGTCCACTGCTCACAGCTACTGTTTTCTTTTAAATAGTTTGAATACCAAAGCTGGTTCCAGTCACTCCTATTGTTCCTTTGGAGCCTCAAATGTTTGGGTTTATTTCTTTCTCCTGGCAGAGGCATTTGGCCCTATCTGTCCTGTCTCTGTGGGGCTTGGTAAACACTGAAGGAGCTCAGGGTCCTGTATCTACTTTATGGTATGTTATTATGGGAACATTGTGTGTTCTCAATGAGTAGAAGGAAATCAGGACCAGAAGGAAAGTCTGTGAGACTACTGAGGGTGCTTTTTGTTAGAATCAAAAATTTCCAAAGTGTCAGAATGAATTGTCCCCCATTTTTTCTGCCTTCCTTTCATTAAAATTCTGGACCTAAAAAGAGAACTAAACAAAGTCCTCAGGGGAGAGAAATGAGCAATAGCAAGAAAAATATGTCTTCAAAGAATTTGGAGCTTCCAGAGAAATTGAATATTTATAACCTGATTATATAATTTATTGCTAAAATGATGATGACAACAATAGCTCAGACTTATACAACAGTTTAAATAAATAAGCTAATTTAATCTTTCCAATAAATAATCTTGTGTAGTAGTTAGCAAAAATGCAATTATCTTCATTTTACAAATGAATAAACTGAGTTTCCAAGAGTTTGGGGGCTTTAGTTGCTGCTAATCATCATGGGCACCTGCCCATCTTGTCCTGCAAGGAGAAGTGTCTATCTTTCCATTCACTTCCTTCTGGTATAGGGATAATTTCTAATTGTAGCAATGGAGGTCCGCCAACTGGATTCTCCATAGGTCATCATCACTTCTTCAAATCTTATTGCACAAGGTTATTTTCAAATCATGGCTCTAAGCCCTTGACAAAATGTTATGTTCCCCTCATATTTTGTTCAGGGTATTCCAATATTTGGAGATTAGATGATGCATGAACAGATAATATGAGGATTCAGAGAACCAGCATACTTGATTGGTCAGAATATGTCATTCCTTAACCAAGATAGATAACAGAGAGTGGATTGTATTTTCTTACTAATAATAGCTGGTTTTTATAAAGTATTTCTTCTCTAGGTACCCTTCTAGGGGAAAAAAAGCAGTCTATTCAGGTCTAATTTAAACTTTCAACCAGACCAACCGATAATCCATGGTCTGTTTAACTTGGCAGTTCAGTTGGTAAGGAGTTCAAATACTTTACTCATGTATTTCTTCCTCAGATCCCAGGGTATATACTCCTTCAAACTTAGTAGAATAGAATTTGTGTACTCTAGGTCAGTAAACTTGACTTTGATTCCTAGGAAAATTCTAAACTGGATCACCAAAGAGATAGTGAACATTTTGAAAGGAATGTGGCAATTGCAAAAAATGAGACTGGCTTTATCAAGAAGTGGTCATGCCAGACTAAGCTCATTTCCTTTTTAAAAAAATGAATTAGATGAGGATAAATGAATAGATGAAGATAATGCTGCTCATATAGTTTAGCAAAATTTTAGCGAAGCTCTTAATAAAGTATCACTTCGTGAAGAGATGTGGATTGAAGGATAATGCAATCAGATTGATTCAAAATTAGCTGGATGATCTACTGGAATAGGCTGCCAAGAGAGGGGGTGATTTCCCACTCCTTGAAAATCTTCAAGGGGAGGCTGCAAGACAATATAGACATTTGTCATTATAATGAGGATTCATCTTATCAATTGATTGACCTATGTGCCTCCTGAGGTACTTTTCAACTCTCAAATTCTATGAGGCCCAAGGACACATGTATGTGTATGTGTGTGTATTATACATACATACACATACATATATATGTGTATATACACATTCATACATACATATGTATACACACACACATATATATGTATATATATATATGCATATATATATATATATATATATATATATATATATATATATATATATGCAGAGAGAGAGAGTGTGTATCTGGCCCAGGTCCTCTGCTCCCATGTTCAAAGTGATTTCTCCTATTTCATGCTGCTTCCACATCTCAATTAACAATAAGTAATTCTTTCAAGCTAACCTTAATTAAAACAAAACCACTGTCCAAACATTTCCAGGCATGGAAACACTCACAAAGACAAAGGGAACATTCTCATTTAAAATTCTACTCTCCTTATCAAGTTCAAGTTGAAAACCTAATTTCAGAGCTGGTTACATGTCATGTGCAGCAGATGAATCTTATTTTTTTAAATTATAGCTTGAGTTATACTAAAATTATCTGGATAGAGAGAATTATAGTAAATCTTCTAATGCTTTCTCAACATGTATTCTGTATGTGTTCATCCTTCGTTGCCGAAGAAGACCATGCCATCAGAGAAATGATGACATGACTTGCACTTGACTTTGTTTGGAGTGAGGGAGGGTTGATATGTATTCTGTATTTAATGTAGCAACAATATGCTTATGTGTTGAGGGAGAGGGTGTCTCCTCATTTCAACTTTTTTCCTTTCCCTGTGAATTGTCAGTATCCACTCAAGGTGGATATTGACACCACTCTATATTCATTTGTAATTTTGGCACAAGTTTTTCTGAAGGAAAGGGTAATGGGACAGAAAAGTTACTGAAGGTGGAACCAGAAGACCTAGAATCTAGCTCTGCCATTCATTTATGATTGGACTTTAAGCAAATAACTTTGTCCCTCTGGGCCTAACAGAAATTTGGGCTGCAAGGGACCTTAGATCATTTAGAACAATCCTTTCATTTTACAGATGAGGAAACAGGGAATGACATGGCTAAGATCACACAGGCAATTGGTACAGAGCAGATACTGAAACAAGGTCTTCCTCATATGATCTCTTGACATGGTTTTATTTTACCATGTAACAAAGAGGTAATATGTATTACTTGCTGTAATTAAACCACAGGTTTCCTATGAAAATAGACAGTACAAATATGTGAAATTATTTTATCATATTAATTGTGATTCTGTAATTAGATTATAGATTCAGGAGTAGAAGCCAAGACAATCATTTAAATCTCAGGTTTTCAGGCTAAAAATTGTACAGTGCATCTTCCAATCATTCCATCCCATTCCTAGACTCAGCATTCCTTCTTTGGGAGCTCTCCTCCACAACATAGACCTTGTCACAAAATTAACATGAGCCTCTCAAAGAAAAAACAGCATCAAGTCTTAAAGAAAACAGAGCTATTATTTATTGGATCTGACCAGGATCCCCCTGGATAACATTGACTTGGTTAGTTTCAAGTATAGGTTCTTTTTTTTCAATAGTTTTTTTTCATTTTTTCCAATTACATGTGAGGAGAATTTTAGCATTCATTTCTTTAAAATTTTGAATTGCAAATTATTTCTCTCCCTACCTCCTTTTCTCCTCCCTAAGATGGTGAGAAATTTGATATAGGTTATAGATGGGTAATTACATAAATCATATTTCCATAAAGCCTGCTTCTAAAACCATAATTTGGTAATTATATTTCAATACAATAGCAATAGTTATCATTTATATGCTACTTAAATGTTTGAAAAGCACTTTAAATATTTTAACTCCTAAATGTGCCTTTGTCAATCGGGGTAAAAAAATTGAAGAATAATCCTGTTACTGTAGTGAGTGTAGATAGAGCCAAGTTGGATTGTAGGCATTAATAATCACAACTATCATTCATAGAATGTTTTACATATATTATTTCATTTAATCTTCGCAACAATTATGAGAAGTAGATGCTGTTTTTATCCCCATTATACAGATGGGGTTACTAAGGCCAAGAAAGGTTAAGTGATTTACCCCTAGTCCCACAACTAGTAAATGTATATGATAGGATTTGAACTCAGGCCTTCCTGATTCCAAGACCAGCATTTTATCCACTGTACCACCTAGCTGTCCTCTGCAATCCCATAAATTTGTATATTTAAAAACGTTAAGGGTCCAAAAACTCACCAGAATGATTAAGGGGCTCATGTCCCACCTCCTCCCAGAAAGGTTAAGGTCCCCTGTTTTAGAGAAAAATTGGCTTCAAGCTTTCTTCGCTGGGACCTTTTCACCATGCAGCAAGACTGTTTCCCCTAAGCCCTCTAACCAACTATTTCAAGGGTTGTTGTTCACTTGTGTGCAACTCTTCCTGACCACATCTGGGATTTGTTTTTGGTAAAGATGGTGGAGTGATTCTTCATTTCCTTCTCCAACTCATTTTACTGATGAGGAAACTAAGTCAAGCAGAGGTAAATGATTTGCTCAGGCTTACCCAGTTAGTAAGTGTCTGAAACCTAATTTGAACTCAGGAAGATGAGTCTTCCTGACTCCAGGCCCAGTAGTCCTCTATGCCCTGTGCTATCTAGCTGCCCCAATTCATGGGCTACCATGGACAAAAGTTCATCATCACTTATTGTCCACCTGCTGGTGAAGTCGGCTTAGTGAGCCTAGGCCTTGGACAGCACATATAGTTTGTCCCTGAGGTCGTACTAGAAGTCTTCTCTGGCTATTGGGACTTGTTGAAACTTCCGCTGTTCTAGCCTAGCCTTTGACCTCCCTGGATCACCTACATAACTTTGGATGGAATAGGACCAATTACACCATATATCTTGGATTTCTTTGAGATTGTCCCAGTTTTGAAAACTCTGTCCTGTTGCCTCCATAGCCATAGGAATATGGACTGGATCTAGGGTTTCTATGGTGAAGGGAATTCCCAGATGAGGACATTCTCTTTGTCAATGAAGGTCAGCACTTCCTCCATTATTTAGAGTCTTAGAGACTTACCTACAGAAATAAGAGATCGAGCAACTTACATATCATCACACAGATGGTATGTCGAAGTAGGAATTGTGCTCATACCTTCCTGGTTCCCAGGTTAGCTCTCTATCCCTTCCACCATGCTGTGTATCTCTCTGTTCAACATCCAAATATCCCAGATGCTCCAACATATCAACCAATAGTACCTGAACAAATCAGGCCAATAGGCATCACAATAAAAATAAATTCAGTTCATACAAGATGGAAACCCCCCAAAAATGGAGAATCATGCTTGGGAGAGATATTACAAATATTCCTTAAAATATGTAAAGATTAACCTATATTTTATAGATATAAAAATGGATATTAGCAAATACTGCATTCAGGAAGCATGCAGAAACAAGACAGCTGAGGGAATCACACTTATTAACATTAGTAGCAGTTGGTTCTCTCCTCTCTGACCTGCCCAAATGTCTCTTCTTGTGAGGCTTTTTGTATTCCTCTTCCCTCCATCATTTTCCTACTCAGCCAGTTCCCTATGAGTCAATGGAGACACTAACCAGTGGCTTGAGATTTTCACAGTATCTCTTGTTCCTCTGTTGTGTAAACTTTGCATCCTGAGGCACCAGGTGGGGCCACCTTCTTATTGTGACCCCTGTGGGGGTCAACTTCTTGGGTTGTGATGCTGGAATGTCCAGATGATTCATGATTCTAAGATTTTATGCTTTAACATACAACTGTGCTTTTATCCATATCTAAAGTTTTCCTAGTGGTGACAAACACAGAGTCTCTCTTGAAATCTCCTGATGTCTATTCATCTTTACTTCTGCCAGTCAAAATGTATTTTCTGCATGCCTGAAAGTAACTAGGAAAGGAAATGGGGATTTTTTTTCCTGGAAAAGAGAAGGCTCAGGTGAGGTGTCATAACTATGATCAAGAATTAGAAGGGCAGTCATGAAGGAAGAAGGATTGGATTTATGTTCTGCGGTCCCAGAGAGAAGAACCAGAAATAAGTGGTGAAAGTTACAAAAACTCAATTCAGGCTTGATGTCAGCAAAATTTATGCACAATTAAGGCTATCTTCAAAGTAGAGTTGGCTGCTCCAAGGAGGTGTAGGTCCCCCAGTTTGGAGGTCTTCAAGCAGAGACTGAAAGACCACAGGTAAGGTAAGCTATTTTAAACTATATAAAAGATTCATTTCAGGTTTGGGTTGATTTAGATGGCCCTTGACATCCCTTCAGATTATCGAATTAGGTGATTCTGTGACAGAAATCCTACCCATTCTTCAAGGGCTTGTTCAGGTCTTAGCTCCTCTAGGAAGCCTTTTAGGTCTACATCATCTTAAGCTGACCTCCCTTTCATTGAAGGGAGATTGTGTGTGTGTGTGTGTGTGTGTGTGTGTGTGTGTGTGTGTGTGTGTGCCCTACAGTCCAGTGCTTGATTACTACTACCATTTATTGTTGTAGAAAGAACACTAATTAGATCTGAAGTCATAAGACTTGGCCTAGGGTTGGGAGGATGGGGAATTGTCCAGGCTTTGCTCTTCCTAGTTATGTGGACTTGGATAAGTGACTTTAGCCTTTTTGTGCCTCAGTTTCATTATCTGAAACGTGGGAGGATCAAGTGGTACATTTCACAGCAAGGCATTTTGTACCCTGAAGATCTGTCTAAATACCAGCTCTTCTTACCTGTGCCCTTTCTCCTAGATTGTGAACCTCTTGATGAAGAGGATAGTATCATCCTTGGTATATAAATTGAGGAGTTTAAATGATTCTTTACATACTGCCTCAATTAAACTTTTTACTTTCTGTCAAACCAATAAAAACTAAACAGCAAGAAAAAAATCCCATAAGAATTGCTTTCAAATCAATATTGCCTAAAAACTTTAAAATCCCATCACCACCTGCCCTTTAAATCACCATAAATTGTCATCTTTTTAATATAAAAGGAACTATAGAATTATGAGAGCACAGTGAAAATGGCATTTTTCAAATTTTTGATGTACATCAGAAATGGGAAACCAAAAGATTAGTGAACATCCCAAGAAAATGTGAACTCCTAATCCAAAATTGTGCTTTCTCCCAGAAAATGCTAGTCCTTTTCAAATTGAAATCATAACAACGAGACACAAAATATATTTTGATTTCACTCTCTCACTAGCAAGTTGACTGCCAATTCATGTCTATGTCATTATTTAGAACAAGTCAGATTGAAACCAGACAAGTAGGAGATCTGGGCCAGGAGGAGACAAATTACAAAAGAACAGCTGTTTACTCTGAATTTCTCCCTGGGTTCAAAGAGACGATGAAAGGACAAACTAGAAGCCCTGTGGTGCATTAGAAAGATCATAAGACTTTTAGTCAAAGGACCCTGAATTCCAGTGGCCTTTAGTCATTAATGAGATGGATGTCTGTAGGCAAACCATATTCATCTGAAATTCATCTCCATCCATAAAATGAGAGCCAAGAAGACAGGATCCCCAAAGTCCTATCTAGTTCTAAGGACATATTTCAATCAGTTCTCTCCTCATCATAAACACAGAAACTGACAGAGAGCCAACAGGCCATTGTTCCTCCAAGAAGGTAAACAGCAAGCACCTTAATCTAAGTATTGGGAGAAACGTAGGAAGCCATCTAGTCCAATCCATACTCAAAAGAGAATGTCTCTGCTAGATGCCATACAAGTGGTCATCCAGTCTGCTCTAGAATGCCTCTAATAAGAAAGGTTCTGTTGTCCCTAGAATAACTCAAATTGTTAGGAAATGCTACCTTTAAATGAGATCAATTTGACTCTTTTTTTTGGCAATGCCTTCCTATTGCTCTTAGATCTCTCTTACATGAGATGACCCTTCAAATACTGGAAGATAGTTATCCTGCCTCCCTTGTCTCTCCAGAGATCCTTCATTTAAAAAAAATAACAACTCATGGTGCGTGGTACAATTTTTGAAAAAATTCATCGACATGTTTTGTTTTTTCATTGCAACATCTCCAGAATTCTCCCATTTCATAAAATCTCTCTAGTAACAAAATAGAACAATTAAGCGAAACTGACAATATAATGACCTCATCTGAAAGCACATTCAACATTCCACATCTGTAGCATCACCTTCCAAATGCTTTTGTCATTTTTTTTAATAATTAACAGACATTTATTTTTCACTCCCTCCCTTCCACTCATCACCCCATTAGAAAAAAAAAAGAGAGAAAAAAGAAAATGCATTGAAACTAGCACACATAGGATAACAAAGCAAATTCCCCCATTTGTTGTATATATTTATATATATGTGTATATATATGTGTGTGTGTGTGTATAGACACACACATATATACATATACACACACACGTATAAACACATATACATATATGTGTATGTATATATGTGGGTACACATGTATGCATTATATATATATACACCTGTATGTGTATATACATATACCTATGTGTATATATATGTGTGTGTGTACATGTCTCATTCTGAACCCTAAATCCATCACCTCTCTAATAGTATGTGCCTAGTATGTTTCATCATTGATCCTCTGGAACCATGAATTACATTGATCATAGTAGTTACAGATTTCAAAGTTAATTATCTTTACAGTATCATTATTCTCTAAATTGTTCTCCTGGTTCAACCTATTTCATTCTTTATCAGTTGATAAAAGTCTTCAAAGTTGTTAATTTTTATAATATTGAATTTATATTATAAATTGGTTTGGTTTTTCTCCCTTCTGTCTGCATCAGTGTGTATAAATCCTCTCATACCTCTTTAAAGTTGTCGATTTCCTCATTATTCATACCACCACCACAGTATTCCACCACCTTTATGTATCATTGTAACTGGAATACTAAGGAAGGTGCCAAGGTCAGTAGGTTCATATTTCCATTCATCTTAGGGGATAATAGAATTTAGAACTGGGAGAGACCTTAGGTTTAATTTGTCCCAATCCCATTTTAAACTGAGTCCCTGAGAGATTAAATGCCTTGCTCATGATCACATAGCTAATAAGATAAGGGAAAGATTTGAATTCTGGTCTTCTAACTTCAGTTCCACAGCTCGTGCCACTTTTGCAGATCAAACAGACTAACCCTCTAGAGCACAGTACTCAGGGAGTCAAGGCTAATGTTAACTCTTGGTTACCTGAGGTCTTGTCCAACTCTAAAATTTGGAGATTCTATAAAATAATTCTGAGAAAATTAATATTCTGCTATTATGTTTTGTATTTCATCAATGATTGAGTAGATGGATAAAGTGATTGACTGATGCTCACTCATCTGCTGTAGCACTGTTGAAAGTATCCCTGGAACAATTCTTGCAGTATGTAAGATGAGTGGGATGATATATGCTTCTTCCTATTCCTACCTGGTTTTTATTTCTGTTGCTAAGTCTCCATATGTGAGAGGCTTTCATTCGACAAAATTTGGATGTCATAAATATTCAATATGGCAACATCTATTAATTATAATAATACCTATATAGCAATTTAAAGTTCACAAAGTTCTTAAATATTACCTCATTTTATTCTCACAACAGTTTGAGGAGGTAGGTGCTGTTTCTATCTTCATTTTGACAAAAAGGAAACTGAGGCCAACAGAAGTTAAGTGACTCATTGTGGGTTACACAGCTAATAAGTGTCTGATGCAAAATTTATTGTGAGAATTATTTCCCTGACTCAAGGTTTAGCCTCTATACACTATGCCACCTGGCTGTTCTTAATTTCTTGTGAGTCACTGTTAGATCCAGATGATTCTGTGTGATAGTTAAATCCCTATTAAATCTGCATTTTCAGTACAATTTATTTGCTGCATTCTCAAGGGTATTTGAAGGTTTGTATCTGTGAAGTGGAGATTTCTCATGTTTTAGTTTATGAAGAGTAGTGATAACCCTGACTGTTTGACAATATTTTCATCATTATTCAATATTGTCAATTTTTTTCTGGTAACTTAACAGAGATAATGTTGAACAATTTCTACCATATAAAGTCCAAAAAATTAAAAAAAAAAGTCCAGGCAATTTAAGAATAAGTTTTCTATATTTTCTAATAGCAATGACCTAGTAGTATATAATTACCATGAACCTCTTTAATTCTGTCAATAAATCCACTTGACTTTGCATTTAATGTTTTATTTGTTGATTAGCTGGGCAAGTTTTTATGCATGTTGCTCTCCGAGACCTTTGTGGTTCCATTTTTAAATCTCTGTCATTTCAAAGCCAATATTGATAATATTTGACAGTGTTATTATTATTATAATATACAGGCCAGAGTTAGGCTCAGGCTTCTCTACTTCAATGAACACATGTTCATCTCTGTCTCTAATTCTGGAACTCCTGAATAACTGATTTTCTTTCAGTGGCTGGCACAGTACCTTGCATATGGCGGACTCTTAAATAATATTTGCTGAGTTGTATTGAATTTCAAGTCCTTTACACCAAACTAAAGCCCTAATATCTCAACTTTAGTCTAATGTGTATAATAGGAAGAATTCAGTCCCAAGCTACTTCTCAGCCAGGGAAGATTCAAGACAAAATCCTTTCCATGTTTCATGTCTCAGTCTAGGAAACAGATGAGTGTCATGCTTCCCTCATCTGCTTTGGGTAGGAGCCAAAGCCGAGAAAACAAATCCAATAAACCCAAAGAAAACATTCCCTTTTGAATCTCTCCCCAACTTTTTTTTTTTTTTTACAATTAAGTCAATGAGAGATATACTGGAAAGAGATGGTATTCACTCACTACAAAGAGGAGGGGATGATAGGGAAAGGATAAGTAATAAGACTAAGAGGAAGAAATACATTTCTCACAGAAATCTTATGTTAATTTCCATAGTAGAAGACAAGGTAAGCATATGGCTTAAGGTCTTGAGCCTTAGTTCTGAATATTGTGCACAGGCCTGCTGACTCAGCTCATGGGAGAATCCAGCTTCATACCTAGAAGCAATTTTTGTTCTTAGCAAGGATTATAAAGAGATGAAACAGACAGGATAGGGGAGTGACCAAAGGCAATGTGTGCCACAGAGTGCTGTGTCAATCATAGACTTTTCCTATCCAAACTAAATATTCCCATTCAACAAAAGGAGCAGCCCCAAGGCAAGATGACTACCAGAAGATTTAATGTCAACATATTAGCATGTTTCTCTGAGTGGGAAGTTTGTTGCTAACTTGAAAAAAAAGCAGAGCCAACACACAGTTGTGAACAGTGGAGCAGAAAAGGAGTGGGCAACTTTCAGAGATTTGGTGTACAACACCAAATTTACACATCTGGGCCAGGATACTCACAAACATCAAGACTGATTTGATGAAAATGATGAGGAAATTCAGAAGCTATTATATGAAAAACGAGAACTCCATAGGTTTCACCAGCAGAATAGACCATTTATCTCTAAGAAGGCAGTATGAAACTTCATCAAAAGTAAAGTGCAAGGGAAGCTCAGAAAGACGCAAAATTCTTGGTTCGGTAAGAAAGTAGATGAAATTTAGTTTTACACTGATGGTAACAATCCAAATTGCTTTTATGATGCACTGAAAGGTACTTATGGGCCAAAGACCTATGTTGCATCTCAACTACTCTGCACACATGCAGCCATATTGATTAGAGATAAGGATATAATCTTGGAGAGATGAACTGAATGTTGTTTCTCAATAGACCACCATCAATATTGAAGCTATTGACTGTATACCTGAAATTGAAGTAGATTTCCCTCTAGCCAAACTTCTAACTGAAGAAGAAGCTTTGAATATTAGGCTCCTCTCATGTGGCAAAGCACCTGTTGCTGATTCTATGTAAATCTCAGCAAAGATTTACAAGAGAGGGGATCCATCATTCATACAAAAGTTGACTGAAATCTTGCAGATTATATGGTAAGAGAAGCTTGTCCCTCAGGAGTTTGAGGATGCCTCCATTATCCATCTGTGCAAAAGAAAAGGAACTAGCTTGTCCTGTGAAAATCACAGGGGTTGATATGGTGTTTACTGTCCAACAACTCCAGGAGAAATGCCAAGAGTAGAACAGAGGTCTATACACAATGTTTGTCAATCTGACCAAGGCCCTTGATATTGTCAGTCATGAGGACTTGTGGTAGATCCTGGCAAAATGTGGTGTCCCAGAGAAGTTTAACAGTATTGGACAACTACTTCATGACAGCATGCTTGCATAGATTCTGGATACTGGAAAATGCCCTCACACTTTCCCAGTAACCAATAGAATGAAGCAGGGATATGTACTAGCTCCTATGGTTTTTAGCACAATATTTTTCAGCAATGTTGTCAGATGCCTTCAATGAAGACAAAAATGGTATCAAGGTCACCTACTGCTGATGATAAATTTACTAACGGTAAATTATTTAATTTGCTAAGACTAAAGTGAAGGGAAAGTTGGCGTGTGACTTTTTGTTCACAGATGGTTATGTACTCAATGCAGCCTCTGAAACTGAGATGCAAAAAAGTATGGATCTTTTTTCTTCCATTCATGCTAATTTTGATCTAAAAATTAATTACAAAAACACAAAGTTCTCCATCAGCCAGCACTGCACCATCCATAAATGAAACCAGTGGTTACAGCAAATGGAAAAATTTTTAATTCTGTGATTAAGTTCATTTACCCTGGCAGTATACTTTTCAGAGATGTAGGCATAGATGATGAGGTTGTCACAGATATTAACAGAGCTAGCTCAGTGTTTAGGAGGCTATTAAAGAAAGTGTGGATGAGAGGAGGTATTAGACTGCTTACCAAAGTGAAGGTCCACATAGCTGTTGTGTTGACTTTATTGTTGTATGCCTGTGAAACCTGAACAGTATACAGGTTTGAATTGCTTTCATTTGAATTGTCTTAGAGAGATTCTGAAGATGCTCTGCCAAGATATGGTACCAGATACTGAGATCCTTTCTTGAGTTGAACTGCCAAATCAATTTGTACAGGCTTAGCAATGACAGAGAGCAACTAGTAACCTCTTAGTTATGTTAAATTTAGAGAGCTTAACCTCTCCCATAACAATGTTTTGCATTTGATAGATTCTTAATGTTTATTCAATGCATTCAATTGTTAAATTGAATTGAATTCATGTTTATTTAGCATTTAGTGGAGATTCAAAGAGATATGTGATTTGGCCCAACTTCTAAGAAGGAGGATTCAAATTCACATTTTTGACTGTCCTTTAAGCTAATAATCTAGATCTGGATTCCTGGAAAAATTTTCGAATGGATTGCTAAAGAATTGGCTGGTCGGTATCTAGAAATAGAAACGGTGATTACAAAGAGACAATACGGTTCTATCAAGAACAAGTCATATCATGAATATTTTCATTTTTATTTTTTGTGACAAAGTTTCTAAACTTGCAGAAATTAGAAGTCTTCTGTAGCTTAGATTTTTTTAGCAGAGCTCTTAATAAAATATTCCAATCTAAAGATCTTCATTCGGTCAAGATGGCTGAGTAGAAAGACACACATATACTAGCTCCAAACCCACAGCCCATAGAATATCTGTAAAAAAGAACTCCTGGTGAATTCTGGAGCAGCAGAGGCCACAGAACAGCAGAGCAGAGGAGATTTCTGTTCCAGAGAGCCCTGCAAACCTCTCACAAAAGGTCTGTCGCACTGCGGCCGTGGAGCCGAGCCCAGCCCTGCCTCGGCCATACAGCACCGAAAGGAGCGGATCTGAGCAGGCTTCGGGGACAGAATCTCCAGCAGTCACGTGGGTCCCTCCACCCACAGGTGATGGGGGTCGGTGAGAGGGTCTCGTTGGCGGGTCGAGAGGGGAGTGGGATGCCCCCATAACTCAGGCCCCCTTGAGAGACAGCAGCGGAGGCAGCGGCAGACAAGGGCTCCCCAAGCAGGCAGGAGCCTGGATCCATTGTTGAAGGTCTCTACATAAACCTCCTGAAGGAACTGAGCCCTAGAGGCGGCGCTGCCCCTATCTGAGCAGCTGAACTTAATCTCACACTAAATAGCAGCCCTGCCCCTGCCCAAAGCCCTGAGGCTGGGAAGCAGCATTTGAATCTCAGACCCCAAGCGCTGGCTGGGAGGATCCTGAGGTGAAGTGGGTGTGAAGAGAATATTCAGAAGTCAAGTCACTGGCTGGGAAAATACCCAGAAAAGGGAAAAAAAATAAGACTATAGAAGGTTACTTTCTTGGGGAACAGGTATTTCCTCCCTTCCTTTCTGATGAGGAAGAACAATGCTTACCATCAGGGAGAGACACAGAAGTCAAGGCTTCTGCATCCCAGCCCACTCAATGGGCTCAGGCCATGGAAGAGCTCAAAAAGAATTTTGAAAATCAAGTTAGAGAGGTGGAGGAAAAACTGGGAAGAGAAATGAGAGACTTGCAGGTGAAGCATGAACAGCAGGTCAGCACCCTGCTAAAGGAGACCCAAAAAAATGCTGAAGAAAATAACACCTTGAAAAATAGGCTAACTCAGTTGGCAAAAGAGGTTCAAAAAGCCAATGAGGAGAAGAATGCTTTCAAAAGCAGAATTAGCCAAATGGAAAAGGAGATTCAAAAGCTCACTGAAGAAAATAGTTCTTTCAAAATTAGAATGGAACAAATGGAGGCTAATGACTTTATGAGAAACCAAAACATCACAAAACAAAACCAAAAGAATGAAAAAATGGAAGATAATGTGAAATATCTCATTAGAAAAACAACTGACCTGGAAAATAGATCCAGGAGAGACAATTTAAAAATTATGGGACTACCTGAAAGCCATGATCAAAAAAAAAGCCTAGACATCATCTTTCATGAAATAATCAAGGAAAACTGCTCTGAGATTCTAGAACCAGAGGGCAAAATAAATATTCAAGGAATCCACAGATCACCACCTGAAAGAGATCCAAAAAGAGAAACTCCTAGCAACATTGTGGTCAAATTCCATAGTTCCTAGGTCAAGGAGAAAATATTGCAAGCAGCTAGAAAGAAACAATTCAAGTATTGTGGAAATACAGTCAGGATAACACAAGATCTAGCAGCTTCTACATTAAGGGATTGAAGGGCGTGGAATAGGATATTCCAAAAGTCAAAGGAACTAGGACTAAAACCAAGAATCACCTACCCAGCAAAACTGAATATAGTACTTCAGGGGAAAAATTGGTCTTTCAATGAAACAGAGGACTTTCAAGCATTCTTGATTAAAAGACCAGAGCTGAAAAGAAAATTTGACTTTCAAACACAAGAATCAAGAGAAGCTTGAAAAGGTAAACAGCAAAGAGAAGTCATAAGGGACTCATAAAAGCTGAACTGTTTACATTCCTACATGGAAAGACAATATTTGTAACTCTTGAAACTATTCAGTACCTGGGTACTTGGTGGGATTACACACACACACATACACACACACACACACACACATAGAGACAGAGTGCACAGAGTGAATTGAAGAGGATGGGATCATATCTTTAAAAAATGAAATCAAGCAGTGAGAGAGAAATATATTGGGAGGAGAAAGGGAGAAATGGAATGGGGCAAATTATCTCTCATAAAAGAGGCAAGCAAAAGACTTATTAGTGGAGGGATAAAGAGGGGAGGTGAGAGAAAAACATGAAGTTTACTCTCATTACATTACACTAAAGGAAGGAATAAAATGCATACTCATTTTGGTATGAAAACCTATCTTACAATACAGGAAAGTGGGGAATAAGGGGATAAGCAGGGTGGGGGGGATGATGGAAGGGAGGGCATGGGGAGGAGGGAGCAATTTGAGGTTGACACTCATGAGGAGGGACAGGATCAAAAGAGAGAATAGAAATAACGGGGAGCAGGATAGGATGGAGGGAAATATAATTAGTCTTATACAACATGACCATTATGGAAGTCATTTGCAAAACTACACATATTTGGCCTATGTTGAATTGCTTGCCTTCCAAAGGGAAGGGGTGGGGAGGGAGGGAGGAAAAGAAGTTGGAACTCAAAGTTTTAGGAACAACTGTGGAGTACTGTTCTTGCCACTAGGAAATAAGAAATACAGGTAAAGGGGTATAGAAAGTCATCTGGCCCTACAGGACAAAAGAGAAGATGGAGACAACGGCAGACAGGGATGATAGAAGAGAGAGCAGATTGGTGATAGGGGCAATTAGAATGCTTGGTGTTTGGGGGGGAGGGGACAAAAAGGGCGAAAATTTGGAACCCAAAATTTTGTTAAAATGAATGTTAAAAGTTAAATAAATAAACAAAATTAAATAAAATATTCCATGTTAATTTTAAGGAAAAGATGGAGAGATGTGGGTTAGAAAATAGCATAATTAGATGTATTTGGAAGTGGTTGAAGTAGTAGTTGAGGAGTAATCACTAATGATTCCATGTTAACTTGGAAGCAAGTCCCCAGAAAGAGACATCTTTGCCTTGCCTTTATGTTTGACTCTCATCAATTATTTGAATAAAAAGAACAGATAGCATATCTATCAAATTTGTAGGTGACACAAAGCTGGGAGGGATACTAAAACATTGGATGAGACAGTCAATCCAACAAATTAGAAAGCTGAGCTGATAATAATAAAATATGTAAAAGTCTACATTTGAATTTTTAAAAAATCATATATTTCACAGGTATAAAATTGCAATGATATGATTAGTCAGCAATTTATTTGAAAAGTAGCTGGATTTTTAGTGAACTACAAGTCCTCCATGGTTTACCAAAGCAGTTTCAATGTTCCACTATAAATGAAGTCTTCAAATAAAGTCTACATAATCAATGAAGGCTGTGAAAGAGTGCTGAATTTGGAACATGGAACATCAAATTATGGACTTGAGTTAGAATTCTGGTTTTGTCACTACCTGTCTCTTCTTGAGCAAGTGATTTAACCTTTCTGAGACTCAGTTTCCAAATCTGAAATAAAGGAAAGAGTTGGAGTAGATAATCTGTGAAATCTCTTCTAGATTAAGATATGATCCATTTATGAAGTTCTTCTGAGGATGGCTGTGAAAGTCTCTTTCAACTCTGAAATTCTGTTACTCTGTGGTTCTAGATCTAAAGATCTTCCCATTCTGTTAAAACATTCTAGATTCATTTCATATGTAAATCTAAGCTCCTCCACACAATTATAAATTCCTAGAGGGCAGGGACTGGGCCTTTGCTAGCCTTCCCCATACTCCCTTGCATAGTGCTAGAACTACTGTTAGTTGGTTGTTGTCCTGAATCATCGAAGAGGACCAAAATGACATCACTATTGTAAAGTGAAATTTCAATGTGTCTGTCTGTGGCTGATCAGACCAATATAAGGTTGGAAGGCTCTACCACAGGTTGGGCATAGATAGTCTGAATATTTGAGGTGAATATCCCAAATTTGCGCATCCTGCATTTACTTTGTGCTGTCTCAATTCTGCTTTGCTCAAAGAGCACAGCACCTTTTCTTATGTGGGCACACCATGCTGAGCTGTCCTGTGCCAGTGTCTCCCATGTTGCACAGTCAAATCCAAAGTTCTTGAGAGAGACCTTAAAAGTGTCCTTGTGTCATTTCTTCTGGCCACTATGTGATCGCCTGCCACATACAAGTTCTCCATAAAATAGTCTTTTTGGAAAGCATACATTTGACAGTAAAACAACATGGCCAGCCCATTGGAGTTGCATTCTCTGAAGCAGAGTTTGAATACTTGGCAGGTCAGCTCGAGCAAGGTCTTCAGTGTCTGGTATCTTCTCCTGCCAGGTGATCCTCAGACTCTTCCTAAGACAGTTCAAATGGAAACGATTCAGTTTCCTGGCATGGTGCTGGTAGACTGTCCATGTTTCACAGGTTACAACAATGAGGTCAGCACAACGGCTCTGTAGACCTTCAATTTGGTAGTCAGTCTAACACCACTTCTCTCCCAAACTTTTCTTCAGAGCCTCCTAAACACTGAGCTAGCTCTGGCAATGTGTATATCAACTTCATTGCCAATGTGTACATCCCTGTAAAGTACACTACCAAGGTAAGTGAACTTATCCACAGCACTCCAAACTTCTTCATTTGTTGTAACCAATGGTTCCACGTATGGATGGTGTGGTGGTAGCTAATGGAGCAGCTGTGTTTTTTTGGTGTTAATTATTAGGCCAAAATTAGCACAGGCAGCAGAGAATTGATCTATACTTTGGTGCATCTCAGTTTCAGAGGCTGAATTGAGTGCACAATCACCTGAAAACAGAAAATCATGTACCATCACTCCCTCCACTTTGGTCTTGGCTTGTAGCCTTTTCAAATTGAAGAACTTATCATCAGTATGGTAGTTGACCTTGATGCCATGTTCATCCTCATTGAAATCATTTGTCAACATGGCTGAAAATATCATGCTAAAAATCACGGTAGCAAGCACATGACCCTATTTCACTCCATTGGTGACTGGGAAGGCACAAGAGATTTGTCCATTATCCAGAACCTGGGCAAACATGCCATCATGAAATTGATGTACAATATTGATGAACTTCTCAGGGCAAACACATTTTGACATAATTTTCCAAAAGCCCTCATGACTAGCAGTGTCAAAGGCCTTGGTCAGATCTCCAAACATTGTGTACAGACCTCTGTTCTGTTCCTGGCATTTCTCCTAGAGTTTTCAGGCAGCAAACACCATATTGTCTGTTCCTTAGCACTTTCTGAAGCCACCCGGGCTCTCAGGCATATGACCATCTTCCAGGTGAAGGATCAGCCTATTAAGAAGGACTCTAGCAAGAATTTTGCCAGCAATGACTGAGAGAGATTCATCCTGTGACTGTCACAAGATAATCTATTCCCTTTACCCTTATAGAGATGGACAATGGAGGCATCCTTGAATTCCTGGGGAATAACCTCCTCTTGTCATATAACATGGAGAGTTTCAGTCAGCTTTTGTATGAGCAGTGGTCCCCCTACCTTGAAAATCTCAGCTGGAATAAAATCAGCACCTGGTGCTTTGCCACATGAAAGAAGCCTAATGGCCCTCAAAACATCTTCTTCAGTTGGAAGTTTAGTTAAGGAGGGATTGACTTCAACCTGAGATAAACGGTCAAAGGCCTCAGCATTGATTGGTGATGATCTGTTGAGAACACTATGGAAGTGTTCAACCCATCTCTCTGGGATCATGACCTTATCGCTAATCAATGTGGCTCCATCAGCACTGAGTAGTTGTGATGCATCATAGGTTTTTGGTCTATAAATAGCTTTCAGGGAATCATAAAAGCTCTTTGGATTGTTACTAGCAGCATAATACTGAATTTTATCTGCCTTCTTACTGAGCCAGAAATCCTGCATCTCTCTAAGCTTTGCTTGTACTTTGCTTTTGATGGAATTAAATGCTGCCTTCTTAGAGATGGATGAACTATCCTGCTGGTAAATCCTATGGAGTTCCCATTTTTCATTTAGCAACTTCTGAATTTCCCCATCATTTTCATCAAACCAGTCTTGGTGTTTGCGAGTGTTCTGACCCAGATGAGCAAATGCACTGCTGTACACCAAATCTCTGAATGTTGCCCACTCCTTTTCTGCTCCACTGTTGCCAGCTGTGTGTTGGCTCAACTTTCCCTCCAAGTCAGTAGCAAACTGTTCACACTCAGAGAAGAGCTCTAATTTGTTAATATTAATTTTTCTAGTAGTCATTTTGCCTTGGGGTTGTCACTTTTGATGGAGTGAATATTTGGTTTGGAAAGGATAAGTCTATGAGCAGTCCAGCACTCTGCACCACACATTGCCTTTGTCACTCTCACATTTTCTCTGTCTCTTCTCCTTACAATCACATAATCTATTAGGTGTCAGTGTTTGCTGCGAGGGTGCATCCATGAAGCTTTATTGCATTTAGGTAAACAGAAGACAGTGTTGGTGATGAGAAGGTCATGTGATGCTCCAGTCTTCAGCAGAAAATGACCATTGCTGTTGCTGCTTCCTACTCCATTCCTTCCTAGAACTCCCTGCCAAGTCTGTTAGTCTGAGCCTACTCTAGCATTAAAGTCACCCCATCACCCAGAATTACAAGCCTGTCCTCTTTTGGTACATTGATGATAAGGGTCTCTAGGTCTTCATAAAATTTGTCTTTGACTTCATTAGGGTTTGTCATGGTGGGAGCATAGGCAATGATGATGGTGGCATGGAGTTTTCCTGCGAGTGGCAATCATATTGTCATGAGCCTGTCATTCACTCTTTTTGGCAGGCATGCCAGCTTGTTGATTAAATTGGTTTTGATTGCAAAACCCACACCAGCTCCATGGCACTCCCCTTCACTGCCCCCACTCCAGAAAAAAGCATATCCAGCTCCAACTTCAGTAAACTGGCCTTCATTTACCAGCCTTGTTTTACTCAGGGCTGCTATTTGGATAAGATATCTGTTGAGTTCCCTTGCAACAAGAGCAGTTCTTCTTTCAGAACTACTGGATTTTGTGTTGTCTATTAGTATGTGTATGTTCCATGTGCCGATGATGAGTGGAATCATCTTTGCAGATGTTTTCATACATTTCTTTTGTGTTTTGACTGCATAGTGGGATTCCTTGCCTGCCATGGTAATCAGGTCAGGGTTGAGTAAGTAGGCAAAGTTTAGGGCACCTTTTCTAGCCCTCTTCCTCACACCAGAGGGTGAGCAGTGTGGTCTTTAAAAGGCTGCTCAGACACCCAGGGGGCTGCTGAGTCCCACTGCTGCTTCCAATGAGAAACTATCCTATGGCCTGGGTCACCTGTGTGCAGGGTCATGACTACAGCTCCCATTGTATCCGTACCTGTGGCTTCATCACTTGCCTGTCACCACAGGACTTTAAGGCACAATAGTGAAATGGTATGGGCGATGTCTTTTGATTTGTGTGTAAATTGGATTTAAGTGAGGCAGAATTGCACAAAGTCATCAGCTTCACTCTCTCCTCCAGAGTCATCATAGTCCAGTGGCAGGACAGAGTCAAGACTTCTGGCAATGGCTCAGGATGCAGTGGATGACCTTCAGTGTCTAACCAAGCTCTAAGTGCTCCAAATTGCCTGCTTCATCTGTCTCCATGGCCATTGGAACAAATTGTTCTCATCTGCGCATTCTACCAGATGAAGTGAGGTGTAGGGTGTGTTCAGGGAGGACCAGTACCAGTACCTTTGGTGTGATGGCTGCCAAGCCCTTTTCAGGGCTCTTTCCACCTTTGGTGTCCACCTATTTCACCTAACTCTCACCTGTGGCTGTTTCCACAGATGGGACAAACCAGGTTGAGGGTAACCAAGGGTTCTCAAACCCGTTGGTGAGTTAGGGGGGGTGTCTACCCCAAGCATGTGAGAACTACAGTAGGCATGCAATGAACATCTGTTGATCAGAAATAATAGTGGAAGGTATTGACTGTCTATGTCCTCTTTGCTTAGTGTGATGTGGCCACCACAACCTCCAATAAGTTGAAAGGCTTACTCTGTAGTTTGGCTTCCCCATAGATTTTAATTACCACTTCTTCCTGATGTGGTTCTCTCTCTGCTTTAGAAGTCCCTGGTGACAGTCCAAGGCATTGCCATTTTTGGGCCTGTGTGAGCAGCAGCACTGCCTATAAACATGGCACTCCCAGGGCTATATTAAGATTTTATGAATCTTTGTAAAATGGATTAAGGGATTCAGTGTGAAATCCTATTTTTTTTAGTGTTCTTCAGTTCTACTAGTTCCAATCACACTAACACTTTTCTTCAATCTTTGAAAACTCCTTTGTCTTATCTTTTCCTGTGTTCTTAGCCTAACATTTTACAAAAGATCAAATACTGATAGACAAACTTAGCAAATAACTTAATTTCCACTTATCCTAGGGGATAGATGAGAATATCATGATAAGCTTCTCATGGGAAGATAATTTATTGTCTATATTATTCTACTCTTCAAAATGTCAAAGATAAATAGAGTTTTAGAAATCCAACTCCTTTATTTTACACACACACACACACACACACACACACACACACACACACACACACACACACACACACACACCGCCACCACCACCACCAACAATAACAAGGACAACTATGGGCCAAAAGGTTAAGTGACCTGTTCAAAGTCACACAATTATTTAATGTTACCAACTGGGACTATATCCCTGTCTCCTGCCTCCCAGTGCTATGCTCTTTTATCCATATCAAGAGGGACAGTAAGTCTAAAATTCAGTTGTACAAACACTTTATCCCTCACCTTACCTCTGACTCTACTTCTCCCTATGATTCCTACTCCATTTCCAAACTTTAGTATCAAGAAAAATTCTTTACCGACCCTATCAATTTATTATCATTAGCATTGTGATCAGTGGTAAGGATGGGGTGGGCCTATTGACTCAAAATAAAGAGACATGTTCAAAATCTGAGGAGAGGGTAAGAAAATGGTACCTTTTAAAATAGCAGCTCAATAGACAGCTGAATAGATGGAAAGGATTAATTGGGTGAAGAAGTAAGGTACTCTAAGAGATGGTTGATATATCTCATAAGTCCTAGCACAGAGAATATTCAGCTAAGATGGCACCATGGAAAGCATGTTGGATGTGGAGTTAGGAAAGCTGGAATTCAAATTTAGATGTGTGATCCTCAGCAAGTCACTTAACTTCTTTTAGCCTTAGTTTTCTCATCTGTAAAACAGGTTTAACGAGAATACCTGCTTCACTGGGTTCTTGTGGGGATCAAATGAGAAAATGTAAATAAAGCATTTTGCAAACCTTAATGTGCTATGTAAGTGTTAGCTACTGCTGTTACTTATTGTATACCAAATATGGTACTAGGCATTTGTAGATAAGACATGACTCTTGTCCTCAAGAAACTATAGTCTGAGGAACAAGATACTTAAACAGGTTCCTAAGATATACAACATTTTATGATATACGCATTAGAGAATTACAAAACAAAGGTCTATGTAAATTTCGAGGAGGAATCATCAGATTCAGCAGTGTGGAGGGATAACAGAGGCCATCTGGTCCAACTTATACAAGAAAGGAATCCTTTCTATCACATACTTAACAAATGGTTACCTATCCTCTGTTTGGAGACCTCCAGGAAGGAAGAATCCACCACCTTCTGAAAGCTATTTTACTTTCTGACAGCTCTCATTGTTAGAAAGTTTTCTCTTTTTTTCTAAGCATAAAACCTAAACTGGACTCTTTGCAACTTTTTCCTATTACCCCGGTTCAATCCTCTGGGACAAAAATTAAATCTGTCCTCCTCTATGTGGCAGCCCAATTATTATGTCCTCCCTGGATCTTTTGTCTAAATGTCTGCATTTTCTTTAGCTCAGCCTCATATGTCATGCATCCAAGGCTTTTCACCATTTTGTGTTACCCACCTCTGAAACTCTCCAGTTTGTCAATGTCAACTAAAAAGTTTTATAGGAGAGGCAACATTTAAGACAGACATTAAAGATGGATGGGGGTTAAGTAGGGAGGAAAAGAATTCCAGGGATAAGGAACAATGTGAGCAAAGACACAGGAGGGTGAGAGTTAGTGTATATGTGGGATACAGACCACTGTCTAGTTTGTGTGTTTGGCATGGAAAGTGTGTAGAAGGGAATGATATAAAAAGAGATAGGCAGGACAGATTGCAGAGGTGTACTGGAAAATTATTAACAACTGGCTTTGTGGGTTGGGTTGCACATAAATACACCTGTAGGATTAATCTACAAGATAAATGCTTTCTTAAGTCTAAACTGGGGTACAGTGGATCGAGTACCAAACCTTGGAGTCAGGAAGACTCATCTTCCTGAGTTCAAATTTGGCCTCAGATATTTACTAGCTGGGTGACCCTGGACAAGTCACTTTACCCTGTGTGCCTCAGTTGCCCATCTGTAAAATGAGCTAGAGAAGGAAATGGCAAACCACTCTAGTATCTTTCCCAAGAAAACCCAAAATGGGGTCATGAAGAATCTAACATAATGAAAAAGCAACTCAACAGCGAAAGTCTGGGCCAATGGTCATGACAGTCTGGGACAAAAGCAAATAAAAAGGTGTGGATCTGCATGGAATCTGGCAAAAAGAAAGTCAGAAAATCAGGATTTGCCATTGAATATTCAGCACAATCCAAGAGAGAAGGTGTTCTAATCAACCAATATGAATAATCGAGCCTACTTAGCAAGTATCTCTCTGTAGGGTGTAGTAATTGTATAAAATAGTCCAAAAAACATCATCTGACTCCCTTTAATTTCAAAACTATAGTTACCAAGCAACTTAATTATATTGATTTAGTTTCCCTAGTGAGTTTTCTTACTGGAAAGGGAATGAGCTGACCAGATGACATGAGCATTACCCATCACTTGGCAGCTCTGGTTCTCCATGTAAGTTAATACCCTGGCATCCTGGTTTATCAATCAAGATCATGTGGGTTGTTAGTGTGACTCAGTCTCCTAGGGTCTAATTACCCCTAAGGGAAAACTGAAGAGCAGGCCTTGGACTAGTGGTACTCCTATCCAACACAGGAAAAGTCAGCATGAGGCTGAGCAAGAGCTAGTCCATCTCTCTTTAATAATCTTCCTAATATTTGATATGATATGACTTTGATGATTGAACACATCTTCAAAATATGAGAGCTGAGGGTCATCCAAAGGTCAGTGGAAAGGCAAATAGGAGGTACGAATAGACAATAACACATTGTCAGCTGAGAGATGAGTGGGAAAAGTGGCAAAAAGGGCCAGAGAGTGATATAATAGCTAATATTTGTATAGCATTGTAAGGTTTACAAAGCACTTTACATGTGTTATCCCTTTTGATCCTTATAACTACCCTAGAAAGTAGATACTCTTATTGCCCCCATTTTGCAGATCAGGAAACTGAGGCCAAGAAAGGTTAAACAATTTGTCCAATATCAAACAACTAGTGAGTGTCTGGGGCAGGCTATGAACTCAGGTCTTCCTGAGTCTGATTCCAGCATTCTCTCCACTGCACCACCTAAGTTGTCATGCATTGACAGAAAAAAACAAAAAAGATGAATCAGACAGATGGCAAGAATGAGAGATAATTGATGAGCCTTCATGTATCACTGATATCCAAACAGTGTAAGCCCCTAGAAGGTTGGGTGGGCCCCTACTGGAGGATTTACAGGAGAACATAGACCAGAGTCACATAGATGAAATAGCATGATGGATGACATTCTTCATGTTTGGAGAGAGTATCCCAATAAACTCATAGATCTGTTGAAATATACTTACTCTGCAATATAATTTTTATATTTGTGCTCTCATCTATCTTCACAAGAACCCAATGACCTGACTAGGGAGTCCAAGGTATTTTCTTCCCCTCTTGACCAATGGAAAAATGTAAAGGTCAATGAGATTCAATGACTTGCTTAAAGTCATACATAAAGTCAGTGCTATAGCCAGGACCTGAATTCAGGTCTCCATCTTTAAGCCCAGGGCTCTTTCAGTTTCTAGGTGTTCTATCTGTCAGCCTTGCATCTGACCAGTGACTCTTCTGCCAAAGTTGTGAGTTTCTTCCTACCACCCTGTCAAGCCGTAGATCATGGACTGCCACTTGAAAGCCAGGCATGCCTGGCAGGTAGAGAAAGAAGGAAGGAGAGGAGGAGAGATTGTTAATAATGGTGCTACTTATATATGATTTCAATCAATCATAAGTATTTATCAAACACATTCTATGTACTAAGCTCTGTTCTAGCGGTAACACAAAGACACACAAAAAAGAAATGAAAGCAAACCTCCCTGCTCTTTGGCTATCCAGACATTGTTAACCTAGGGTCCATGAACTTTATATATATATATATATATATATATATATATATATATATATATATATATATATATATATATATATATATATATATATATATATATATATATATATGTATATGTATATATATATATATATGTATATACATATACATATATATATATATATATACAAAACTGTGTTTTAATGTTTAATGGTTTCCTTTGTAACCCTAAGTATCTTAAGCATTTAAAAACATTATTCTAAGAAGACATCCACAGGTTTTACCAGACTGCCAGGAGGGTCCATGAAACAAAAAGTAATTTAAAACCTCTAGTCTGGCTTTCCCACAGTCTTACAAGAATCTGTCTCATTACTCTGTCATTATACCACACAGTCCTCCTGAACTCCAGTTTCAAAATCTAGGCTCCTTCCTCATTGACAATTGACAAGATGGATTCAGGCTTCCATTTTAGAGTGGGTAGAAGCCAGAGTGTTTTCTCCTGGGCTCACACACTTAACAACTCCCACATGCAACCCAGGCTCACTGCAAAGAAACAACTGAAGTTCGACGTTTCAGGTCCAAACAACAGGCAGTGATGGGAGACTCCCAATTATTTCATTCAGGAGGGGCTTAACTACTAGGTTTGGTAAGCAGTGAATCACCCCAAACCCCAGTAGTTGGACATTGCATATCCATAGAATTTTTCACTGTGCAAGTTAGACCAGGGAAGGGGAGGTGGGCTCCAAAGTCATTTCCATATGTTAGCATTTAAATTATATTTCCACAAGCTTTGCCTGAGAATGAAAAAATCTGTTTTTAATAAACAGCAACTGGTAGGCACTTTCTCCCAATTTAAATACCTCCCTATGGATGATATTCTAATAAAAGAGTCTCCTCCATTTCCTTTTGTCATCTGACTTGCCATGATAGCAGGCTTCTGCAATATTGTCCTTTTTTCTCATTTATCTTTCTTAATTAGGATTAAAGACCACAATGAGATTTCCCTCCCTTAAACTCTTAAGCATTTATCTGAATTGCCCATTGTCAAATTAAACTCCCAGTAGTTTTTCTTTTTGGGTGTGTCTCATCTAGAACTTGAGCCTCTTGAGAACAAGGGCTATGCCCCTTTCAAGCACAAGACACTGCATCTCACACTCCAGGTCTAGAACTCTCTCCCTCCTCCTCTCTCCCTTCTGGCTCCTCCTAGCTTTAGTCCCAGTTAAAATCCCTTCCCTCATTCCCTTTAGGGTGAGAGCCTTCAATCTGTTGATTATCTCCAATTTACCTTGTTTAGATGTCTTGTCTGTTCATAAATGTTTGTGTGTTGTTTCCACCATAAGACTGTGGACTCCTTTAGAGTAGGGGACTTTTGTGTGTCTCTAGGGCCTTGTATATAATGAGTGCTTTTACTCCTTTGTAGAAGACATCCCTGACACTTGGATAGTTACCAAGTGGAATATTAGATGGAGCTATGGGCCTGGAGTCAGGAAGCCCTTAGAACCAATCTGACTTCAGACACTTACTAGGTACTTAACCCTGGGCAAGTCACTTAACCTTTGTTTGCCTCAGTTTCCTCAACAGCAAAATGGGGATAATAACAGCACCTACCTCTCAAGGTTGTTGTGAAGACCAAATAAGAAAATATTCATAAAGTGCTGTGTCTGGCACATAGTAGACATTATATAAATGCTTATTTCTTCCGTTGCTTCCATCCAATGAGGCAACATTGCATGTTGGTCAGAGACCTGTCCTCAGAATTGAAAAGAGCTGGGTTCAAGTCTGGCTTTGGGAACATACTATTTTTTGACCCTGAACAAATCAAATTCCATATTGCCCCAAGAAAATGCTTCAAGACTGCTGAAGAGTTGTTAATCTATGATGGTAAAATAACTCTCTCATCAGGAGTTGTCTATATCAATGAAATCAGACCAAAAATTCCCAGTGCCTGGCAGAATACTAGACAGAGAGTAGGTCTGTAGTATATACTTGAGAACTGCAATTCATCTGCTTCATCCATTCCCTCCTGTTCGTTCCCTCCCTCCTTCAGAACAAAAGGACCAGAGAGGGCATCTGGCTAGAAGAGGGTCTAAGTCACAGGACTTGAAAACCAAGGGGTCTTTGTTGACCTCCAACCATATGGGATGGACAAGAAGTCCATAAATGCCGTTAGTAAATAATGAAAATATTCTGCTAATGGTTTTGCAAGATTAACAAACAGGTAGTAGGAGCCTGCACTCTGGACTGCATTCCATCACTGACTAGTTGTGTGACCTAGGGTAAGTCACATTACCTCCATGATTTAATTTCCTTATCCGTAAAATGAAGAGATTGGACTAGATCTAATCAACCACTTTAAATACACACACACACACACACACACACAGACAAACATATATACACATGCATGCATGTATGTATGTGTATGTATGTATATATGTGTGTATATGTATATATATGTGCGCGTGTACGCATAGAGAGAGAGACTAATTAGTTCAATGGATAGAGTGCTGGGCCTGGAGTCAGGAAGACTCATCTTCCTGAGTTTAAATCTGGTCTCAGACACTTATTAGCTGTGTGACCCTGAACAAATCAGTTAACCCCATTTATATTGGTTTCCTCATCTATAAAATGAGCTGGAGAAGGAAATGGCAAACCACTCCAATATCTTTGCCAAGGAAATCTCAAATGGGTTTTGAAAAATTGGATATGACTGAAATGACTCAGCAATAAAACACACACATACATATGTATGTACCTGTGTGTATACCTATGCTTACATGAATATATACATATACACATAGCTACATATATATGTGTATATATACACACTATATATACATATATATGTATACATACATGCACACGCACACACACACATATGACTTTTCTATCCAAAAATCCTAACTATCAGAGCTTTCCAAAGAACAGTGAGCTGTCTTGGGGAGTGGAGAGCTTCCCATCACTAGAAGTCTTCAAGAACAGCCTGGATGACCTCTTGTTCAGGGATGGAGATACAGCATTCTTGCTCAGGTACAGATTGGATTGGATAAGTAACCCCCGTGCTTGGCATAGGATCAGGCAAACAACAGTCACTTAATAAATGCTTGCTTATTAACTCATATTTATGTAGCACCTTGAGGTTTGCAAATGCTTTCCTCATCAGAGCCTTGTGATGTAATTGTGGCAATTATTTTAACCCCGTTTTACGGATGAGGAAACAGATTGTGACAGGTCCAACATCTTCATGAATGATCTCAAAGCTAGTAAGTAAATACCTAAGACTAGACTTGAAATCAGGTCTTCTGAGTCCAAACTCAGTGTTCCCTCTGCCATGTCGTGAAACTTCTCATAGTCCTTTCCCAATAGAAAATTCTATGATGCTGGGGCCAACACATTCTGAAAAGGAGGTCAGGTGCAGGGAGAAGAAAGAGTAGAGGGAAATATAGAGGACTGGCTCAATCTCTGATTTCTAAAAGCTTACCTGGGATCAGGCACTCCCTAAGGTCTTATTCAGATTTAAATTTACTGTAAGTTAATAGTTTTATGATTCTACCCCATGGTTGTCCCACTTAAGTTCACGGAAGCATCCATAAATTATACCATTATGGATTTTTCTCTTGGCAACTGAACAGACATCTGTGTATAAATTTTGTCAGCTCTTTAGCTTACTAAGCACAGCATTAACTCAATATGGAATCTTCACAGCAAGGATTCTGTCAATCACCATCTGAAGAAAAAAAAAAGGTGTGAATCTACTAGAATATAGCAGTTATAAAAAGAAAAGCAACTTGGGGCACCCCAGCAACAATTATAGATCAGGTCAGCTCCTCAATATGCCTCTGCCGATAGGGACGAAGCGATGGAGGAAGCATCCTGTGATTACGTTTAGCATGGACCCATGTGCAAGCAGGATCATTCAGATGAATCATCATAGTTAGCATTTCTATAGTGCTTTTAAGTTTATAAAGTACTTTACTAACATTATTTAATTTGATCCTCAAAACAACTCTGAGGAGATGCTATTACTATGATTATTATTGCCATCTTGCAGATAAGGAAACTGAGGCTTGACTTGAAGCCATGACTTGAACAACACACAGCTAGAAATTGTCTGAGGCAGGATTTGAATTCCGGTCTTTGTGATACCAAGTCCAGATCTCTATCCACTGTACTATTATATTGATTATTCTGACAAAAATACTGTCAGTCACAATAGGTGAGTTCTAAACCCAGGTTGGCCAATGACTAGACCCCTATAGCCTGGAAAAGACATTTCCTGTTCTAAATCACTATTGATTAGAAAAATCTAAATTAATTCTGAGGCACTACATCATACCTATCAGATTGACTAGTATGACAAAACAGGAAAATGATAAATGTTGGAGATGTGGGGAAGTTGAAGCACTAAAGCATTATTGGTGGAGCTGTGAACCAATCTAACCATTCTGGAGAGCAACTTGGAACTATGCCTACAGGGCTATAAAACTTTGATCCAACAATACCACTTCTAGGGCTGTATTCCAAAGAGATCATAAAAAAATGAAAAGAACCCACATGTACAAAAATATTTATAGCAGCTCTTTCTGTGATGGCCAAGAATTAGAAATTGAGGGGATACTCATCAATTGGGGAATGGCTGAACAAGTTGTGGTATGTGAATGTAATGGAATATTATTGTGCTTTAAGAAATGATGAGTGTGTAGACTTCAGAAAAATCCAGAAAGATTTACATGAACTAATGCTGAGTGAAGTGAGCAGAAACAGGAATATTGTACACAGTAAGAGTAACATTATAAGATAACCAACTTTGATACACTTAGCCCTTCTCAGCAATGCAAGGATCTAAGACAATTCCAGAAAGACTCATGATGGAAAATGCGATCCATATCTAGAAAAAAAAAAGATCTATGACATCTGAATTCAGATTGAAATATACCATTTTCTTTATCTTTTTTTCTTTCTTGTGGTTTTTCCATTTGGTTCTAATTCTTCTTCACAACATGACTAATGTGTAAATATGTTAAATATACATATATGTTAAGTATACACATATATAAAATATAATATCATTTATAATATATTATATAATATTCAATAACATATTTTACATATAATAATATACAACAATATATATGTATAGCCTATATCAGATTGCATTCTATCTTGGGGAGGTAGGAGGGGAAAGAGGGGAAGAAATTTAGAACTTAAAATCTTATAAAAGTGAATGTTGAAAACAAAAAATAAATAATTTTTAAGAAGACATTTCCCCTCTATTTATTGTATGCAAAATAAGAGCATGGGCTGGATGATTTCCAACCCCATCTATCTCTAAAGTGCTCTTATTCCTCAAGATCAGGTTTGTCGGCCTCTATTTACTGAACAAATTGTCTCCACCGTCCATTTTACTTTTGAAGATAAAGTTTTCTTCTCAGAAAAGATATAATTTTGAAGTCTTAACTGGTTTCAAGGGGAAGTGCTAGTGTGAATTTCTTACTCTAGTATGTCTCCTTTCTGCTGCCATCAGCCTTCATCAAGAAAAATTCTCCTGGTTTCTTCTCCATTATATAGCACATTTTTGACCCTTCATGAAAAACTGTTCATGTCACCCCATATCTCATCTCACACAGGAAATGTTTGACTGAAAGCCATATCAAATAGTGCTGGAACTTATTAATCTGTTAGTCAGGCTGTCTTTATTTTCTCTAAGAGAAGTCAAAGGATATTAGATATAGAATACGAAGACCCGAGTTCAAGTCCTGGCTATATAGAACTATCCATGTTGCCTTGGTCCAATCTCTTTGTCTTTCTAAACATCATTTTCCTTAAGTCAGTTAGCAAGTGAAGGGGGAAAACGAGTGCGAATCTGTGAAAAATGTTTAATGATACCTGCCACACCCATTCCATGTGGCTCTTTTATTTTTTGGAGGGGGTTCATATCTGATTGATCAATATAGGGAACTCACAGTGAGGAAACTCCCTCCACTGTTTACAACAGCGACTGCTGTGTGAGTTATAGTTCTAGAGAGCTATGTGGAGGCACTGAGATATTAAGTGACCTAATGATGGCTACCCAGCTATTTACAAGAATAATAGCCCAAGGCCAGCTCTAGAGCCACTATGCCATAGGCTTTTTGTAGGGAACAAATGAGAGAATGGAGCTAATTAGATAAAAAATCATTAGAGTTTTCTAATAATGAAGAATTATTTCAAGTGAACTTTTTTATTTTTTTATTTTAAACTTAAATACTAATTAATGCATAATAAGAAAAAGAAAATAAACATACTATAAAACTTCAATGTTAAAACAAACACAAAATAAGAAAAGAAAGAAAGCATTGCCATAGACATAGCAGAATGTGAGAGGATTCAAAATATAAAACAATAAATTTCCATTTCAAGAAAGCCTATATAATAAATATTGTACGTTGTGTTCAGAGCTGTCAATCTTAACTTTGCTTCCTTGTAAATTTCTTTTATTCTCTGCTGTGCACTTTTTAACTTTGTGGTTTTTTCCTCCTCTCCCAAGAAGACTATAATTTCATGTGGATATATAAGTATATACATATATACATACATATGGACATACTTATACAAACATACACATATACATACAAAGATACATACATACAAACATATAGACCTACATACATGCACTTAAATATAGTCATACTGTATATAGAGAGAGATATATACATTCACATGTATCTATGTAAAACCAACAGTGTGTTTTTTTTAGAGATCATCTCATATAACTGGTCAGTTATACAAAAAAGTTTTGAAGCCAGGCCTTACTCAAAATAATGTTTGCATCATTCACTACAGAGTAATTATTAAGCTAAGAAGACAGAGGAAAAATCAAGAGGTGTTCAAGAATAGTAAAACGTTAGCTCTGAGAAACATCTATGTAATTCTCAGAGACCAGCTAGTGTCCATCTAGTCCTCATTTTACAATGAACAATGTGAATCCCAGATATGTGAAGATTTGCCTATGGACACAAAGCTAATTGGTAAGGGTCCAAACTTTAACAAGGTCTTCTAACTCCTACTCCAGAGTTATTTCCATTAAATCACACAGTCCTTTTTATATTATGCTGCAAAGATTCATCTTGACCTTCTTGAAAAAGGTCTTATATATTTGCTTTTGTATGTTTTTATGCATTTCTCCATAACTTGACCCCCCAATGCCTCCTTTTTCACTTAAAAGATAATATTAAGGTTGTTTAACCATGCTTAGATGTCTTGTTTGTTTTCTTATGTTTTTGAAGAGGTTATTCTCTGTATTAGCTGCTTGGCACTGAAACAGCCTCATTAAGGTTGATTTTTCCCTTCTGCCAACCCAGGTTGTGCTTGTGAGATTAATCATCAATCTTGATGTTCTGAATTAAGAAGCTAGAGGTAATCCTAGGGCACTCATCTATTATATTTGAATGACCCTACAGCTGTTATTAAAACATAGTTGTTGGTCATAGCACTATGAATGTCCTCTTCATTCCAAAGTCTCTTTTTTGTTATCATTTGTTATTCTCTTTTAAGCTTAGATTTTTCCATGTCTAAACTCAAGTTACTTTTTAGTCAAAGATGGATAACCCAACTCTTTCTTCCAAAACTTCATTTAAAATGAACTGGTCCTGAATATGAGTTCAATCAGGACTTTAGAGTATGATCAACTCAAGGGTCTATTCTCATCTCCTCTCTCCCTTAGTGCTGAAGAGAACATAATATCACTGATTTTGCCATCGAAGAACCTTGGAGGGCATGAGCTTTAACCCAGGTGTATTTTCTGTCATGTGGCTAGCAAAATCCCATCTGTAATTCAAAGTGATGCCTTGTTAACAAAAACAAACCAAAAAAAAAAAATCACCAGGAAAAAATATATTCCCTTGCTACTATTCCCTCTCTCACCTACCTCCACTTCGTTCCTATCTCCTCCAAGTCTCTATACTGATCTGATCTACCCTTCAAGTGCCCATGCATAACCCCCTTCTACCATTTAACAAATTTCCCTTCTGCATAGACTTTTTTCCCTTTAACACTAAATTTTTTGCTCCATTTTGGAGATTTGGTTAATTCCCAAAGATAAGACATTCCTGGTCACACTCTCTTGTACTGGGAGATGGGAGAATCTTTTGTCAATACAATCTCCTACTCCCCAACTCCTCTACCCTACCCTCAGGTACACTAGGCTGTGGAGATAAGGAGGCTTATCATTTCCACTTCCAGATTTCCCCTCTGCTACCATCACTCAGGAATCTCCATTCCTTTCAGAATCACTCCATGGGCAACTAGGTGGCTCTGTGTAGGACACAGTGTAGGACTCAGTGGCAAAGACATGAATTTGAATGCTCCCTCAGACATTCCCTAGCTATGTGAACCTGGTCGTCACTTAACCTCTATTTGCGTAAGTATCTTCATTTGTAAAATGGTGTTAATAACAGCACCTACCTCCCAAAGTTGTTGTGAGAATCAAATATGTTACCAAATTTAAAGCATTTTTCAAAGTTTAAAGAATTATATAAATGTTAGCTATTATTATTATTATTATTCATATCTATCTGGCTCTCCATTACAGTAATTTACCATGTCATTTCCTTTCCTTTCTGAAGAAGCTTAACAACCTGTATCATAGATGTGTTCTTTTAGTCATAGCATTTGGGGACTTCAATATATATATGTATATGTACACACACACACACACACACACACTAATGTCCTATGAGACTTGCTGGTCTCCGGTTTATTAACCTCCTCAATTCTCAATCCCTGCATCTTTTGTTCATCTCAGCAAAACCCTTGATCTCACTATTACCTATAATTGTTTCATGTCCATGACCCAAAAATCTAAAATTCCTCTTCTGATCACCACTTTCTATATATTTATCTCTCCTCTCTTGCTTCTAAAACTCTTCTGACTCCAGTCACTCTGCTTCTTCCTGTTCTGGCAACATTCCTCTCTTTTTTTCATCTTTGATAATATAGTTAACCAGGCCAAGTATATATTGCCTTTTACCTTTAAATCCTTTCTACCTTTTTCATATTGACAATCATGGTTTTCTAAACCTCAAATGGTGAAAACAATACCTACTACTGATCTGGGTGGGACCTAGTCAGTAGGCCATGGGGAATAGCTAAAAATTCATTGTTCAATAGCATAAGATGTGATGGTCCCTGACATAAAGGGTAGTTTCTCCCCACAAAAGCAGTGAAATCATCAAGACTCAACTGGTTCAGAGATAAGGCATAGCTTCTAGGTAGCCTAAGGCATAAAAGCTAATTTGTTCCTCAGATTTTTCACTCTGGTATAAGTCAAGGATTTCCTTCTGACTAGCCATATTACTGTGGCAAATGTGAAGGCACGGAAAGATATGCCCAACTGAAATGATTCTGTATGTTTGCTGAATATACTTTCTATGCTATTGCAGAGTAAATTTTGTTTTGTTAAATGCCATATGGTTTTTGAGTATTTTGTTTCCTTATATTCCTGAGCCTGAACCAACAGACCAGACTGAGACAGCCCTGGCACAGAATGGCCAACATGCATCTTCCTACTCTTGAGCTACTACTGGAGGAAGTCACAAAACCACTGGGACCTTGACTGAGTCCACAACAAATTTACGTTATCTAATCGCAACCTATTCTCATTACTGAATGTCAACCACTGATGCTTCTGTGACTCTCTCTCTGTCTCTCTCTTCTCTCTCTGTTTCTCTCTTCTCTCTCTGTCTCTCTCTCATCTCTGTAATTTGTGGTTGTTTTAAGTTAACACAGAACAGTTGCAATGTTTAGATGTTTAGATAATACAATGTTTAGAGTGCTGAACCTGAAGCTGGGAAGACCCAGTTTCAAATCCAGCCTTAGACACTTACTAGACACACACATATGAGCTGTGTGACCCTGAGCAAGTCTCTTAATCCTGTTTGTCTCAACTTCCTCATCTGTAAGAGAAGGAAATGGCAAACCATTCCAGTACCTTTGTGAAGAAAAAACCCCAAATGGACTCTCAAAGTTTTGTACACCACTGAAATGACTGAACTGAACAAATCAGCATGGGCCCAGTAGTGATCCCAAGACGATTTAAATTTGACACCATTGTCTAACCACTCTCAGATCTCCTTCTCACTTTTTCTCTGCCAAAAAAAATACACAAGAGCTTTTCCGGGCCAAGATGGCGGAATGAGAGCAACTACTCACCCAAGCTCTTAGACAAACTCCTTCAGATATCTCTACAAAGAGAATCTGATCAAATTTTGGAAGTGCAGAATCCAATAGGCTACAGACTGTGGCAGATTCACAGATCAGAACAGACTGGAAAGTCTACAGGAAGGATCTGTTCTGCAGGGGTGGAGGGGCACACAGCATTCAGCACATCATGTCCCTGCTGCAGCAGGACCAAACAGGAAAGCCCCAGGGTGGTCTGAGGCAGCAGCAGCCAAAGGTGGGAGACCAGCAGAGCTGAGCAAGTGAGAGCTGTGGATAGAGCCCCAGGTATCTGCAGCAGTTGCACTTGAGACTATCAACCTGCAGATTAAATGCCTGTAAGTCACCTACTTGAACTTCTGGGAGTCAAAATGGTAGAGTTATCTGTAAATACTCTCTCTCCCTCCCTTGTTAAAAGAACCATAAAATATTTCCCCAGAAAAATCCCAGAACAGTGGGATCAGCAGAAGGGGTAAATAGTTACGTAGCACATGAGGCTAGGAAAATCACTAAAGAGTATTCCTCTTACTATGGTGGAGGACCAGAGCTGTCCCAGACAGCCCCACCTCAGCAAACAGGAAGATATCCAGAGCTCCAGGGGGGTGGAGCCTCATAACCACCAATACCAGGGGCCTACACATGCCTCAGTGCTCCAGGGGAAATGGGAAGACAATAGGTCAGCAGGGATCACTAGCCTCTGAGCTTGCCTTTGTTCTAGCTCAGCTGAGGAGATCTCCTGTGACCAGAACACCCCTTCCCCCACACTTAACAAGCTAGCTCCAGGGCTAATCCAGGGAAACATAAAAAGAAAGAATTCCCTTGGTCTGGGTTTTCCCACACCAGCCAGCTCAGCACCAAGTTCTTTAGTTTCTAAAGAACCAGAGGCCATAATACACAAAGTGTCATCATCATGAGTAAGAAGAAGCAAAGCAAGAAGGAAAAGATTATAGAATCTTTCTGTGGGGACAAGGACCAAAACACGAATACCAAAGAGGTCAGTATTGAGACTGTACTCCCATCTGAAACTTCAGAAAGGACTATGAATTGCTGATACGCACAAAAAGCACTCTTGGAACAGCTGAAGAAGGAAAAAGAAGAAAAAGTGGCCAATGATTTTAAAAGTATGAAAAAAGAATTCACTGAAGAGAACAGCTCTCCAAAAGGAAAATTTAACAAATGGAAAAGGAAGTACAAAAACCAACTGGAGAAAATAATTCCTTATTTAGTGCCATGCCAATCAAACTGTCAGATAATTATTTTCTAGAGCCGGAAAAAATAATATCAAAATGCATCTGGAAAAACAAAAGGTCCAGAATATCAAGGGAACTACTGAAAAGAAATGGAAAGAAAGGTAGACTAGCTCTACCAGATCTCAAATTGTATTATAAAGTAGAAATTATCAAAACTACTTGGTACTGGCTAAGAAACAGAAGGGTAGACCAGTGGAATAGGTCAGGTACTCAAGACACAGTAGGCAATGAACACAGCAATCTACTGTTTGATAAAACCAAGGACCTCAGTTTCTGTGATAAGAACTCACTGTTCGACAAAAATTGCTGGGAAAAGTAGATAACAGTGTGGTGGAAACTAGGCATAGACCAATGCCTGACACCATACACAAGAATAAAGTCCAAATGGGTACATGATCTAGGTATAAAGACTGATAGTATAAACAAATTAGTGGAGCAAGGAATAGTGTATTTATCAGATTTATGGAGAAGGGAAGATTTTTTGACTAAACAAGAGATAGAAAGCATTGTGAAGTGCAAAATGGATAATTTGGATTACATTAAACTGAAAAGTTTTTGTACAACCAAATCCAATGAAACCAAGATTAGGAGGGAAGCAGAAAACTGGGAAAGAATTTTTGCAACTGGTGTCTGTGATAAAGACCTCATTTCTAAAATATATAGAGAACTAAGTCAAATATACAAGAATACAAGTCATTTCCCAATTGATAAATGGTCAAAGGATGTGAACAGGCAGTTTTCAGAGGAAGAAATTAAAGATATATATAGTCATATGAAAAAATGCTCTAAATCACTATTGATTAGAGAGATGCAAATCAAAACAACTCTGTGATACCACATCAGATTGTCTAACATGACAAAACATGAAGATGATGAATGTTAGAGAAGATGTGGGAGAGTTGGAACACTAATTCATTGTTGGTGGAGCTGTGAGATGATCCAACCATTCTGGAGAGTACGTTGGAACTATGCCCAAGGGGCTACAAAAATGTTTGTACCCTTTGACCCAGCAATGCCACTTATAGGACTGTATCCCCAAGAGATCATAAAAATGGGAAAGGGTCCCACAAGTACAAAAATATTTATAGCAGCTCTTTTTGTGGTGGCCAAAAACTGGAAATCAAGAGAATGCCCATCAAATGGGGAATGTCTGAATAAATTATGGTATATGAATGTAATGGAATACTATTGCACCATAAGAAATGATGAACAGGAAGACTTCAGAGAGGCCTGGAAGGATTTACATTATCTGATGCTGAGTGAAAGGAGTAGAACCAGGACAGCTTTGTGCATAGCAACAACCACAGTGTGCGAGAGTTTTTTCTGGTAGACTTGGAACTTACTTCATTGCAATGCGAGGACTTAAAAAAATTCCCAGTGGTCTTTTAAGGCAAAATGCCTTCCATATCCAGAGAAAGAACTATGAAATTCAATAGCAGAATGTAGCAGATCATTTTCCTTTTTATTACATTTTGGTTTGTTATATGATTTCTCCCATTCATTTTAATTCTCCTATACAATATGACTGTGGTGAAAATGTATTTAATAGAAATGTATGTGTAGAATCTATATAAAATTGTATGCCATCTCTGGGAGGGAGTGAGGAGGTAGGGAGGAAGGAGGAGGAGGTAGGGGGAAAAAAATTTAAGTTATATGGTAGTGATTGTAGAACACTGAAAATACAAAAGAATAGTAAGAAAAATAAAGAGCTTTCCCATGGAAAAAAAATTTTAAAAATGCACAGGGTCCCTCTTTTTCTCTATGCTATATCTTATAATCTCTCAACATCTTCTCTTAGTCTCCTTTGATCCAATTTCTAGAAAAGAGGTCATTCTTATTGAGGTCCACTTTTCATTATTGTTATTGCCTTTGATCCCATGACATGTTTTCTCCAAAAGCTTACTCCTCTGATTCTTATACCACTTTAGGCAGGTCACTTAACATATATAAGTCTCAGTTTTCTCACCTGTAAAATTATGAGCACTGGACTAAATGGTGTCTAAGGTCCCTCCCTGCTCTAAATATATGTTGCCATGATCCCCTTTCTCTCTGATCATCAATTTCCCTTAGCTACTGACTCCTTCCCTGCTCCCTATAAACATAACCAGGTCTTCTTGTCCTTAAAAAACAATAACTGTCCAAAACTTGACTTAACACTGCATCCCCTTAAGCTATTGTTCTATGCTCTCTTTCCTTTCACAGTTAAACTCATCGTAAAAACCTTCTTCATGAATGACTCCCACTTCAACTCCTCCTCACTTCTCAGCTCCTTGCAGTCTGGTTTTGAATTTTACCATTTGTCTAATGTGCTCTCTCCAAGGTTCCAGGTTACCAGTGATCTTGCATAGATCCTGCAGCTTTTCCGAGTCCTCACCTTCTTTGCCCTGAATGCAGCCTATTATTTGCAGATCACTGGTTCCTCTTGACTGCACTCTCTCTTCCTCATGCTTCTCTGATATTACTTGCTGCTGAATATCCTCCTATCTGCCTGACTGCTCCTCTCCAGTATTCTTTCCCAGATTACCATTTGGGTGCTGTTCCCTAACCTTGAGTATTTCCAAGGCTCCCTCCTGGGTCCTCTTCTCTCTCTACAAGATCCCTTTGTGATCTCTTCTGCTTCCTGGGATGCAAATGACTCTCAAATCTCTAAATCCAGTCGCTTCTCTTTCCTGAGCTCCAGTTCCACATCATCAATTGCCTGCCTGACATGCCCACCTGGATCTCCAATTGAACATGTCCAAAATAGAACTCATTATCTTTTTCCTTGATCCCATCCCTCTTTCATATTTCCTTATTTTTATGAAGGATACTACAAATTCTTCTAGTTATCTATATCTCTGACCCTTGACCATTGCTTCTTCTTCATATCCTCTATATTTAATTAGTCGCCATCTCAGTAGAGTACAGGCACTCATCACCTTGCAAGTGGAACAATTCTATAGTCATCTAATTGGTCTCTTTCTTCCCATTCATCTTCTACGTAGTGGCCAAAATAATCTTCATTCCAGGCAGATAAAACAATGTGACTCAAAAATATTAGAGATGGAAACAGAGGATTGGAGGATAAGAATGAGGGTTAGTGGGTAGAATACATATGTGATAGCTAGAAATGTAAGTCAAAGTTGGAAAGGTCACATAGAACCACACTGTAGAGGACCTTGAATGTCACAATCAGGAACGTAAACTTTGTTCAATAAGTAAGCGAAAATTCCCAAACGGCTTAAAGTAGCACAACATTAGAAAGGTGACTCAAGCAGTGGAACAAATGCATGGCATATTGAAGACAAAAAGCACAGAAAGACTTGTGTTCATGTGATATTTTCCCCTATTACTCAATAGAAAATAAATACCTTGAAGTGAGAGATTTTATTTTTACTTTTTGTCTTTTGAAAAATTTTTTCCTTTTTAAATCTTTCCCTTCTCCCTACAGCCCTAACACTCTGTCTCACATACAGCAAGGGCTTATTGTTTACAAGGGGGAGGGAGTTGGAGAAGCATCTATTTAGCACCTACTATGTGGCAGGTAGGACAACTAGGTGGTGCAAGGAAGAGAGTGGCAGGCTTAGAGTCAAAAAGACTCACTGTCCTAAGTTCAAATCTGGCCTCACACACTTATTAACTGTGTGATACCAGGCAAATCGCTTAACCCTGTTTTTCTCAATTTCCTCAAATGTACAATGAACTAGAAAAAGAAATGGCAAACCATCTCAGGATCTTTCCCAAGAAAATCCCAAATGGGGTCATGAAAAGTGGGACATGAATGAAAATGACTCAACAACAACATGTTTTTCATAGTTGTACAGTGTGATGCCAATAACTGGGGATGGGAACCAGGAGGCCAAGGTTATCACTGTAGTTCTGCCCTGAGCGAAGTTTCTTCACTAGGTCTCAGTCTCATCCTTTGCAAAATGGGGAGGTGGAGCTAACTAATCTTGAGAATATCTTTCAACTTGAACATCTTGTGCTTGATATCCTAAGATTCTTGCCACCTAGAATGTTATATGTTACAGAGAATTACCCATGATATGTAGAGATTTATAACAATAGCTCATGCTTACACATTGCTTATAGGTTCACAAAGCATTTTACAGACATTTATCCAGTTAAATCCTCACAACAGACTTCTGAATTAGGTCCTATTAAAATTAACACCATTTCAGTGATTTGCCCAGAATCTCACAACTTGTCAGGATCAGAGGTAGGATTTAAATCCAGGTCCTTCTCATTGTAAGTTCATGGTTTTTTCCACCACATTGCTTCCGAAAGAGGTAGGTAGGTGGCACAGTAAATGGAATGCTAGACCTAGAGTGATGAAAGTCTGAATAAGGATCCAGCCTCAAGCACTTATTAGCTGTGTAATGCCAGTTCTCTGTCTGCTTCTGTTTCCTCAACTGTAAAATAGGAGTGATAATAATAGCACCTGGTTCCCAGAGGTGTTGTGAGGATTAAATGAAATAATGTTTTTAAAACATTAGTGCAGTGCCTGGCACATAGGAGGTCCTTAAGAAATGCTTGCTTATTTCCTTCCTTTTTTCCTGTATACCCTGGACAGGTATTATAGAAGTACAGGTGTGTTTCACTTGGAATTGAAGAAAAGGAGGTGACTGAATTATTTGAGAATCTTGCATTGTTTTCACATTCTTTCCACTATATGGCACCATTGATAGAGCTCTGGACCTGTAGTTGGGAAGCCCTGAGTTCAAATCCACCTCAGACATAAGCTGCGTGATCCTGAGCAAGTCACTTAACTTCTGCTTGCCTCAGTCTCCTCAACTGTAAAATTGGGATAGTAATAGCACTTGCTTCCCAGGATTGTTGTGAAAATCAATTGAGATAACATTTATAAAATGCTTTGCACACATTAAAGCTCCATAAAAGTGCTAGATTTCATTCTACCACAAATGACCAGTTCTCACCAATATTCTCCCAATGATGCTATGTGGCTTCAAGCCATGGAACAATATAGTCTTGGAAGAATCAAAATTACCGATAACCCAAAAAGCAAAGGAAAAACGGAAACGAGGAGACTAAGACACGTTACAAATAATGACTTCTTGCAGAGGTGACACACAAGACAATATCCAAGTTCACCTGGAAAAGAAGTGATCTGGTCCAGTAGAAAAAGTGAGAAACAATAGATAGGTATGGTGAAAACTCCACTCAGACCCCAGACATTGAGAGAACTAGTGCAGAACCTCAACTTGTTTGGGTGGTTCCTCTGTGGAGAATTTGTGGAATTTAATAGGCAATAATCACACAAGGTAAAAAGCACTAGGGACACAATAGCCCTGTTAATGTCTGTGGCACCTTGCTAAAAAATATAGAAGGATTCAGGAAGGAATTCTTCTACACAGACGAAGCCATGGATTCATCAAAGTATCAAAGAAATCAATATATAATGTATTCAGAAATCCTATTAAATATAAAGAAGATAATGAAAACACATTGGATTTTCATCTGGATGAACATATGGCAAATGTGGTTCTTGGGTAACAGCCCAATTCATTCAGAAACAGTTCAGAAATAAAAGTCACCCATCAGCATAGGAAAGAGACTGCATGATATTGAGGAAAGAAGACTGACCTTAGAGTGAGGAAGACTTGGATTCATATCCTGCCTCAGACACATGATAGCTGTGTGAGGAAGACTTGGATTCATATCCTGCCTCAGATCATGCTAGCTTCTCAATTGTCCCAGGCAAATGTTTAAGATTATTTCAGAGCAATGACCAGCCTACCATGCTGAGAGATCCCTATTCTTACGAAACCACAGGGGCAGATATACACACACGCATGTATATGTGTATATATATACATGTGTATGCATGTGTGCACACATGAGCACAATAAGTGTGTGTATACATATATAGACACATGCATATATATATACATAAATACACAAAAGTTTGTATGTGCATAATTTTGAAATCATATTGTCAAAATTCTGATAGCTTAGCACAAAAAATAATGCTATTTTGGCATTTATAAGTAAGATGCTTAACGGTCCCTTTTGGGAAACAATGATGTGTTTGGGAAGCTAGATTTTCCAGCTTTAACTTCCAGGAGTAATTATCCATACATGTAATTAAACTGATTATTGAAGATGCCTTGCAAATTACAGAGCTCGTGTTACTCTTTCTTTCTGATCCTAAAGTAAATGATGAAATGGCACCTGAACTTGTGAAATATTGAAACTTCTCCCTTCATTTCTGCCCTGCTTTTGCTTTCCAACTTGATTCCCAAGCATTTCATGTAATCAAAGCTTCTCAGAGTTGGAAGAGGACCTCAAATCTGATAAGCTATTGTTGCCAGTGCCTACTGAGTGAGGCAGAAGTGAAAGAAAATTCCTCAGACAGCTCAGTTTTCCTCCACTAGGTTAGTTCTGAAGTCTTCTGGAGAAACAGATCACCAAATGGACATAAGGATTTTGTTTCTTGTCACAGACTCTCCCTAAGGAACTTCGAGACAGCAAAACTCAGGGAAATAGGAAAACTCTTTAAGCTCAGTTTGACAATTCAACTGGTATTTATTAAGTGTCTCCTATGAGCTAGGACCAGGTACTTAGGATTATGTAACCTGTTGTTCAAATACCATTTCCATGTTACTATCTTCATTAACAAAGATTATTCAGTGCTCCACTCCTGAGGGACAGCTGGGTTTTTGATTTTGTTTTGTTTTTTGGTGCTTCCAGACTCTCTTCAGAAAGAGGCTCCTCAAGGCAGAGAAAGACCCTGAAGCCAACATATGAAGTAAACAACACCTTGATCATGTTCCTATTTTCAGTTTACTACAATTACAAAGACCAAAATTTAAAAAATAGACCCAGCCCTCAGGTAGCTGACTTCCCATTTTTTTTCCCTATTTTCCATGTAATCAGACTTTTTTGAAAGTGATGGTAGTAAAATTTCACACAATTTACTGCATAAAGCTAAGGCAAAATGGGCTTATATATACGAAATAATTAATTGTCTTCCAGCCACAGTGCTTTGCAGCTCCCACTACAGAGGCCTACCCAGGCCTTTTCTACCTTTTCCTCCCCATTTTCCATCTACATATGACCCTTAGAAATGACTGGCATGTTAATTTCTGGAACAATGACAACAATAAAACATTCCCTCTGAAGTACAAGGGGTTTACTGTATTACCCTAGGGATGGGGAAATTGCTATCAAAAGACAGATCATAGAATATAAAGAAACCTTAGAGATTGCCTAGTAGCCAGATTCTGCCTGAATATGAAAGAATGCTGGATTTTGAGGGACAGTACAAGAGTTAGTAGCCTAGCACAGTCAATTATTATCCATGTGGTCTTGGCAAGTTACCTAACATCTCTAGGTTTCAATTTCCTCATTTGTAAAACAAGAAGGTGAAACTAAATGATTTCTAAGTTTTCTTTCCAACTCTACATCCTACTATCCCTTATTTTAAAGATAAGCAAACCAAGACACAGACAACTGCAGTTATTGATAAAGTCAAGCCAAGACCCACGTGCCCTAATGCCCACCTATATGCTCTTTCCACTAAGAATTTTCAAGGACTTCTGATAAGATAGCCTTAGGAATTCTGGGAAGGGTAAGGTCTTAATACAATGAAAATGAAGTTAAAGATGGGAAAATTTTCCATTCTCATGGGGGTGGGAGATGGGAAGGAGAGTCATTCAGGCACTGGGAGCAAGCCCAGGTTTGAAAAATGCCCTCAAATCATACCTAAGGAGTCAGTTGACTGAGATTTAGGGCTACCCTTACAAAAGGATGTAATTACATTTATTTCTATAGTTACATTCCAATAGTAGAAAACTCCAGGCAAGTGAAGGAAGATGGGCCATGTTTCCACATTTCCAGATTCAGTCTGCCCTCTTGTGTTGCTTTAGGGAAATCTTGAAAGCTGTCTTCAAAGTATAGGAAAAAAAACATGATGCCAAAACTAAAGACTTAACTTTGGATACTGTCTAAAGCCACAAATAAGCATTAGATAATTATGGAATTGGGCTTGTATCTATACTTAGCTTGTCAAGCATAATCATATGTTTGAATTCAGGTCTCCTTGGCCCATTACCTATCAGAAGAGATACGTGCTATAAAGCAAAGAGACCTGATCAGGGAGATGCTAGGAGATGCAGGCTGTACTCTAGGTTAAAAAGAGAGCTTCTTATATGATTTTTAAGCTAGTTATTTCATCTTTTTGGGTTTCAAGTTTCTCATTTGTAAAATAATAGCCATAAAAGAGATAATAATAGCAATAATGATAAAGTCAATCTGCAACTTACGTAGGGGTAACAATCCTAGAAAATCATGCTAAAGTCAACAATGCAAATGCTGATACATTGAATCTATGAGAAATAGGGGTTAGGTTCCTGCAGTCACCAAAACTGTAATCTTTTGCTAGAGATTGCTGAAAATATACTTTTCTGAATACAATTCTTTGTGACAAAAAAATTAATTCTGAAAATATGCACTTTCCTTTGTACCATGAAATAACCCATAAAATTCAGTAGACAAAATAAAACTGGTAACATGCAAAACATTTTTTCTCTCTATTAATTCCCTAGATTTCTGTGATCTTTTGAGCAAATATCTCAAAAAAAACCCCATTGATTTCAGACAATATTCACTTTTCACAATACATGAAATATACAATGCAATAAATACCACACAGCATATAAAATTCTTAAAACTAAAGCAATTTTTAACCTGAAACTTACCTTCCACTATGTCAGATGGTGATGAGGGCGGTATGAAAGCTATAAACCTCTCTACTGTGACTGCCCTCTGAAAACCAAGGGAGAGGCTGCTGGGACTTTATTTGCTGCTGTTGGAAGATACAGAGACTGGCAAGTCTTGACATCACTTCCAATACTCAATCCTTTGTGGCTGGTGGATGGCACTGGAGATTGTGAAGGATGTATCACCTTGAAATAATTCACCAGTGAATTATACTTCATGTTTCATTTTAGGTCCTTAAGAGTCTCAGAGTATGGAAGCATAGCATAGATGAGTTGACATTTAACCGTGAGACTGCCTAGTAGGATACCAACCACCACATAAACCTACACTCACAGAATCTCTCATTTTTTTTCTCTACTGTGCATAGCTGTGAATATGTGTGGTTGCCAACGTGAATGCTTGAAGTCTTCAAAGTTAAATAGAAGGTTGAGGATTGACTCTGTGTATACACACACGTATATATTGTTTTAAAGTTTGCAAATCTCTTTATATGTGTAATATATGTGATTTGATTATTATAACAACCCTGTGATATAGGCACTACTATTATCTTCATATTACAGATGAAGAAAATGATGATAAGCAATTAAGTGTCTTACTTAGGGCCAAATATCTATTAAGGGTCTGAAGCAAGATTTGAATTAATAATCTTTGAATTCCAAGTCCAATGCTCGATACAATAGGTCACCTATTCAGGAATTTATCCCTCTACTTTCCAGTTCCAACATTCTGTGTTCTCTGGTTTCTTCTGACTTTGAAAATCTATGGTTCCAAAGTAGATGACCATCAACTGGAGAAATGGCCAAAAGAGTTGTGATATTTGAAGGTAAGGTAGTATTACTTGGCCATAAGAAAGAACAAATACGAAAAAATCAGAGAAGCACAGGAAGACTACTATGAACTAGTGCAAACTGAACTAAGCACAAACAGGAAAACAATATACAGTGTGAATGGAAAGAAAAACAAAACCATCAAAACTGAATTCTGTGAAAGTATGACAAAGATTGGCCCTGAAAAATGAATGAGTCAATGAAAGAACATTAAGTACTTATTATGTTTCCAGCACTGGACTTAGCAATGACACACAAATACAAGAGAGATATTGCCTATACTATAAAAGCTTACATTCTAATGAGGAAAACAGTACATTTGAAGAAGTTGGGGCCAAGAAAGTTTGGATCTGGGGGGTGGGGGGGAGTGGTGTCACAGGATTTGTGAGTTGATCGAGAGGGCAGTCAATTTGTATACCCTTCCTAGAAGCAAAGATAGTATTGATTTGTTTACTAAGGCAAGAGCAAGAGGTTGAAAGTGGGGAAATGTTGCCGTGAGGCAGCAAGCAGAGGACAAGGGAGCCTGTATGGGCAGTGGAATGAGAAAGGGAAGCATGGTCTGTGAGGATGTGAGGCCAGTTAGATTTTGTGGATGAGTTTGCTGTGTTCAGTCTACTTTGTCATGTTGTTGGCAAGTTTGGCAGATTAATATCCTCATATTAAAGAAGTGACTTCCCCACTAAGGTTACAGGATAGTAAGTGGCAGAGCCAGAACTTCAATTCAAATCTCTTTATTTCTAGTCAAGTGATCCTTTGCTGATGTCTTCTTCCTTCATCTGACCTCCCCAGAGCCCATGTCATACAACGGCCATATGTCTCCCTACCTAAAGAGCCATCCGGGTCTATTCTATCTGCTTAGTTACAAATCCAGCCACTTAGGCCCCAAATGAGAACTCTGTAAGTGTGTGAATTAAATTTCCAGCAACTGAAGATATAGATTCTGGGATCCAAAGTTCCATTGAAATGGACACTGATCCAGGTGGAGAGAAGATACATCAGGCAGATAGCAAAGTGGCCTTGTTGGACAACTGGATAGAATTTGAAGGTGAGGAGAATACATTTCCTTCCCTTTTTTGTAAAAGTAGGGGACTCTAGGTGTGGAACATAAGCTATAATGTCAAACTTGGTAGATATATTGGTCAGTTTTGCTGAACTGCTTCTCTCCTTTCTTTTTTTCTTTCTTATAAGGCATCGTTTCTCTCTGGGAAGAGGAAAGGGACATACGTATTGAGAAATGAAGGTGATATAAAAAGAAAATGTAGCTATAAGACATTTTAAAAGAAAGTATAAGAATCTATGGTTTAATAAACTTGAATGGGACACATTTCAGGAACTTCATATTTCTGCATTTTGCTGCGCAGTTGTCATCTTGGTCTATGTTTCTACAATGATCATTCCCAGCAGGGTCCATCAACATATTTAAACTAATAAATAATTAGATAGAATTTTAGATTCACTTTGAGATTCTGATTGTATTTATATGGAGTTATTCTCTTCTGGGTGTCTATCTAGGGCATTGCTGACATTATGAGAGATTTTTATCTTTTTCTGTTTACTTAATCTTTTAGCCTTACTTCTCAGGCTCCCCTCTGTGTTAGGATGAAATTCTGCACACTCCTGGCAGAAGTGCTTTTGCCTTATATGATCCTGGCTTGTCTGATCCAGGATTTTTCTGGTACATACTTCAAATACTGAATGCTGTTATTTTTCAAAGATCATAGGGATGGTTTGAGTCAAAGTATTTCAGAGGGCCCTAGTTGGTCAGAATAAGTGACTAATGCTGACATCCTGGGCTTTCTAGGATCCATTCCTCAATTTGTCTAAGTAACACAGTTGTAGACTTGGCCCTGGGTAACACTCCAGGACACAAGGAAATATGTAAGTAGTAAGACTGCAGTAGGCCTTTGTCAGGAAACTGAAAGGCTCAGTTGACCTAGCCCTGTACTGGGTCAGGGCTAAATACCCAACTCACTCAAGAGTACCTCTTATCTAGTGCTGCTCTTTGACTGGCTATTTCTACTTTGCTCTGGGAAAACCTGAGCTTCTGCCTTAGTTCTATTTGGATCCCCAGTTCTGATTCCTTTGAAAGGTCTCATGTTGCTGGCCTGGGCCTAGGGCTACATCCACAACCATGGACTACCCAGTGCTGAGTTTCCGCTCTAGTTCCATTCAGAGTTCTGGGAACTGAGTCTCAAGTCTGACCTTTCTTGGAAACCCCATGCTATTTGCTGGCATGGGTCCAGGGATGAGCCTTCAATCCACTCTGAACTACCAGGTTGCTGGTCTAGTTCTGTTCTGGGTCCAGGACTGGGTCCACTATCCCCTCTTGCCAACTCAAAAGCTGCAGATCTAGTTCTTTTCTCTCTATCTGGTTCCACTATATATTCTGAGAAACCCAAGCTGTATAACCAACACAGGGCCATCCTGCTGGCCTAGCCATGTTCTCCACTTGGGGAGACCATGCCCCATACCCTGCTTGGGGCCCTCAGCATTGGGTCCATGATATTAACCCATCTGGGAGACCCTCTGCTGCCTATTCAAAGAGCTGGGGCCTGACTCTGTGATATTCACCCACTTCTTTTACACAATTCATACTCATGTGAGTCACATTTGTGATATGGGGCTGAAAAGATTCCCTCCCCCTGTAGCTTTTCTTTAGCCCTCCTTATGACACTTGAGCCTAGAAGTATCTGACTAGAACTTTAGATTCTCTAAGGATAATTTGGACATCCTAAAGCATACAAAACAGACTTCCACTCAGATCTTAAGTTCAATGAAAACTCTAAGCAACCATATCATGTTAAGAGTTTCAAAAGAAATTGAAAAATAATGAAATTAAAAACCCACAATTTGGACTTCAAAGTTATAAAATTTGTTTTGTTGCATAACACAGACCAGAAAATATTTTTAACCAACCTTGTGATTTCATTACATTAGGAAACTCCCATCAAATAATCTTTGTCTACCAACCTCTGCCCTTCAAGAGTTTCTTGAGATGCAGAAGTTAAAGCACTTATCCAGGGTCACGTAGTATGTGTCAGAAGTAGGATTGAACCCAAGTCTTTCAGACTTTGAGTATAGATTGCTATTCACTACGCCCCCACCTGTAGTACCTCTCATATACATATAATATAGGTATAATTAACTAATATAGGTATAATATTCATATATATTACATATATCTACACTTAAGAGTTCTCCAAATTGTTATGGTTAAGGCTGGAATATAAATGAGAAAAATAATAGCTAATATTTATGTAACCCTTATTGTGTGCCAAGCACTATGCTAAGGACTTAAAGTATACCTCATCTGATTCTCACAACACCCCTGTGAGAAAGGTGCTATCATTATCCCTACTTTATACTTGAAAAAATGGAGACAGACATGAGTTAAAATCATACAGCTAGTGAATATCTGAGGCTGGATTTGAACTCAGGCCCAGTGCTCTGTGCACATTGGCACCACCTCTTAGCTGTTTTTATTCATTTAATCTATTACACAATAGGAAAGCTTTCAATGTTGATTTGGTATCCCTTTCTGGAAGCACTGTAGCATAGTGAATATAGTGCCAGACTTGCACTGGTGAGTTTAATTACTATGAGTTTCAGTTTTCTCATCTGCAAAATGGGGATATTAATAGCCTCTACCTCACAGAGTGATTTTAAGGGCCAACTGAGATAGCTCAAGCCCTTTGCTACTATTAGCTCTCATCATTATGTTTGAACAGTCAGCCATCAACCATCATTTGGAGGTTCATAGCTGAAAAGCTAGCTCTGTCTGCTAGTAGGCATGGGGCTGAGCTCAAGGAATCCAGTGCACAGAGAAGTGGAAAGCTTCTGCAAAAACAATAAACCCAGAGATAGATCAATAATTCTGGACTCAGTTATGTGTCAAGAGGCTTACAAGACTTAAAGGGGGATTTCAGGACTCACTATACTGTTACAATACTTGGTATATAAGTTCCAGGTCATCCCTACTGTGGCCTGTTCATAGATCCTCAAGATTTGGAGTAAAATGAGAACAAACACGGGTTGGGACTGTTTTGTCATTGTTTCTAGGGTTGTGAGTAGGCACATACACAGGTATATTGGGTCTTTTAATGTAGGTAGGATAGATATTGTGCACTAAAGTCAGGAGTATGCTGATAAATGGTTAACAATTGGCTGTCTGAAAAGTAGGGCACACTTTGAAGTTTAATCTGCATTATTTACATTTTCTCCATGCTTTCTTAAGTCTGGGCAATCAACAAAACTGCAAATCAAATCCTGATTTCCAACATGAGCTGATTTCTGAGGTCCAAATGCTCACACTAAAAATTTGTCAGTTGGAGCCAAATGGAGTGGCTTCAGTATGCCCTGACTAAAGGGGTCTGTAATGCTAATGAGAGTTAAAGACCTTCCCCACTCATTCATGGGCCTGACCATTAAGGGAAGCTTGATTAGGGGAGATGTTTTTTGGTGTTGTTGGAAGGTCCGCAGCTTTTGTTTATTTCTAAAGAGGCACTGGTTCTCAAGGGCTGTGATGCCCTCTGGCTCTGAAAAGTGTATGTACACTCTGAGGTGAGCTTTCACTTTGGGAATTACTCATTGGAAGTGCTGGTTTGGCCAGATGAGACTCTGGGCAGCTGCTAAGAAGTCCCCTGGTTTTGAAAGCACAGATGTTGGTGCTTCTCTCTCTTAACTATGCAGGTATGCTCAGACAGTTGGATCTGTCTGTTAATTGGTGATGTATGTCACAGTCAGATTGTTCATTGGAAGTCCTTTCAGTTGATCTCTCTGAAGTTCAGGGTGCTGATTTTTTTTCCCCTGAACTGAGTGAATGATATATGTGCTTGATTAAAGTGATTGTTTACCTTCAAAATTGCTTTCCTTTTATAAAAGCAGATCTAAGAACTTGTACAGCACGGCCTTCTGTGTATATTGGGATACTTGATGTTACATGGTCTTAGAAATATATGCACATAGGGATGGAGCCCGATTCCTCTGCTTCCTTCTGTGTAGTGTCATCTACTGAAGGAGCTGTCATCACTTAGTTTCAGGTCAGGCAGTGATGGTCTTAATTACCAAGTTCTACCAAGCTATTCATATACATGGTGATTGGCTGCATAGCCAACCAGCAATAAGGCCAAGAATAAGTCAAAATTGTTGAGTATGTCCTCATTTTTCCTTCTCCAAAAATTCAACATAAGAGAATGATTTTAGGCAATGTCTGACTTTGTAGCTTGAATGAAAGTACAATAGTTAATAAGGGGAATCCTTAGATAGCATTTTATTGTTTCTCCACTATCACCACCATGTTGTGAGTCACCAAAGGAATAAGTGCCCTTTCATTCTAACTCTGGAATGATAATGAAGTCCTGGTTCTTCCACCTACTATCCCGTGATCTTGGAGGGAAGTTACTTCTCTGATATGAGGATATTAATCTGATTCCAAGACCTGAATTCTATTCATCTATCACAGCCACCTAGTTGTCCCTTCCATTTTAATTTGATTTTGATACTACTGGTCTACACCAGGGTTATCACACTCTAGCTGGAGGACCAAATTCTTAGATTGTAATCCATACAGAAATAGATGACAGGGTCAGGCTGGGAGTTTGCCCATCCTTGCTCTGTGCTAATGAGAAATAGTCATGGTTTGGAGTCATTGTGGACCATGAAATAGTGTATATGACAGCTCACTCCTCACTCCTCTCTCCCTTCCAGGGAAAGGTGGGAGTGGAAGGGTAGGGGGATACATATGCCCTCATAGACCATTCTCTCTGCTTAATGAACTGGAATGAGACAGGACTTTCTCACTATTCCCTCTTATTTCCCATCTTTCTTTCTTTCTTTCCCTTCCTTTTGCTGAGTACAGAAGGAAGAGAGAATTCATCCCAAGGAGCCCTCACTCAGTACAGTGCTCTCTAGCTGTACTATATCTATGGTTACAACCAGCTCATTCTTCCATGGGAAAATGAAAGTGATGTCCCAAAGTTAGATGTAAGGTTCTGCATGTTGGAAGAATCATTTAAAAATATACAGACAAAATGGCTCACAAGACACCCTTGGCTTACCTCAATCAAGTCAACATATGTAGTTTTAGATTATATATTCCCTGTAACATAAAATATTAACAGTCATTCCCTCTCCACCTCAAAATAGCAATTAAGATCATACACAAGTCAATGGAGCTTGAATTCAGATGAACAAAACATAAGTACAACAGTAAAATAGCAGAAGAGAAGGAAAAGAAGGTATAACTGAAAGGCTAGAAAGGGGGAGTAGGAATGAAGATGAGAAAGATGTCCCCCCAGCTCCTTTGAGTGATGCCTGGGGAGGAAGGACAGAAAGTCTCCTCCTATTCAAAGCTCTTCCATTTTGGTCATTACCTTACTCTCTGCTTGCAGTGGTGTTCTCTCACTCCCACTGAAACAAGTCTCATCTATATGTGCTAGAGGTTCTCCCATCTCCCCAGGCCATGCTAGGCTCCATTCCAAGCCACTGTACTCTAACTTTGTATGCTTCTGAGGTCTCATACTGTCTAGTCTCCAAACCTACACTACTGCTCTCCATGACTCTGTCTTTAGTTCTTGGACTCTTATCCTAGCAGACTATTAGCTCTTCCTCTCTGCCTTACAGGTGGGAGAGCCACAGGATAACAAGATGTACATAAATGAAAAATTAAAAGGAAATTTGAGGACACCTAGTTCAACATTTTCATTTTACAGACTAAAAAAACTGAGACCCAGAGAAGTAGTAAGTGACAGCTTTTCTATGATCTATGATCAAAAGGACCTGCTATTGGTCATGAAGGATACTAGGCAACATGATAAAAAGTGATCATGGCATAACATATTTTCCTCATGCCATTAGGACAATAGCTAGAATGTATATGTCCATAGTCAAAAGGACAATGCATTTAGCCACTTTCAATGAATTAGGTCTATCTAATGCTATACTAGTAAATGTTTAGGAACTGGGTCTCTAAAAAAGATAATGTATTCAGGATACACTTTTGAGTTTCATCTGCATTATCACCATTTTCTCTGTCCCTTTATTAAGTCTAGACAATTAACAAAACAATACATTTCACCATGATTTGGAGCATTTGCCAATTTCTGAGATGTAAACGCTCACATTAAACAATTAACAATCAGCCTTTCTGATCTGGTTGGAGCTGACTGTAACTCACTCCTGGGCCTGTCCATACTTCTAAAAATGTCCCTTATATTTGTATCAAGAAGCGGGCGAACAAAGATGTTCCTACACTGTGTACCTTTGCCATATACTGACTATGGGATATCAGACAAATTGTTTGATCTCTCCAGGTTTCATTTTTGCTTTTTGTAAAATAAGGAGATTGTAGCAAACGATGTCTAAAATCTTGTGTTGTCCTAATGTTCCACAAATCCCATTCCTTTCCCTCCAAACCAAACCAAGCAAACCTATGCCCTTGCATTCAAGCTGGTATTTTTTTTTTTTTATGCAGTCAGGGTCATATTAAACTTTTGGATGTGGCTTGGAATTTCCTAGGAAGGAAATGAGAGTGCAGACAGCACAGTGACACATCATTGTTTCCATCCTGTCTCAGATTTTCTCTAACATTTTGCTCCTTATTCTTGACATGTCTTTGAATTAATGAGACCTTCCTTCCAAAGTGCTTTTCCAGATATTCTGTCTATCTACAAAACATCTGTTAGATGGGACAGGTAGCCTTCTATCTGAAGATGCTGACATTGTAACATGCTTCAGAATTCATACCAAAGCCCAGAACCATAACTCTGATTTCCTGATTTTTAATTCTCTGTCCTTTTATGTAGACTAGACTCCCCAGTTCCACTTCTTAAACCCTTGAATGTTAACACTGCTCACCCATATAAAGGAGAGCTCCATCCACATAGGATCTTTTGTATTGGCAATTGAAGGGCATAGGAAGTGGACAACACTTGGGTAAGATATTGTGGGAGGTTTTGATGCAAAGACAAACGCAGACAAACAGACCCCTTCTGGGCTACTTGTTCAACTCTAAATTGCTCTGGAAGTCCCTGAAGAATGACTGATTACTTCTTCCTTCAGGATTCTAGGGAACCCTAAGGGGTTGTGGTTTCTAACACTATCTCCTCCTAATACTAGTACAAATCTAATACTCTCTCAGCCAATGTATACCTCTTTTCCATTATTAACCAACCAGTTAATATCAATTAAGTTCTATAAAATTGTAAGTTTTATGAATTCACTGAGGAGGTATGGGAAAGGCAGAAGTTATTAAAAAATGCTCCAAATCAGGAACACATTCTCCCCTTCCATATACAAGATCCCCAGGGAGAAAAGGTCCATGCTTAAAGCATAAGGATAATGTGGTACATACTTAAAAAAAGACACGGGGCTAAGGGATGCCTGAGAGTTGGGCTCCATCATAGGATCACAGAGGTATAACTGGAAGGGAACTCTCTTTTTTACGTAGGAAGAAACTGAGACCCAGAGAGGCTGCATATTTTGCCCACAGTCACACTAGTATCTGAGACAGAATCTGAACCCATATCTTCACTTTAGGTGCACAGCTCAATCCAATAAGCTGATCTGAGTTCCCTTCCAGTCCTAAATTTCTGTGACATCCCCTCAGTCACTGTTCCTGGCTGTCTTCAACTATCAGCTCCATGTGGGTCAGGCATTTCCCTTTAGATCAAGAGAAATGAGTCTTATAGTCTCCCAACTTGGACCATATACCCTTCCTCAGAGGGCAGATTCAAGTTCCCATCTCAACCTAACTAATCTCTTGATTTCTCCTTAAAGCCTCCCCTCATACTTAAACATTCTGATTTCCTCTCCACTGCCATCCTAAAATGTTTTAATCCACAAAGTATCAAGATCTAAACCTTAACCATTCCCTGGACCAGCCATCTACATTTACCATGCATTTAATTGAAGTTCTGCGCCACCTGGTGGCCACAAGGAACAAGAGCATCCAACTCCCTCAAAGTTCCACACATCTGGGGAAGTTTCTACTTACACACCCTCAGCATGAACCAGGGGTTCTGTGAGTCAGGGAGCCCTTTAAATAGAAGAGAATCTGACAAAACCTTTGGACCCGTTCTAATAATAATTTTAAAAATGTATATCGTAATTGAAGAAAATAGTAAATTTCATTTAAAAGTCAATGAAAATAATTTAGATGTGCTCCCCACCCTCCCCCCATCCAAGACCCTTTGCAATTTTTCACAGATTCCCATTGGTCCATGGTTAAGAAGTCTTGATCTAGGTCATTGCTAGAAGAGGCTGTAATGGAGGGGAATCCAACCAAGTAAGAGGTCTGACCCTCTCTTGGTACATGAACCTTAGCAATAGGGAGAAGATATTTTTTCCCCTGGCTGTGTCTCACAAATCATATCATGAGGCTCTGCTAAAACAACATGATGGAATCAGGGATTTTTTTTAAAAATGAATTTGTTATTCTGGTGTAGAAAGCTCCTGATAAGGAACTCCCTGTGTCCATGCAGATGAGCATATCCTTATCAGCTTGCCTATGGCACTCACAGATTGACTTGCCCAGGGTCACATGGCTAAAATGTTTTGAGGTAAGACTTGAACCCAGGTCTTCCTGATTCTGTAGTCAGCTTTCTATCCACTATAACATATTATTTCCCAATAAAAGTAATGATAGTAACAAAAAGATAAGATCTAACCATCATAGAGTGTGATGATTCAAGATACAGTACTTAAGAAATCACCATTTCCCTGCAGCCACAGATTCACTCTGCTGCTTTATTCATATTATCTATATGACCTTGGATTTATATGGTATCCTTCTCAAGAGTATTTTTATAAATATCATCTTGTACATTTGCAAAGTATCTCTTTGAGGTAGGGCAAGTCCTTTTTATGCATAAGATGCTGATGCTATAAGGAGCCAATTAATATTAAAGCCCAGAACGAGAACTCAGATCCCCTCACTTTCTGTTGCATGTTTTCTTCCATGGACTACCCTGTGTGATTCCATCCTTTACCAGGTAGGTGGTTAATTCTGCCTATGATGTGCTACACAATAGAAGGCAATGAAGTAGGTACTATAGATATTATTCCTCATTTATAAATGGAGCAACTGAGGCTGAGAGGTGAATGATCTTAAAAGACACACTTACCCTCACTATACAAGTTGTCTTACACTTCAGAGGAGCTTAAATCTCTTTCTTCTAACTTCATGGAAAGATCAACAAAACATTTATCAAAGGCCTAGTATATTCTGGCAAACACTGAATATACAGATAGAATTTTGAGGTGGAAGAGATCCTTAGGTTTAAAGGCATTGAATGTAAAGCCAAGGGGTTTGAACTAATCACATACTTCAAAAGAATTTGTGGCCTCACTGATGTGGATGAGAGTCAGTGTGGCACTGTAGATAGAGAGCGATCTTCCAACTTTGATTCAAGACCAACCTCTGACATAGACTGCTGTCTGACAATAGGTAAATTATTTAATCCCTCAGTGCCCCAAGCCAACTCCTTAGAACACTAAATTGCAGAGAAAATACATACTTCTATGCATTGGTAGAAACAGTTTCCTCACTGAGAGTTCCCTACGCCAATGAAATCACAGGTCTAGTCAAAACCAAAAGCACTGAGGGGTGTGGGGGTTCTCTCCTGTAGCCCCGTGACTTCCTGCCCTTATTCACATTTCTCACTTATCTTCAATCTCTCTTAGTCTATTGGCTGCTTCTCTATGGACCACAAACATACCCATGTCTGCCCATGCTCTGAAAAGCTTCATTTGACCCATCTGTCCCCACTAGCTCTCATTCTGTATTGCTTCTCCCTCTTGTGGCTAACTCCTTGAGAAGGTCATCTATAATTGATGCCTCTACTTCCTTTCCTCCCCATCTTTTGAACTCTCTACAGTCTGACTTCTGACCTCATTATTCCACTAAAGCTGCTCTCTCCAGAGTTACTGATGATCTTTTATTTTCCAAATCGAAAGGTCTCTTTTTAGTCCTCATCCTTCATGAACTCTCTGCTTGCCTTTGACACTGTCAATCATACTTTTCTCCTTGGTGCTCTCTTCTCTCTTGATCTACAGATTACTAACTCCATCCTGGTTTTTCTTATATTTGTCTGACCCCTCTGAACCTTTGTCTAGGTCATTTGCATTAAAGTTGACTGTCCTAACACTTCCTTTCTGGGTCCTCATCTTTTCATTTGGCTTATTGCAAATGTCTGTCCACTCCAGTACCTCCTCCATTTAGTTGTCAAGTAGTCTTCCCAAAGTGCAGATCTGACCATTTTGCTGCCCTATTTAACGAACTCCAATGGTTCCCTGTCAAATATAAAACTCTGTTTGGCTTTCAAAAATTCTTTAAAACCTCTCATAGACCTTTCATGGCCATCTAGTACATTGATGTCATTGCTGTTTCCCACACTCCATCTCCCCAAACTCTGGACATTTTCACTGACTGTTCCCCATGCCTAACATATTTTCCCTGTTTATCACTTTCTCCTCATTTCCCTCCTCATGTCCCTGCTAAAATCCTACCTTTTACAGGAAGCCTTTCCTTGATCCCTCTTAATGCTAGCTCTTTCTCTCTGTAGGTTACCTCCAATTTATATATAGTTTGTTTGTATACAGTCATGTGTATGTGGCTTCTCCCATTAGAATGTGAAATCTTTGAGCGCAGAGACTTTCTTTTACTTTTCTATGTATCCCCAGTGCTTAGGACAGGGCCTGGAACAGAGAAAGCATCTAAAAAATGTTATCTGATCAACTGACTGACTTCCCTCTGGGCCATACAAAACAAGGTGAATATCTCTTTGACGTCAAATATTTGAAGATAGCCAGCGTCCTCATTCCTCTTCCCACACCCAAGTTCTTCTTCTGGCAAAATCTCCCCCATTTCTTTAACCTATTCTCTTAGAGCATGAAGTTAAGACCTTTTACATTCTGTAGTTGTTGAGTTGTTTCAGTTGTGTCAGATTTTCCATGACCCCATTTAGGGATTTTCTTGGCAAAGATACAGTACAGGGGGCAAATAGGGTTAAGTGACTTGCCCAGAGTCACGCAGCTAGTAAGTGTCTGAGGCCAGATTTGAACTCTGATCCTCTTGACTCCAGGGTGGACAGTCTATCCACTATACCACCTATCTGCCTGTTTTGCTTTCCCAGTTGTCATCTAATTCTTCTAATGTGATATCAATCATAAACAAAGTACTCCAGACGTGGACTGACCAAGGCATTATTCTTTGAGAGGGACATTGAGGAGAAGCTGGAGAGAATCCAGAGCAGTGTAACCAGAGTGGTAAAGAGAAGGCCTCAAGTTCACTGCATAACAGGCTGGAGCGATTTGAAGGAACTGGAGCGATTTCTTTTTTCTTGGAGAAGAGAAAACTAAAAGTTTGGGGTTGAGGGTGCCATGATAATTATCCTCAGGTACCTGAAGGACTGTTGGGTTGCTCATTCTTACTGATCCCAGAAAGAAGAAAGGAGCAATGGGGAACTCAGGCAAAGAGGGAAATTGAACTCTGATATGAGTGAAAACACTCTTGACAATGATTTAAGCCCCAAACCAGAATGGACTGCCTCTCAATGCAGTGGGCTCCTTTTCATTGGAGAACAAAAAATCTGGATGACCACTTGGTAGGCATGTCGTAGAAGGGAATCTTTTTCAGATATGTGGCTGGACTTGATATTTTGTCCTTGAAGATGCTTCCAACTCTGAAATTGTAGATTCCTCAAATATTTGAAAAAGTTGTTACATTAAAAAATGGATTAGACTTCTCTTGGTTATCCCTATTGGGAGTAAGGAAGAATAATAAGAGGAAAATTCTAGGGAAGAAAATTTTGGCTATTAAAGCAAATGCATATTATTTAGTGGTGACTTAAATTCAAGGGACTGGCCTAGGAAGGCAAAAGATTCTCCCTTACTGGAAATTTTGAGCAGAAGATGGAAAACAAAAAAATCATGGATATTGTGAAAGAGAGTAGATGAGTCTTGAGGTCCCTTCCAATACTGAATTTCTGTGACTTTGAAAAATAGTGAAGGAAACAAATACTTTTTTTCTGGCAGGAATTCTTACTATTGCCATCAGAGGGCAGTAGAGTATTTTTTAAATTGAAAGACTAGGCAGTACAATACAGAATAGTACAGTATTATCTGTGGCTTTCAAAAGACCACTGATAGTAAGTATGATTAACATTAGGACATTGAGATCCTCGCATGAGGTCATCATCATTTTTCCGTACCCTGTATAAAATTTGTTTTTAAGAAAAACTGTACCCAGTTTTTGCCACACTGTTATCTGGTTTTCCCAGCAGTTTTTGTCAGTGAGTTCTTATCCCAGAAGCAAGGGTCCTTGGGTTTATCAAACAGTAGACTGCTATATTCATTGACTACTGTGTCTTGAGTACCTAATCTATTCCACTGCTCTACCCCTCTATTTCTTAGCCAGTACCAAGCGGTTTTGATGATTGCTGCTTTATAACACAATTTGACATCTGGTAGGGCTAGGGTACCTTCCCTACCATTTCTTTTCATTAATTCCCTTGATATTTGGGACCTTTTGTACTTCCAGATGAATTTTGATATTTTTTTCTAGCTCTAGAAAATAATTATCTGGTAGTTTGATTGGTATTGCATTGAATAAGTTAATTAATTTAGGTAGAACTCTCATTTTCTATTATATTAGTTAGGCCTACCCATGAACAACTGATGTTTTTCCACTTTCTTAGATCTGACTTTATTTGTGTGAAAAGTCTTTGGGTTTTTTGGTTTTTTTCATGATTTCTCCCATTCATTTTAATTCTTCTATGCAACATGACTGAGGTGAAAATGTATTTGATAAGAATGTGTGTGTAGAACCCATATAAAATTGCACACCATCTCTGGAAGGGAAGAGGGAGGAAGGGGGAGAAAATCTAAGATTTATGCAAGTGATTGTAGAAAACTGAAAACAAATAAGCTAATTTGAAAATAAAGAAAGATTATGCCTTTCCCAGTCTTTCTAAATCTCAGTGCACTTTCTCTTGATCATCTCCAATTTATTCTGTCTATATCTAATCAATAGGTCACAGTTGACATCTTGTCTTTCCCATTAGGCTGTGAGTTCTTTGAGAGAAGATTTAAAAAAAAAAAAAACCACTTTCTTTTGGACTTCCTACTATATGTCAGGCCCTGGGCTAAGGGGCTGGCACGTAATGATGCTAGTTGACTGACTGACTCATCTGAGTTCTCATAGCTTAGAGAAAGATAAAGTTGAAAAAAACTCAGTATCATCTAGTCCTACTGGTACAGGTACAAGAATGTTCATTATGACACTGCAGACAAATAGTCTTCTGCTTGAGGCCTTCTGGGAATGGGGCCACTTTACTTTTAGACAGCTCTAATTGTTAAGGAATCTTTCTGTGAATCAGGCCTAAATAGACCTCTCTCGATCTTTCCTCCTCCACTCTATTATTTCGAGCCAATCAGACAAAGTCCAGTCCATCTTCTACAAGATGTTGTCCTGTTGTTTTTCAGTCACTTCTGACTCTTTGTGCCTGTATTTGGGGTTTTTCTGGCAATGATAATAGAGTGGTTTTCCATTTCCTCCTCCATTCACTTTATAGATGAGGAAACTGAGGCAGAGTTAAGTGACTTGCCCAAGGTCACACAGCTAGTGTGACTAGTCTTTGAACTGAGGAAGATGAGTCTTCCTGACTCCAGACCTAACCCTAGCTGCCCTTCCACAAGATAATACTTTAAATACTGGAAGACAGACATCATAGCTCTTTGTTTCCTCTCCCTCACTTCTGCACACATACTCCAAGTCTTTCCTTCAAGCTATAACCCCTCTTGTTTCTTCAACATCTGATTCTTGCATACTGCACAAACTTTGTGGTACCCAGAATTGAGTACAATACTTCAGATGTGTTCTGCCCAGGGTATAGTGGAACTGTCACCTCCCTAGTCCTGCCTGTATATACTCTCTCTCTCTCTCTCTCTCTCTCTCTCTCTCTCTCTCTCTCTCTCTCTCTCTCTCTCTCTCTCTCTCTCTCTCTCTCTCTGCACAGCCTAAAATAGGATTCTAATCCTAACCCTAATGCCACATCACACTGCCGACTCACAGTGAGTTTGCAGTCAACAATAATACCTCCTACAATTTCCTACTTTTAAAGGGAGAAAAACGAGGACCAGAGTGGCCTTGTTAAGTGACTTGTTCAAGGTCATACATGTAGCCAGGAGCAAAATGCAAGGCTTCTTAACTTAACTTCAGAGTTAGTCCTACGTAAGCTTTGGATTTTGAGATTTTATTTTCAATTTGTTGTTCCCTCAGAGCCATCTGGAATTCCCACTAATCCCTCATAAGACCACATTTTCAGGGTGAAGTAATTTGTCAGAATAAGCAAGTTTTAGTGTGATTCCCATAGTCCCTCCATCATCAAGAATTTCATTATTGGGCCTTGTTGAAAAGAAAAAAACCATTCCTCAATTCTTCTTTTGCTGTGATACCAATCAGCATTTGAGGGAGAATTTTGGCTGCTGTAGTCCCTTTACTAACTTTAGAAACTGGCAGGATCTCCTCTTTCCTGTTCCCTGAGATTTCAGGAGATAAATCCAGTCCTAGGATAAGAAAGATTTCTCTCCCGAGGCTTTAGAATTTGAATTACAGTCCAAAGGGCTAGAAGGGAACATTAGGGTTGGGTTAGATCAATCATCTCATTTTTAATACAAGAAAACTGAGACAGAGACATCCAGGTTATCCAAGGTCACACAATCTGTTCGTTTAAAAAGTGCCATTGAAGGCTCCAAGAGCCAGGTGTCATGGAATTTCCTTTCCCATTATTGTTGATAAAGAGCCATGTGGAAGCTTCCTTCCTATAGTGTAATTGACCCATTCTCTTGCTCACCTGGCTCACTCACAGAGGTCACCAGTGACATCACACCTCAGGATCTTAGAATCAATTGTGATGGTATAAACACTTGAATCCTGACCTGGCTTAATGCCTGCACCCAGATGTCTCCTGAGCAGAACAAAAGCACACTGCAGAGAATGGAGAGGTGACCCCAGCATCTGCACAGAACCATCTAATAGCTCACATGCATATAGTGTTACTTTGAAAAATCTTAAGATTTTTTTTTACTTTAAGTTTTACCTTGTAAAACTAGCTTTACAAACCACGGAACTCTCAACAAACCCAGAGGTAACTAGTTCAGGTGTGATTATGCCTACTTTATAGATGGACAAACCAAGGCAAAGTGAATTTCTTAGGACCACACAATTGTAAGTGATGGGGGCAAGATTCAAACCTTTTTTTTTTTTGGCACTAATGCAGCAGCCCTTGCACATTGCCATAATGTAGGAGATAGTGATAAGGAGTTGCTAGGGCTGGGGCACTTAAAAGTAGGATTAATATCTAAGCAATTAACAAGATATGAGGACTCCAGAGGATGAAGGGGTATCCTAAATATGTCCTACATGTAGTAGGCAAAATTATTGAAATGAGTTCCCAATAGGTATCTTTTATCTTTGTTTTATATCTTATATATAAACAGTTATCTTAGATTTATATCTAAGCAAAAAAAATCTTAGAAGTCCCCCTCCTACTGAACAATTTCTAGAAATTCTACAAGTGGCCAGCACCAACCAGATTGTATATATCTTTCTCAATTCTTCATGCCAACCATGCTTGTAGAGGTTAATACAGATGTCAGCTTGATCTGCTGAGGGTTAATTCATAGGATCATAGATCCAAAGTGCAAAAGGATCTTAGAGGCATCTAGTGTAATCCTCCCCTCATTTTACAATTGAAAAAATTAGCAAGGCTAAGGGACTAGCTACGGGCCACATGGAATCATGAATTTAGAGCTGTGAGACCTTAGAGATTTGATTCAGCAGGTATTAAATGTCAATTCTGGGCCTACCACTGTTCTAGACAATGGAAATCATTCTTCTCATTTTTCAGCTAAGGAAACTAAGGTGAAGTTACTTACCCAGGTCCTATAGAGAGTAAATACCAGAGTCAACATTTGATCCCATCCTCTGACTTCCAAACTAGTGCTGAGGAGTATCTAACTGTTATGAGGAGCGCTCTTCTTTGAGTGGAAAGATCTGAGGGGCTCTGGTCTGCATGAGGTAAAAAGCCAAAAAAAATTTAGGACAATCCAGTGAAACAGTTTCTCTCCTCCATTTTGTTTCTCAAGTAGACAATCTATACCAGGTCTTGAACACCTGCCTCCTGGTGCATCGTTTCATTGTAGGACTGAAAGGGACTTTGGAGATGATTTAATCCAACCTGTTCATTAATATACATGAAGACACTGAGAGCTAGAGAAGGAAAACAATAAATCTTTGGGTTATTGAAAGAGAGAAGAGGTCTTAACGTTGTTGCTCAGAAGATCATGGGATGGTCGCTCCCAATTACTCATATTCCATGCCCTTGATCACCCTGCCTGTGTCTCTCTTTTTCTTCTCAAAGGGAACAAGGAGTAACCCAGAGACTTTTCATTCAGAAATACTGTAGGAGAGGTCAATCAATCAGCCAGAATTTATTTTGCACTTACTGCAGACCAAGCACTGTGCTAGGGGAGAATTAGAATCGGGAAAGCCAATATATACCAGGGAGGTACAAAGAGAAAACCAAAAATAATTCCTGTCCTCAAGGAACTTACATGTGACTAGGTTTTTTCATCCCTGCTTTATTCCTACTAGAACAATCAATATATGGGTGACCCCAGGTCACTCCTGCCTTGTCCCTGACAATTTTTCTATGATCAGGGTTATTGCATGGCAAACCTTGTCCACCTTATACACTGGCATGCAAGGTTCACTCCACCACTTTTTCTCTTTTCTCAACTTCCAAGATCCGTGAATTACTGTGCTATCACGTAGTCTAATATAGAGATGCTGAGTCCCTCTCACATCAGACTGAAACTCCCTGGCTCATTCAGACTAACAATCCTTACTCCTTGACTTTGACCACAAACCCTTTCTCAAGCCACATGACTTCCTTCACCACACCCAGGCCAGACTCTAACCACCAGCAAGCCTGAGGTTACTTCCTCATGTCCTTAAAAAGGCCCAGGAAATTATGGACAGCTGTATGGCTCCACAGCCTTTGGCACACAGCTGCTAGCATTCTTTTCCCTCCCAGAAAGGTAGACCCTGTCAGGTTCTCCTATTGTGGTGGAAAGAATCCTTTCTTCCATTTCCTTGCTGTTATGACTGGGAAGAGACAAGGAGGTATTGTTATTTAAGAAATATTATCAAAGGAGGCTTTCTTTGCTCATAAGGAAGTTAGTAATCATGATCTTGAGATCATGAGCAAAAATGGACTCCCTATGTTTTCTTCATTGGTCTACAGAAGACATTATTAGTCTGATTAAATAGGCTATGTCCTCTTGTTTAGGCAGATGAGTTTCTTCTTCCATTTAAGATGAGATGATGGAAAGGATCCCAATAGAAAGAGTAAAGATCTAGGTTGTCTGATTTCCAGCAATCTCCATATCATGTCATTATGACATCATCCCAGTCTGCTCCCTACAGAAGCTTTGGACTTCACCCTCTGAATTTTAGGTTCAGATAGGTAAACTTGTGCCATATCTTGCTCAAAAGCAGGCCTCCATCTCATTTCCCATCTTCACACCATGAGGCTATGCAAGTTTCATCCTTCTCCTTCTTTCTAAGTCCCCTTTATGTCTTCCCAACTGCAATGATTAGTTTCTTGAGAGCAGGGATTCTTTTGCTTCTTTTTTATTTTATTTTATTTTTTATTTTCTTAGGACAGTGTCTGGCACACAGTAAACACTTAATACGTATCTCTCTCTCTCTCTCTCTCTCTCTCTCTCTCTCTCTCTCTCTCTCTCTCTCTCTTATTCTCCATTTGAAAGATGATTAAAGTGAGGCTAAGAGAGGTTAATGGACTTGTCTAAAATCATGAAAAATTGTATCTGAGAACAAGCCGCCTTCTCAACCTTCTTCTTCCTCTTCTCCTTCCTCTTGTATGTCTCAGTACTGTGAAATGCATTTAATGAATGCAAAATGCAGGTTATCACGGACACTACCTTCTAATAAAGAAAGGATGCACCTTGGAAAGTGGGGGATATAGGAGGAAAAGAATAGCACAGAATTTTAACGTTTAAGCCCATTTGTCATCACTTCCCCGACTTCCTTCTTATATCAATTCCCTGGGACCAATACTAAGAAGAAAAGAAAGAGCAAAGAATGATGGAGGGAACAAAAAAAGGGAAGAAGATGAAATGTAGGGTTTATAATAATGTAGATTATTCCCCTGTGATGGAAGTAAAAGTCAATTGTAACCAGTTAAAGCAAACAGGGATACTGCTATGACTGTCTCACCTTGCTAGAGACATGTCCAAGGAAGGGATAGGAGCCTTCTAAAGTCAGGAATCACCTCCTGGTGACAACTGTGAGGATGTACTGAGAAGGTTCTTCTTGGCGTAAGAATATTCTATCACTCTGATCTGCTGTTAATGTCTTTGGAAAATACATTGCCTACACAGAAAATAAAACAAATGCTCTGAGAGGGAGAACATTGTTAGCTTTTATACTTCACTCCCATCTTTGTAGGAACATGGTTTATCAAAATTTTCCCAAGTGACAGCGTAGTGACTGGACTGAATTGGCAGCCAGGTGACCTGGATTCTCCTTCCAGTTTTCCCACAAATTTACTGTGTGATCTGGGGCAAGTCCTTTCCCTTCCTCTGAGCCAAGTTTATAGCTTAAACTATAAAATGAAGGAGTAAAGCAGTTGGCTTAGATAACCTTTGAGGGCCCTCCCAGTTCAGAAATATTGTGATTATATGGCAGTTAACAGAGAGCCAGGGAAGGAAGGGACATTCCATGAAGACTGTCAAAGGGGACAAACAAAGATTTGACTGGAAAATAAGGGAGGGAATAGAGGAAACAGGAAGGATATAGAGTCTGACTGAGGTTGGGGGCCACCAGGAATGAAAGCGGAAAGTGGGGGCTGAAAGTCAGAAGTCAAGTACCAAAAAAAGTTTTTCTTGTGTGGTTTGGGGGAAAGTGAGGGAGAGGGGGAGTATGTGCCATTTGTCTCTGAAAGACTCAATTTGGGTCCAAACATTCCATATCTAGTCACACATCAAAGATTCCATTTGTGTGAAAGTATGGAAGAAACCGCTCGACTATTTTGGAGGCTTTCAAAAAAATGATTATTTTAAAGCATGACTAACTCTAAAATAGCTGAACTTTAAAACCTTGAAAATTTCCATGTGGCTTAGATCTGTCTCCTAGGGAACTTTTAAAATAACCTCACAAGATAAAGAATTTTGTAGCAGCTGAAAATTGCAATTGCATATGGTCAGAATAATATTTCAATGTGTTGAAGATACTTGGTTTTAAAAATATATATATCAGTAGAGAAAACAGTGCTTGTATTTAAGATGATGACTGACATTGTGAATACTGACTCTTTTCTCTTTTGTAAGACTGAATGCAAAGTGGCCAATAAAGTATTAAAGCTATAACCATTGGATAGGAGTTTGGGGTTCCCTCTGAAAACTTTTCTTGTACATATATATATATATATATATATATATATATATATATATATATATATATATATATATATATATATATATATATATATATATATATACACATACATTTATATATTATATTCATGGCACTGGAAGGGTCTCCCAATTAATTGGTCTAACACACCCCTGACCCAAGAGGTTTGATGTACCTAACCTTCCTCAGGACCAACCTTTTGTAGTCTAGCTGACCTCCATCTACAACTGAGTGTGATCATCCATGTGTTTTACTTGTGGTACTCAAACAATGAAACAGCTACCTACCTGGAAGTCTTACTAAGTCTAGTTAATTTGAGTAGGTTTTTCCCTAACACTACTCAGTAGTTATCACCTTGCCCATAGATAAGTAAGTAGCTAGTATTTATTTTTCGAGGACAATAAAAAGGTCTTTTTGTTAAAAATCACCCTCCTCATTATCATTATTTCTGCCTGCTTGCCAGTGACAAAAAAAAAAAAAATCCCTCATTTTTCAATTAGAGGAAAGGGTTAAAATGCAAACAGCTCAATTAAATGAGCACATTCGCTGAACTTCACACTAAGGTATAGTTGACTTCCAGTGTGCTGTAATAGATAGGCAATGGACTTTTAAGTCAGGCAAGTCACTTGACCTCTCTGTGCCTCAATTTACTCATCTATAAAATGCAAGAATTGGACTCCTTGGTCTCCAAGGTCCCTTCTAGCTCTAAACAGCTGTTGATACAGCCTCCTTTAAAAGTAGGTCTAATGACTAATGTGAAAATATGTTTAATATGATTGTACATGCATAGCTATATCTTAGGTGGGGGGAGAAAATTTAGAACTCAAAATCTTAAAGAAATTAGTGTTGAAGACTAAAAACAAATAAAGAAATAAAATTAGAAAAAGAAAAAAGAAAGTAGGTTTAAAGGCATCTAAAAGAGGCCAGCCCTACTGCTTAGCTTGTTTATTGCCTATTTGCTAATTTTAAATTAATTTCTTCCTCTAGGGGGGAACAAAACAAAACAAGACCATAAGCTGTTCCTTCCTCCACCCTCACCCTTCCCTTTCTTTCCCTAGTGGTTAATATTCTGAAAGAAGTGCTTCAAAGGGCTTTAAACTCTACATCCCCAAGGCATCCAACCCTCCTGGCCACCAACAGAATTTCGAAGAGACTGGCAAGCCAAAGGTTTCTCAGAGCTGGAAGCAGATGGATTTTTCTCAGTAGTACATACTGTCAGTGAGAATCAGCTCTGAGCTTTAAGGGCTGCTGTAGAATACAGGTCTGTGTTATGTCTGCACAGCATTTCATATGGTAGGTCCACAGTGGTCATGGGGCAGGGCCTTAGGAAATAGTGTTTGCCATGTTGTTAACTATTGGTTTATAAGAGCCTTATTTCATTCTAGACCAGAACCTGAGCCACCAGCCCAAGCTGAATCAGGTTTGACCTACAACAGTCCCTCCTAAATCCCCATTTAAACCCTTAGATGAAGGCAAGAACCAACTCTATAAACTCAGAGAAGTGATTTCCCACACCACAGTGGCAGCCATAGGGTACACCATAGATGCTGAGTTGGAAAGGAACTTGCAGGCCAACAGATCAGGAAACTGAAACCCAGGAATGTTAACTGATTTGCCCAAGACCACAGACAATAAGTGGTAAAGGTAGGACTTGAATCCAGCCAGTTCTCTGACTCCAGAGCCAACGTTCCTCCCATGGTACTATATTTCATGTCACCTCAAAGACATTACCATGACCTACCAGCTGGCTTTAGGCAATTACATTCACATATGACTAAGGACCCAAAATTTTGAATGGAATCCTTCCATCTTTAAATACTCCCTCTGGCACAAATTTTAATCCTGCAATGCCTTATTAGAAGGTTTTTATGAGTCATATCTCCACTCCCCACCAAAATGATTACTTAGTGACTAATCTTAAGTTCATCTGCCTCTCTGAACTAACCTAGGTATCAATTGGTCAGACAGGGCCAGATCCATACTCAAGGTCTTTCCAGTTTGGTGGTATCTGCTGGAGCTGGCATTCTGGGGACAGAGCTTCCAAACACTAAGCACAGGTTATCTCCATGCCACTAGGAAACATTCAGGCAAGATTTTCTTGGACTCATTATCATAAAACATGGATTATCTTCCACAAACCACTAGCAAACACATTTCTTCCTATATGTAGAAGACAGGTAAGTCACAGGCCTGTTCTTTTGTTCTTTAAATACTAATGTTTAATGTTGGCAAGACACTAGAAGAAAGATTTCTTCCCCCCCCCCCCCCCCCCGCCCTCAGCCTATGGATCCTTCCTTTATGGCAAGTTAATGGGAGGACATGGGTAAGCGTCAGATTGGTTGGGCAGGCATGGATAGTTTGCGATCTACATCTTTGGAGGGCATGACCATAATGGATGGGATCAGATTGACTAAAGTAGATTGCAGTAATTTGCTCTAACCCAGAAGTCTAATGAAGAAGTACTATTTTCTTGTGATGGGAACCGTGATCAAATATTACAACCTCATTGTTCCACTTACCATCCCTTTCTTCCAAAACAACCTTACCTGGTCACCATTCCCCTATAGGTGTCATCCCCTCCATTAGATTGTAAACTCCTTGAAAACAGGAACTATCTTCCTTTTGTATTTATATCCTTAATATTTCACATAGTGCTTGGCACAGAGCAAACACTTCATAGATGATTCATTCATTCATTCATGAGGCACTTAAGTGCAGTGTCAGAATAGAGCACTGGTCCTGGAACCAGAAATACACCAGTTCAAATTCAGCCTCAGACACTAACTAGCTCTGGGACCTTGGGCAAGTCACTTAACTGCTGTCTGCCTCAGTTTCTTTGACTGTAAAATGGGGCTAATAATAGCACTTACTACCCAGGGTTATTGTGAAGATCAAACAATATTTTTATAAAGTTCTTACCACTGTGCCTGGCACAGAGTAGTTCATTTAACAAGTGCTTATTAACTGGTTGATTCATTCATCCATCCATTTCACTTACATAAAATACCTTGGTTCAAAAAATGTCATCCATATTTTTAAATAAACAACAGTAGTGTACATTATTTGCATAACATTCATAGGTAACCATATTTAATTGTGTTAAGGATTAATAAAAGTACAGCTTAATTATGTGGTTTGTTTAACATACCTTATGTAAATCAAGGCATACAATTGGATACAATCAGGGAAATAACATTGGGAAAACCAGGTCACTGTAACACCAGCTCGTGAGAAATGCTCTATTTTCACTTTTGTTTTAAATGGGAAGCTAAAGTTATACTGTCTCAGGTCGTGACTGTGCAAACAGCCCTTCTCCTTGATACAAGCATTGTACCTCCAGGTTATGGGTCTTGGGGATAAAGAGACTTAGGGGAAGGCAGCTGCTACAATATTTAAAAGGAAAGCCTAGCCCTTAGAGAAATAATGCCTGAAGGATCTTTTTACTACAGAAGTGTTAGGTGCTCACCTGTATATAAAAGGACCAATAATAAACCAAATAATATTGAAAACAATACAATTTAATAATACTTCTGTAAGAAGCAGAATTACAATAATACATGTTCGTCACATGCATAGGTGTGCGTAAGAAAAAACCCTTGTTATTAACTACAGTTCATGTAGAATAGCAAAATATTTACGTAAAACTGCACAAATTTATTGGCAAAGAAAAGACTCTATAAAAGGGATGTGTACAGAGTATTGATAGTGCATCAGCATCAGTACTGAAAGGTATCCACTTTAAAAAAGCATATACATTTCTATATGCATATGTACATATATATACACACATACACACAATAACACAAATAAATACGCATGTTAAAGTGTTACCAACCTCAAGCATCTTTGTGCTTTGACCAGAGTTTTGTCCCAGCCCAGGGTTCTGTGAAGATAGGGTGAATTGTCTCTAGGCCAGTGTAAAAGGTCACAGTTAATTCCATGACAAAAGTGGCCTTGGCTATGTGAGTATATTATCTCTATATGCCTACATCTATGTATATCTACATATAGATATACACATATAGGACTACAGATATAGATATGTAGAGATAGATATGTATATATGCTGGGCCAGCACTCAAGTCTTACACACTGCACTGTATATCTCTCTGTCTACATTGGCAGAAAACATTATACTGCATTTCACTAGCTGAAGAATAATAAGAAATTATTCACTGCACACATGCAAATTAAGGTTTAGTATTTAGACACCTGCCCTTCTTGACTTTGGCATACATAGATAACCGTAATCTAAGAGCTTTGGTTCACGGACACCTTTACCTTGACTTTTAGTGCAAAGCCTGAACATTGCTTGAATTTGGTTCTGTCAGGGATATCATAACTGACTCCAGGTTTTCCATTCTGTTACTCCGATGGCTTCCAAACAATTACTGTGTCTGCAGGCCCATGTCTAAACCAAATTTCCATTTTTCCCCCAGTAGAGTCCTCTAAATATAATACTCAGACCATTCATGCTCCACATACAAACATACCCAATAGTTACCCATGCAGCTTATTTGTGAGATGGGGGAAAACACATCCTAGTTTGTGAATTGTGTGAGTACATTTGGTAATACTGCAGCTGATAATGTGGAAACAACATCAGTCTAAGAAGAATGAAAAAAATGAGAGATGTATCCAAGTGAGACTAAAAAAATTCAGTTCTCCAACAACACTGTTCACATCCCAGTCTCCAAACAACCTAGATTTTCCACTTAAGTCTACTAACTCTGAAGTCACTCATCCTTGCATCAATATTTAAAAAGAAAAATCTTCTTGGATAATAAATTGGGATCAAATGGGATTCAGTTAAAAAAGAGAAATCGGGTGTGGAGCCTGTTGAAGTATAATCATCTTTAAAAAGTATTATCTATTTTTTGTATTCATTAAGGCAAAAAGCAACAGTTACAAAGTAGGAAGTGAAAATCTGTCCCACAGATGAAAACGCTGCTGTTTATTTTACAGGACGAGACTGACAGAACTGAAAGGGACAACAGAAATCATTTTACCTAAAACAAAAAGAGAAATCTTTAACCTAATTTAGGATCACAGCTGGAAGGGACCTCAAAGGTCATCTAGTCTAACACTCCTCATTTAAAAGAGGAGGAAATTCTTGTGAGTACCAGAGTCAGGATTTGAACCCAGGTCCTTTGACCCAAAATCCAGGATAATTTCTGTTCTTTTTTTAACATATAAAGTGATATAAATTCAATTAAGGGAAGAAAACAAAGGGAATAATCATTTATATAGAGCCAGGCATTGTGCTAAGCACTTTTACAAACATTATTGAATACAAATATTATCTCATTGAATCCCTGACAGCAATCCTGGGGCGTGGGTGCCATTATTATCCTATCTTATGGTTGAGGAAACTGAGGCATAAAGCAGTTAAGTGACTTGTCCAGGGTAACACAGCAACTAAGTATCTGAGGTCCCCTTTGAATTCAGATCTTCCTGACTCCAGACTGCATTCTATCCACTTAGCAGATGTATAAAAACCTCAATTAACCAAGGGTAAAATTGCATGGTGGAATTTGAGAGGGGAAGGCAAGAAATGACTTTAAGTAACTGAAACAGACATGCTTTGAAACTAACAATGAAAATATAATTTTAAAGTCAGTGAGATAATCTCTTGCATACTCTATTAAATTTCAAAATTCTAACAAAACTGAGATTATAATTCCTTTGAAGACAAGGATTCTATCACCTTTCAGATCCCTTCAGGTGCCTGGCAGTGTTGGACAAATGGCAGAAGCTTAATAAATACTTATAAAATTGTGAGGGTAGAAAAAATAGAATTCCATCCTATCCATCCCCAACTGTTTATAGTGAAAGGGTACATTGCAAGGAGTCAATATAAGGATATTTGATATCCCAAAGTCTGAAATAGTTATAATGAAATATGGTTTGCTAAGCTAAGAGAAGAAGGACAAAAATCCTGGTATAAAGTCCTTCAAGCCAAGGATAAAACAATTGCCCCCAAATAAATATCTTTTGATGAAAAGTAATAAAATCTTCTAGCACAGTGCTCACAGCAGTGAATTCATTCCTTATGTCTGTTTCCAAGAAAAAGCTTCATCAGAAAGCACTTGAGCCAGTTTCGTATTGAAAGGCTCGTAAAAGTCTTGGAGAATCTTTTTTGTGAGTAGAAACATGGGTCCCAGGTTCCGGTCTTCTGGACGTCTTGTATTCGATGCAGGACTCCTGGTAATCAGGGCTTCCTGTTTTTTATTTAAGGGTCCTGAGGGAAAAGGGACAAAAGAACTCAGTTAAGGCAGGGCAGGAACTGAAGGAACTAAAAACAACTTTAGCAAAATACTGTTTATTCTTCATGTTGCTAAGACAACTTCTCTTTAAAATATATACACACATATCTATGTATATGTATATGCATGAATGTACACATACACATGCATATACATATGCATGTACTGACAGGTATCTATGTGCACATGTATGCAGACACATGTCTGTGTATGAATGTATACATGGCACTATATACATGTGTGCATGCACATACACATGCACACACACATATATTGAATTGTGCTTTTACAAAATGATTGGCACAGTGGCAAGGTGTTGCTCCCAAGGGATATCTAGTCCTGCTTCAATAATTGTCCAACATACCCTCTGTGGTAGTTCTATTTGTTTAAAGACAATCAGTCTCATCTGAATTCTACCAAGTACGGTTCCTCTTTTGTGATGCTAATGTATATAACATGATTTGGGGGGCTGTGTCTCCTAATGCTAATCATGTTGTGAGACAGTTGTAGTTAAGGAGCAAAGCAGGAAGGACTCAAGATTTTCATTCTCTGCTTACCCCAGCTGTGTGTTTTACTCTGGATATGGAACTTAATGGGGAAGAGTTTGTTCTTCTGATTCTGAGGGTGTCCTTGACCCATCAGCATCTGGCAATGGAAAATTCTCCTAGGACCTTAGTTTGATTTGAGCCAGCTAGGTGGAATGATGAGTAGAGTATTGGACTTGGAATTAAGAAGAGATCAAACTGAATCCCGCTTCTGACGCTTCCTAGTCATGTGACCTTGGGTAAGTCACTTAGCTTGCCTCAGCCTCTATTTCCTCATCGGTAAAATGGAGAGGATAATAATGCCAACCTCACAGGGTTATTGTGAGGATCAAATGAGATTTTACACACACACATATATATATATATATATATATATATATATATATATATATATATATATATATATATACACACACACACACACACACGTATATATACACATATAAAACATACATGTGTATATATACATATATACACATATGTATGTATGTGTATGTATGTATGTGTATGAATGTATGCATGTATGGTGCTTTTCCAAACCACAAAAAAGCTATATAAAAATATTAACTTGATGATTATCTGAATGAGGCTGGTCTAGTGGCTTACACTGGCTTAGCTCATCAGTTACTCCTAATCACTTCTGTTTCACTTTGGCCAAGTTTAGTCAATGACTCAGCTCAATCCAAAGACCACAAGGCTGGCTGGGAGGGGAGAGGAATATCTGTGATGTTATGTGTAGTGGAATGCACAGGGTTAGTTTTATACCATTGCCGGGATTACTCCCATGTTCTCTAGAGATGCTAATGATATCATACATAAAAGTATCATTATAGATACTGATGAGCAGCTCATAAACATTACTGAATTATTTCCTTGGTTTCTCTGGGTAGCAAAGTCAAACAATTTCTGAGGGAAGAAAAAAGAAGGAATGGGAAGGCATCTCCTCTCTCCCTAGTCACTTACCTGAAATCCAACATCATCAAGTCTGATTCAAGTTGTGGCAGAAGAAAAGCTACGTACAGAGGGTACCCTAAAATACTTGGAGGCATGGAGTACCAAGCTTTTCCAGTAGGTCATGTAAAAGAATCATTTTGAATGGGTCTAAATAACTTGTAAAAACTGAGAGAAATTGCCAAATATAATAGGGATAATCTTGTCCTCTCTTTGGAGGGAAAACCTTCTTAACAAAAAAAAAATTTTTTTGTGAGTTGCATACAATAGGTCCACTTATTTCTGACAATATCCAATCAACCAAATTCTAGCATAACAAAAGATTCCAAACAGGTCTTTAGGATACATTGTCCTATGAAATCTGATTCTTACTGGCCTGGAGGAAACACTTCTTTTTAAAAAATCAAGAAATTATTCAATATCAAATTCTCTCAATCAGCAATTCACCTGTAAATGTTCTTTCCTGATTATAATCAGTAGCATATTCTTTAACAGTAGGGTAGGTCTCCTTTGTTATTGTAGAATATGGTTCCCTATCCACTCAGTCCAGGTTATATAGGTTTCAGCTGTGCTCAGAGATGATTTATGAATTTGAGCAAAGGGATTAGGTGTCCCCATGTCCAATACATGACTAACATGGGAGGGGAGTGTCATGAGACCTTTGAGTCTTGCTTATGACTCTCCCAGTCTGAATGGAGGTTTGCGCCAGCTTACATTCCAGTATTATATCTGTCCCGCATGTCATCCTTTATTACCAGAGTTTGCTCTTTATCCTAATTTTCTTTAAGACTTTAATGAAATAAAGAATTCGCACAATCTTCTTCATACCTAAATTCAGAAACTGGAAAACTTTGTTCATGGTATACTTGACATTGGAGGCATGATCTTCTAGTCGAAGAATAAGCATCTGTTCTTTGTCAAAAACAGTGAGCCAATCCAAGAGATACACAACATACAGGCCAATCTGCAGCCTTACCTAAAGACAACAGGAAGGAAAAAACAATCTGAAATAATTTCCAACAATTCCTTGAGATATTACAGGACATTTTCTGGAGAAAAGAAAATAAAACCACTAACCACTGAGATTATTATACCATATTATATGGCTTTTCTTTTGTTTTCTTCTTTAGACACCTCCTCTACCCAACCCTGAATACTCAGACACTTGGTATCATGAATATTAAACAGCTAAGCCATTTATTCTTTTTTAAATATTTGGCAAAATAATCAGTATTTTGTGTGTGTATGTGCATAAATATAAAGAGGGTATCCCCAAAAGACTTTTGGGACACCCTGTACATTCTTGATTGTGTGTGTGTGTGTGTGTGTGTGTGTGTGTGTGTGTGTGTGTGTAACATTGTTCCTACCCTCAATGAGTCTCTACAGTAGAGATAAGAATCCAAGACATTTAGCAAAATACACACCAAAATATTTTCACATTGCTCTTGGTTTTCAACATCATTATTCATCTCATAGTCTCAATACCTCTGTGTAGGAGGATGGATAAATGAGAACCAATTAAAGGAGATAAACAGTCTCCCAAAGTTCATTAGCTTCTCTCCAAGCCACATATTGCTACCTTATTAACTGCCTCATAAAAAAGACCTCAAGCTGGTTTCTAAGTTAAAAGGGAAAAGTGTGTATGCCATACTCAGAAATGTTGTACTGAATCAGAAAACGCTGTTAGAAGGACTTTTCATGCAACTGAAGATTTGAGGTTACTGCTTTTGCAAATGTTTTCATTTTGCTCCATACAATTCATTTCCCTTTCTCAAAACCAAAGTTAGTGATGGGGTAGTTAAGCGATAAAGTCTGCCTGTATTCCGAGAACTGTTTTAATGGAGAAGATGCTTTGGAAAGAGCCAAAAGCTAAGAGTCATCAGACCTAGGTTCTCAACCTCAATCTGACTCATTAATTGTGTACAGCCTTGCACAAGTCACTAGATTTCCTAGAGATTTCCCATCTCTGTTGACAGCACTACCATTTTTCCAGTTACCCAAGCTGAAAATCTGCATCTTTGCTTTTTTTCTCTCTATCTTACCCATCCACAACCAATTAGATGTCAGTTCCTATTATTTTTATTTAAATCAATCAGAAAAAATATATTATTGGTGTCTATAACACACAAGTCTTAGAGAGAGGAGGACCTGGGGTTCAAATCTTGCTTCTGTCTCTTACTGGCTTTCTGGTACTGGCCAAGCACTTCTGAGCACCCTGGGCAACTCACTAAGACTATAAGTTTTGGAAGAGATATTGACCTCCTATGGTAGAGTGAGTTTTCCTCACTATGGAATCTTTTATACTGATGAACTAAGGTCCAAACAAAAACAAGCAAAATAAAGCAAAAGCCAAACATAAAACCAACGTGAAGAACACTGTGTTAGGTGCTGAACAAAGATTAAAAATGGCACTGTTTCTGCCATAAAAGAATTTACAGCCAAATAGATGCTGGAGAAGATATCATGGACTCCAGTAAGAATGATTCAAGAGAGATGTACTAGGAAAATATAAGAGCCACATGAAATGCTACGATAAATTTGAGGAGGGAGAAATCACTTTTATCTAACAAAATTTAGGTGGAATTCATGAAGAGAGCTGATGGAGGTCTATTCCAACTGTGGAAATTATAGACAGAGAAGGGAGTAGTCAGAGAAAGAAGAAAAAGAAATAATCCAGTTGGACCAGAGGCAGATTGTGAAGGATCTTAAATTCTAGTTCAGAAGTGTACATTTATTCAATAGATAATGGGGAATCAAGTAAGATTATCAAGTAGAATAGTGGTAAGACAATAGAAATAGATGAAGAAGACATACAGTAGTGTGGAGGACTGGAGTAAAGACTGGGAGCAAGAAGACAATTTAAAAGTCTATTAGAGTAGTCTTGCCAAGACTAAATGAAATCTTGAACTATGTTGGTGACAGTATGAATGGAGAGGAGAGGGTAGGTACAGTACTTATTGGGAAAGTAAAAATAAGAAGACTTTACAATCAGATGTATAAGGTATGGAATGGAAAACTGAGAAATGACTCCAAGGTTGGGAAGAAGGTTGAGCCATTATGAAAAGCAGAGAAATAGTAGGTTTAGGGAAGCAGTTGTTAAGTTCAGTTTTAAACATGTTAAGTTTGAGATGCTGGTGACATTCTCTAAGAGGCATTCGGAAATATGAAATCAAAGCTTTGGGAAAAGAGAGATAGATTTAGGAGTTTTCTGCGTAAAAAAGCTAGAAATTTTCAAATCCGTACTTTCCTCTGTATTTTCACTTAACTTCTAGTTCATCTCTGCACTTAGACAATCAGACAGTCCCCTAACATATCCCTTCCTCTAGTCTCTCCCATCTCCACCCTACCTTTCATTCTGTTGCCAAAGCAATCTTTCAAACCATGTGGAAAAAAAGTAATTAACAGTTCATATGCTTTGATGAAGCAATCCCCTTCTTGGGCGTACAACACAAAGTTGTCAAAGACAGAAAGACCTCGTATAAATTGAAGTATTCATAGAAGCCCATTTTGTGGCAGCCGTAAAGTAGAAACAATGAGTGTTGTGTTCATCAATGGGAAGTGTCAACCATTACAGATTTTGTTATAGGAAGACAATGGGATATTTGTGTACTGTAAGAAACGAGAAACCTGAGGAAAACCATGTATTAACTGACAGAGATAAATAAACAACGAATACAATAATTAAATGAAAACAACATTAAAAGTTGAATTCTCATTAAATATAATGGTTAATCTCAGTCCCAGAGAACAAAGGATAAAACACACCTCCTTTCTATCTCTTAACAGAAAAACGTGTGTGTGCGTGTGTTGGTGTGTGTGTGTGTGTGTGTGTGTGTGTGTGTGTGTGTGGACACGTTATCAGAGTCTAACAATATGGAATAAGATATATGCTCTATGCTCTAACGTATAGCTCCATTCTGTTGGTTTTGCTTATTTCCTTTCTCAAGAAAGGGTTTTCAAGTGTGTGTATATTTGTATGTGTGTGTGTGTGTGTGTGTGTGTGTGTGTGTGTGTGTGTGTGAGTCTGTGTCAGAGAGAGAGATATATCTAAGGAGTGTTGAGAAGAAATGACTATGGCTTTAAAAGGAAAGGCATCAATTACATTTTAAACAATCAATAAACAAGCATTGATTAAATGCTTACTACATTCCAGGCCTTGTGCTAAGCTCCAGGGATAAAACACGCATGTAAATGAAAGAATAAATAAATAAACAAATACATGAATGAGCAAATAAATGAATTAATTAATAAGCAAATAACTAAACAAATGAACGCATGAATTAAATATATTATATGGAGAGAGAGAATGAGAAAGATAGAATGAGAGAGACAGAGACAGAGAGAAAGAGAGACAGAGAAGATGGAAAGTAATCTTTGAATGGAAGGCATTAAAAGCTGGGAGGGACCAGAAAAGGTCTCCAACAAAAGGGTGTATTTAAGCTAACTCTTGAATGAAACCAGGGATTGGAAGAGCTGTTGGTGAAAAGGGAGAGTGCTCCGGGCACGGTTGGTAGCCAGTAAAACAGTCAGGAGTAGGGGGAGGAATAACAGGATGGGTCAGGATGGACAGACCACAGAAAGGAGAGTATGGAGGCAAGTAAGGAAGAAGGCAGGAAAGGTAGGAAGGAACCAGGCTACAAAGGGCTTTAAATGTCAGACAAAGGAGTTTACATTTCATCATAGAGGTAATACAGGTGACTTGGTCAGACCTAGGCTTTAGGATAATCATTTTGGCATGTATGTGGAAGATGGTCCAGAGGAGGGGAAGGCCTGAGGTGGGGAGACCAACGCCAGTCCAGACGAGAAGCCATAAGGGTCAGAACTAGGACTGCAGCTGTCTGAACTGAGGGAAGGGGAATTATACAAGATGTTGTGGAGATAGAAGTGACAAGACTTGGCAGCTAGCTGGATGATGCACAAATGTAGAAGACATGGAATGTGTAGAAAACTTTGTATGGAAAAACAGTCTCTATTTCAGCTGTAGTAGTTAGTACTGTCTGAAGTCAGCCAACAGAACTTTATGTGATATCACTTAAATAAGCTAGCATTTACATAGCACCTACTATGTGCAGGACCACTGTGCTTTATAATTATTATCTCATCCGATCCTCATAAACTCCTGCAAGGTAGGTGCTATCATTATCCCCATTTTATGGATGAGGAAACTGAGGCAAAGAGAGGTTAAATGACTTGCCTAAGGTCATATAGCTAGTACATGACAGAGGCTGGTTTTGAACTCAGATTGGCCTGACTCCCAGCCCCGTATTCTATCCGCTGTGTTTAACAACTACTGACATGCCCTGACTCTCTATGCTGCATGCCAAAAAGTGGTCTAAATGCAAAGGCGTGCTCAAATTGGTTCATTGAAGCCTCCATGCATAGCAAGCCAATGATGACAGAATGACCCCAGGGAGAAGAACATTTCACAGGGATTTTGTCAGGGCTCCATCCTGCTGCTGAAAATGTGAGTTCCCTTATTTTAGCTCTGTCACCTTTAATAAAAGTTATTTTGCTTTCATATTATGGCTCATCCTCCTGATGCTTCCACAGTTTAAACCCAGACCTACCATGTGTGACAACAAGTACAAGCATATCACTCCCCACAAGTTAAAAATTTTAGTAGTTCTGCCTTAGCTCAGGATAAACAGGAACTCTTTATTCTCGTTCTTTCTTTAAAGTCTTGTCTCACATTTTGCATACACACACACACACACACACACACACACACACTTCACTTGATTAAATTCCAAGCAAAACCAACTCTTCTCCATCATTCCTCATTGTTGTCTCATTCTCTCTGGCCTCCATAATACCTCTGCCTCTTGGGAATTCCGAATGCTCATGACTTATTCCAACCTTCCTAATGGCTAATGAAATGGAAGTAATGCAAGGGAATAAGTCTGAAAGGGCCAAAGTGCAGAAGACAAAAGGGGGAAAAATGGTGGCAGGGAAAGCATGAGCAGTCTTGCTGTGGTGCCTCCAGCATCTTAAAGCAATAACCTCCAAGCTGAACCAGTTGTTCTGTCCTCATCCCAGCACACTCCTTCCCAGCTCTCCTCACTATTTCACATTTTCTCTAATACAACTTTCCCTTTGACCCTGGAACTATCAATACATGTGGCAGTCACTAGTTTATTTTGCCCACCAGTGGCAGGACCCTCAAGGCTTCTTGGTGACATAGCTTCTCTCACTTTTGGTTTTATTATAAGCTGAGCAGGTAATCAAAATGGGCTTAGACAAAATATGTCCAAGATGAGCTACTGTCATATCTTCCAATATCTCAAGTAGATGCAAAAATTTGATTTGATGAAGACCTACTAAATGCCTCTTTTGTATAAAGACTCTGAAGTGGGGATGGATAAGACCCAATTCCTGCACTCATTAAAGATAGTAAGGGGTTAAAAGAGGTAACCAGAATACACACAAGACTGTCACTGTACAGGAGGCATAATGTGCTATTTCAGCAATGAGGGAAAAGAATAAGGAAAGAAAAGAAAATTGAATCAGTGATATTATCAAGAAAGGGAACTCTTGGTTAGTTTCTCTGCTACTTAAAGTCTTGGAGGATTTCCTAGAACAGTGAGATGTTAAGTGACTTGCCCAGAGTCACCTAACCAGTATGAATCCAAGGCATTTCTTGAACCCAGTTGAACCTTGGATCCTGACTCAACCCTCTTTATCTATTCGCCATGCTGCCTATGACAGAAATGCCTTTTCAAAAATAGATCCCATTTATATAACATTTTACAAACTACAAAGTACTTTCTTCATAATAATTCTCTCCCATATGTAGTAGAAATATTTCCCCTTATAGATAATAAAACTAGGCTTCAGAGATGTGAAATGATTGACTCAGTCACAGCTAAAATAGCGACCATGCCAGGACTTGAGCTGAGGTGTTATGACAGCCTATCCAGGGCTCTTTTTTCACAAGATAAAAAAGAATGACATGTTCCTGAAGGCAACTATTTTCCCCACAGAAATCTGTTTCCTAGATGTGTCCTGTTATTTACTCGCTGAACATAATTATTTAAAAGAATATTTATAGCAGCTGGGAGACAAAGATGTCGTTCTGGTCCTACAAATGAAGGTGTTTAAAGAAGTGTTACGAGTAATTAAAACATCCAATTCCCTCCTGAGGAATTTTATGACTTTCATTCTAATTGCCCAGGTGCTTCTTTCCCATTAATATCTGACCACTGGACCCTGATGGCTCCAGAGGAGAAAGTGAGGCTGGTGACAGCACATTCCTCCCTCACACATCCAGTTCACTTGTACATCATGCCATCACCTCCCTGATGTCATGGTCCTCTTCGAGAACAAAGGACATACAACAGCAGCCTTTATTTTTAAAAAGGACCTTGATCCTTTAGAAGGGCCACTTGGAAAATGGGACACACCATGAGAAACTCTGTGAGGAGACCTGGATTTGACTCCCTCTGTATGACCCTGGGCAAGTCACTTCATTGCTGCCTGGATCAGTTTCCTCATCTGTAACATGATGGATTAGACAAGGTGGCCTCTTCCAGCTTGACATCTATGAGCCTATGATTTTCCTGTGCATGTGAGAATGTCTCAGGGTTACACCACCAGTCAGGTGGCTGGGTAATTTCTGTCACTTTAAAGAGGGAAGACAGATAACATTTTGAGCTTATTTGCTTTGTCCATATGAGGATTTACTTTAACTGTGATAATAGAAGTTAGTAAGATCAAATGAGATAGTATTTGTAAAAGTGCTTAGAGGCTTAATAAATATTTGTTTCATTCCCCTTTTCACTTCCCCTAAGAAAAATTGCAAATGTAAAGTGATGTAAATGCATGATGGTAAACAAGATGCTTATTTATAGAAGATTCATGGGAGGAAATATATACTATGAAGTTATTAAAATAAATTGGTATTCTATTCAAGGTGATTTCCTTAATGCCTCTTCCATATGTCATCCCCATTACTCCTCACCTTGTAGCTAATTCCTATTCTCTGCATTTGTCCAGGTCTCACCTGCATTTTAAAGATCTGCCGAAGTCCGTTTCCTTCTGTGAAGTCCTTCCCAGCACATACTACATCAGCCTTTAGAGTCTCCATTTTTCAGCTTAGTGGAAAAACTAAACAAAATATCTAGAGACCCGAGTTACTACTACCTAATAGTAATAACAAATATATTATCATCTATAATATCACATATGATTACATATAATATATTATAAGATTAGCTAGCATTTGAATAATGCTTTATGGTGTAAAAGGACTTTACATATGTTATTTGATCCTCACAATCCTATGAGGTAGTGCTACTATTATCTCCGTTTTACGGAGGAGGAAACTGAGGTAGATAGCAGTTAAGTGACTTGCCCAGGGTCATACAACTAGTAAGTTTCCAGAAGTGAATTTGAATTTAGGCTTTCCTGATGACAGGTCCAGTGCTCTACCCACTGCACCACTGAGGTGTTTCTAGGTTCTATCTTTATCATAATTATCTCTGTTCCTGTGTAAGTCATTATGGTGCAGTAGAAAGAGTGCTGAACTTAGAAGGATATCCTCGAAGAGTCAGGTCTTGCTATTCATACTGCCACAGTGACCTTAGGCATACATAGCACAAAACCTCTTTAACCTTCAGTTTCCTCATCTCTAAAACCAGAGGTTCAGTCTAGATTGTTGCTGTTGAGTTGTCTCAGTTGTGTCTGAATCTTCATGATCCCATGTGGGGTTTTCTTGGTAAAGATAATGAAATGGTTTGGCATTTCTTTTCCAGATCAGTTTGATAGATGAGGACACTGAATCAAACGAGGCTGAGTGACTTGCCCAGTGTTACACAGCTAATAAGTGTCTGAGGCTGGATTTGAACTAAGAAAGTTCAGTCTTCCTGACTCCAGTTCCAAACTCTCCATTCATTGCACTATCTAGCTGCTCTTGGTCTACATTAGAGGTGTCAAACATGTGACTCACAACACTTCTGAATGTCACCCTGAACCAGACTAAAATGTAATTGAGGAATATTCAACAGAATAAATAAAAATCAAATAACAGTAACATCGTGTTTTAAGTCAATACGCAACCCACTGGGACTCTTATGTATAGATTGATGGTCCCCATTTCTACTTGAGTTTGACACCACTGATGTAGATGACCTCAGAGGCGCCTTCCAATTCTAGATCTCTGATCCTATGTTCTCTCCTCTCAATTTCCTCATTGACAAAATCAGAATAACACTTGTCACTTTGCTGAGAGGCTCGAAATGTACCAAGTGCTGGGAGAGCTTAGGAAATGATAAATTTCCACATAGATGTAAGATATTCTCTGGCCCCCCTTCCTTCCAATCTTCTTAATCTCTCCCATGTACTCTGGTATCCAAAGACACTGGTCTCCTTGCTGGTCCTTACACCAAAGTCTACATCTCCTGAATACATTTTCACTGGTTGTTTCCATCCCTGCAGGGCTCTCCTCCATCATCTCTATCTCTTGGCTTTCCTGAATTCCTTCAAGACTCAACTAAAATCCCACCTTCTACTAGAAGTCTTTTTTGATCCTTTTACTGGTAATGGTTTTCCTCCTCTATATATTTTGTTTGTATATAACTGCTTTCATTTTGTCTCACCCATTAGACTGAATTCCAGGAGAGCAGGATCTGTCTTTTGCCATTTTTTGTATCTTCAGCACTTATCACAGTGCCTAGAACATAGTAATCACTTAATAAATGTTTGTTGACTGACTTACAAATATTCTGATTTCATGTACCTTACTCCTATCTCCCCAACCAGACTGTAAACTGCTTAAAGACAGAGATTATCTCATACTACATCTCATTCCACTCTTTTCCCCTCTGAGCTCAGCATAGGAGTGGACACAGTCTGTACTCAATGCATGTTTGCAGATATACTGCGAAGGAATGAATTCATTAGCAATAAGTACATAACCTCTGGATATTAGGTCATGAGTACCATGTACTCATTTAATGAAGAGTACATTTGGGCAGTGGAAATGAGCGTGACAAACTCCCAGTCTCTCTCACTATTCTATCCTTTCAATATCAGCTATATCCATTGGCAAATCCCCTAAGTTGGAGCTGGATAACTTTAATAGGTCAATTTCAACCAAATTAAACATTGTATAAGACTCCTCTAGCTTACAATATAGCTAAAATAACCAACCTCATTTGCTTTCAGGGACAGTAGCTTATTTTCAATTCATTTAAAATTCATGGAATCCTGATTGATGAGATGATTTCCCCAAAACCTTTAAGACCAAGTACCGAGCCAACAAGATTAAAGTTAATTTAGTCACATCCTATCCACTGGATGCAAAGAAATCAATCACTCAAGAGAAATAGTATGTGGAAAGAATCCTGGATTCAGATTCAGAAAAACGAGTTCAAATCCCTCTTCTGCTCTAGACAAACCTGGGTGACTTCAGGTAAATCATTTAATTTCTCTGGGTCACTTCTAACTCTAAACCTCTAAACTATGTTACTTTTTCTTGAAAACTTCCTTTGTAAAGTACATTCAATAAATGCTATGAAAGTCAGAGAGTTGAATCACAGGGCTTTTGACTAGGGGAGGAAATCAGCCTATCCATTTCCCTTCCTACTAACATTCACTGTACAATTTTCAAATTCTGATCATGAACTTTTGGATCCTACAAATAGGCTCAAAAATACTGTTTCTCTTTGTGACTCTGCAGGCTATGGTCATGTAGCAGGAAATGGAAAGTTTTATGATTATTAAACTCATGGAACTTTTATAATGCCCTCTGAAAAACACTTAATAGGCACTTCATTATTTCATGTAAGCTTCAGTCCCACATCAAGAAATGACTCTGATCAATAAACGATGCCATCTTTTACAACAGGGTCACAGACTGATGTTTTCATAAGCTCATAGGTAAAGTACAGTGAAGTCTTGGGAAATGTTCTGGTGGGTTACAGAGGGTGAGGGTTATTGGTTGTTGAATTTTCTTGCTGTTCTTGCTAAGATTCTGACACCAATACCACCACTAAAAATATTCACAGACATGCCTCATGGCATGATAACTCAGAAAAGTCTTTGACCTTTCATACAATTCGATTGTATACAATTTTTGAGGTAAAAAAAAAATGTTTTTTACTGAGCTGGCTGTTGTTGCAGCCATACAATTGGATTGTATACAATTTTTCAGGTAAGAAAATGTTTTTTACTGAGCTGGTTATCAGTGGGGGACAGTGAGGGAGGGAACAGAGAATGGTTCTGGAAGCCCAGATCATGCCTTCCCCTACACAGCTCAGGCATTTGCTGTCAAACATAGTAGGAGCTTCCTAGTTTTTCATATGGTTTCTATACTTTAGACCCATTCCATAAAGTAGTGATGAATAACTTCATGGTAGCATTTGGATCTTTGTTAACAATATGTAAACCATTCCCCTCTGGGGCAGAAGGTCTTAGAAGCTGATCACAAGTCTTGGGAATAGACATATATACTTCAGTGCAATGGGAATGTGTTCTCTGAAAGACAGAGGTCAAGGTGAAACTGAGTTATTCCTGTTAAAAATCAGATTTTTATCAGCACACAGATTACCTAGAACTGTAGGATGTGGTCTTTTAATTAAAATATTTTCCATAAATTATTCTAAGGCAGATGTTCACATCTGAAAATCTAAAGGATTGAATTCTGACTCTTTGGCTTATTAGGGTGTCTTTTGAT